>NW_008825167.1:4233534-4246609 GCF_000699105.1 Pygoscelis adeliae
TATCAAAGATAAGAGTAAGTAGTCAGAAATATGAGGGAACCCAGAAAAAAATAGTGACTGAAGCAATACTGTGGAACATAAAAGGTGTGTGTGTTGGGGGGGGATGTTGAAGAGATGGAGGAGAAAGTGGTATTTGAGAGTCTGAATGATTAATAATAAAGACACTTGAAAACAGCCTTAGGAAATAGATGTTATAATTCTAAGAGTTCAACGCTATACTAAATTTAACAGATGAATATTAGGGAAAAGGCAAAGGCCTCAGGAATCAGGAGAAAGTTATACAGAGGATAATTTCACAACCACTTTATCACAGGCTGAATAGGAAGGATTATCTTTGCTACAATAAGTTTATTCTGAAGTCCTGACTCCTAAAACCTTTATATAGAAATCAGAATAAAAAGAACTCTGGGACAACTGTCACCATCCTGAAAAAGACTTAATGGACAAGCAAGTAGATGTCGTTTAGTCACCACTTAGTAAAAGAAACATTTCTGTTATCAGCTAGCAGAAAGATTTTCTCTGTGCCGTGTTGAACTGGACTCATTCACAGGCAGAGAAAACTTAAGTCTTCTGAAGATGTTCAATTGAAAGTGCAATACTTGAGGTTTACCTATTTTTTCCAGAAAACTTTACATATGCATACTGCGTATTAAGAAGATAAAACAAGAAAATACACCAGAAAACATAAATTTGTATTTGTTTTAACTGCACTAGAGGCACTAATTTAGAATACAGTAGGGTAATTTAGTACCTGGTTTAGTCATGGAACTATTTTAAACTGCTGTTGACTACATAACGCTGTAATATACTGTTCACCTCACTTCCCTTTGGTCTACATAAGATATGTACAATTAAATTAAAATTATTTTTCTAACATACAGATATAATTATTTTCTGTAATTAAGTCAGTGTATTTTTTATCATTAAATCAACAAAACTGAGCAATATATTCATGACTGAAGCCTCTAAAAAAGTGCTAGTATTAGGGACAGTAATTCATGAATGAATTATGAAAAATTATTCATTGTGGTCATCATTCTGAACTCAATCACTCTCTATACCTGAAATATGGTATTAATATTACATTCCTATTATATTAATGTAAGTACTCCATTTCATCACATACTAGGAAGTCACCATAAAATTATTGCGAGATTCTTAGAGCCTCTGAGTTTTTCTGGGTTAGTTGGTGGATCTGGTCAGCTTAGGTGTTTTCCTACTAATTTTTCTATAACCCTTCACTCCCTGGGACATTTTTCATCTAAAGAACCCCAGCTGAAAGTCAGCAGAGACTTGGGCCTGTCTCACACCCAGGAAGACATTCTTCTTTGAAAACAGATTATCATTGTCATTGGTAATTGTCCCCTGCTACTTTTTCTGAAGAAACTATGAAAGCATCAAGATCAGACTCTTACTTGGTAATGCCAGGTGCAGTGCTTTTCTGGTTCCAGTCTAATTAACCAATCATTGATTTTCAGAGAATAGTAAGAATCTCGTGATGACCAGAAATTAGGAGGAACTGTGGCTCTAAATCTAGAACATAAATGAGAATATGAGGTCAGGTTCTTGCTCTGGAGAGAGTAGCTTAATGTTGTAGCCATAAAGGGAGTTAGTTATTTTGTGTTACAACACTAAAGGATCTGACTTAACGGTACATGAGGGTATGGAAAAGTTCAGCTCTAGTCCTTCCTGCATCCCCTCCCCACTGCCAATCTGAATAAGGTAGTGAATAAACTACAAATACCCATACATATGTGCAGCCAGCTATAAGGTTTTTATATCATGCAATCCATCTGCAAAAAATGGTGGACTCCCATTTGCTAAACTCCTTGAAGGTCCAGACTCATTTCTTTAGGTATCACCTTTAACTATTCTGCTGTTTGTCATTCCTTATGTAGCTGTATCCTTCAGCTACACCAGAAAATAATGAAACAATAATATAGGTGAGTGATATGAGAAATGCACAGTGATTTGAATTCAGGAAATTCCCTTTGCATTGGAAATGATCTGAGGATGCAGATAGCAAGACAGACTGATCACTAGAGATGAGAAATAGTTGAGTGATTCTTTCAAATGAGAGAGAATATGTCTTTCACTATATACAGTCTGCTTTCCATGAGGCTGGCGAAGGATGATAAAGGAAATTTCCACCAAAGACAGTGGACTTTGTCATATTTGATTGTAAAAATGTAGGAAGACTTGCATTATTACTTCACTATCCCTGAAAATTAGTTCTTTTACTAGACTGTGTAAAGTCATTTTGGTGGAAGATGAGGTTGCTGCTTCAGTGCTCAAGCTGTGGTCTATAAGCAGAGAGAGAGATGTACAATGAAGTTATACAGATGAAAAACAGTGTTTGACATTCATTATTTTCCTATTTATAGCTGAAGCATATCCTCGTACATAGCAAATTATTGCCTTCTGAGATGTAATTTATAATATCGTCAGTGATTCTAACTTTAACCTGTGCTTATCATTATTTCTCATCTTCATTTATGTTATTGCTCCTACTGTTTTCCTTCTCATTTGCTGTATCTTTTGATAAAGTTGACGACAGGCTCTTTGGGGCAGTAACCAAATTTTGCTGAATGCTCTCTGCTATGAGATAAGGGCTCCTTTGGACTCAACCAAATATTTGTTAACACTCTAAAGAGAAAACAAGTAGCTTCAGAATTAATTGTTGCCCCTGAAAAAGCTGAAACTAGGACCCTCATCCTGTTTTTATTGCAGATGTTTCACTGTCTTACTTAATATTTTGTCTGTAAAGAATAGTGTATTGAGGAACTCGTTTTGGTCAAAATAAAAGCAAAAGGAATTTCACGTGTTCCATCATCTTTGTAACTAGACATCCAAAGGCAATCTTGCAATTTAAATCAAGTTAGCTATTCCTTAGTCCCATGTTTCTACCATCATTAATATCAATACCTGATTTTATACTCCATACTTAAACTTATGAGAAAAGCCCCCCTGGTTTAGACCTAATATATTTGCCAAGTGCCAAATGTATTTGTCTGTCCCCTTGTTCTTTTTTTTTCTTCACTGAAAACACCAGATTGTGTTTACTCAGCTGAGTCTCTTATGCCAATAAACAGCAGGCATGCTGACACCTTACCACAGGTCACCAGGGATCTAGTTTCTTGAATGTATTTGAATATTCTGTTGGCTGATCAAAATACTGATGTTGTCAAGAGTGGAATATGGATGTGCACGTTCTGCAGCTCTTACTTATCATGGGGTGTTTCACATGAAATGAGAAGCAGAGCAGAGTTAGTCATGTGAGAATCTCTCCTGCTTTCTCTCTATGCTTCACTGCTTCTTGTGTCCATCTGTGAAAGCTATATATAGCCTTTGAACACCCAGAGTGAAGTGCTCAAATAATAAAAGATAAACTCTTCAGTGAATATATGGAAAAAAACAGCAAGAATGAAACCTTATTTTCATAAATCGTAGGTTTAAATGGGATATACTGAATTTTTTAAAATTTTAATATACAGACAAATACTGTTACCATTTTTGTTCATGTAAATTCTTTTTTTTTAAATGGAAACAGCATAAAAGGTATTAGAATTAAGCATTTTTTAGAATTCTGTAAGGCACAGTATAAAAAAAATCTACAAGTCATTTAAAATGAAAATGACACTTAGAGCTTATCTTGTCTTTATTTCTTTGTCTGTAACCTCAAACTTTTGTTTGACAGTTCAACATGCTGGAGAACTGAGTAGATGAGGAATTGTCTAGGCCAGAGGTTGTTAATAAAAATAGGGGGCATGAAAAGTTAGGAAATATTTTTGGTGGGAGGTGTAAAGGCTATTTGTAGGAGAAGGGGAAGACAGTTCAACTGAAAAAAAGGAAAAGGGGGATGTATTGAAGGATTGTATTTGACCAATAATTTAAAATAATTTGGTTTCTTTGCATGTTGTGTTGTTATTCTAATTCAAGCCAGGGTCTGAAAGAAGGGTGCTTTGAGATAAAGAGCTCAGTTTCACTTTGAAAATATTGAAACAGAATACTCAAAAATCTGTTTGAAAATGTAAAATAGATATTTTTCCACATGTTTTTTAAAGCTAAAACTGTCTAACAGAACTGAAGTTCATGTCTGTGATGTGACATACACTAGTTTTATATATACACAGTTTAAGCTCATCCAAGAGTTTCCATACTTTAGTTTTGGATACAAAGAAATGATTTTTTTTTTCTGTACTTAATGCGTTGGATAAAATTAAAACCCAGTTATGCAGATTCTGAAATTAGTAGGCCTAGACATACTTGCTTTCACACAGAGAGACATAATGAAAACCAAAGAATTTTTATATTGTGAATGAGATTCAACCTGTTATGTTTAATTGAAATATATTTCAATGACATTGCCAACAAAATTTTCAAATAGTGCCAATTCAGTTTCATATTATTGACTATTATTAGTCATAGTCACAACTTAATGTTTTCTGACAAATAATGATGGATATTCTTTTTTACATATACTTTAGAATAAATATATAATTTCCAAGAAAGTGTGGAGGATTTAATGTGAAATACTAAATATCAGGACTAAATAAATGGGTAAGACCATGTTTGATTACTTTGTAAAGTTCAGTGTTTTGTTTGTATTTTACCTTTTTATGTTTTTCATGTTTTCTTTATTTTCAATTTACTGGCCTATTTAACTTCCCTTAGTACTTAGCAGATTCTATTCAAAGTTCTAGAGCATAAACTGAACATCATTATTTTCCCCTGATGTATCATTCTTACAGCAAATGTTACATCTCACACTTCTATCGCTACACATTCAATATGTGTTAATGAAGTCAAAAGCCTAACTACTTCCTTCCTCTGAGTTTGTTTATTAAAAACAGAAGTTGTAGACTATCTGTTAATAAGTAGAAACCTCTGTGATAAATATTATTAAGAAATATGAAATATAAGTTGAAGAAGGGGGAGGCGGAAGAAGCTCCAAAGAGGTCTCTCTCTTTCTGTGATTTGAATGTGATACAAGGGAAACTCCTGATAACAAAGAAATGCAACTATGCCAGCTTCATAAATCTGAATGTTATGTATGAAGTAGATCATCATTGCTTATTTTACACATGTAGTTTTGTTTGTGTTGCCTGTGTTTTAGAGATGATGGTCTCTAGTATGGTCTTTTATCCAAGTTATGGAAAAACGTTACAGGAGAAAATGTAGTCTAAGTCTGATCTGTAAAATAAATTTGGAAAAGCATAGAAGGAGAAGAGTTATGGGTCAAACTAAAAGTTGGTGTCCCTGTACCTCAAATTACCAGTACTAGAAATTCACATCATACATTCATAAAATTTGATTTTGTGACTCCACCACATCTTTCCGTTTGTTATTGACTTGTCTTATATCCAATAACTATGTAATGTAGCTTGCCTATGAGGAAACTTATAACAGCAGTATATGATCATGGCTTCTGCAATATTTTAATGAAAAGAATAATTAAATAATCCTCTTTCATTGAAATAAATTCTTGGTAATTAATTATAACTTTCTGGGTATTTTTGTAATTTAAATATTAGTTATAAATTTGAAATATACTTTTTATTGTTTAGTATGTAGGTCTTTTTAAATTGAAATAGCATGTTTTCTTTGAATTCTAATGTTATTCCTGTCTTACATACAACACATTCGTTTTACAGGATCATGTTACTACTTTTGTTTTTTCCTCTTCCTTTTGCCCCTCTCCCTCCCCCCACCGGCTGCCCATAATTGTAAAAAAATAAAAAATCAGAACAGAATAGTCAAATGGCCTTATATAAACTTCTTTGGAACAATTTTAAAATAAGCTCTTTTTCTGCTATTTTAATTTGGAAGTGAGCCTTTTTTCTTCTTAATTTAATTCCATAAACTCTCAGTTGCACTAAAGGTTTGTCTTAATGGGTTTTTAAACACCTTTGTCAGGATGCCCTGTGGCAATCTGGTTGTGATTCTTAATGGCATCCAGCTGGGCAGGAATGGTTGCATCAAGATGTCCACCAAAATCAAAGAATCTTTTTAGCTTGGAAGTAAAAACCCAGTATTAATTTTTTGAGTGACTCTCATCTGCATTTCGTTTTCCTTTATGCAGGTTGTTGAAGGCTGTCTCCAGAAAAGCCATAGCCAAAGTAGGTGTGCTGACTTGGAGCTTGAGGACCTGAAAGAGATAGGTATCATGGAAAAAATGTCAGAGGGAGAAGAAGAAGGTTTTAAGTTCTCATTGATTTATAGTTCCTGTAAGAACAAAGAAAATTCTGCCCTTGGCTTATTCCTGATAAATTGACAAGAGCAAGGAAAAATAGTATTTTGAGGCACCTCTTACCTTCCCTTCACTACTTCTATGTTTGCCTGCTCTTAGTGACACCCTTGCTTCCATGTATAACAGGTCTTTCACCATGGTATTAGCAGATTGCTAGCATTACAATTCTGTATCATAGCTTCTTTATGATTTAGGCACGAAGAGATCAGGAAGAGGCCATCTGAGCTCACACATGGTTGTATCAACTTTTCAAACAGCCTAGTGTGGTGAAAAGACAAAAGAAGAGTACAGTTATACCCCCTTTGAGGATATTCAGTTAAAACAACATCCCTATCTACAGAAAGAGGATTATACAACCCACACTTTTTAATTGTGGAGAGCTGAACAGTTTATTGGTTCATTAACTCAAATTAGTGTTTTATCCCAGGATTTTCCAGATTTCTAAATTGTAATCGATTAAATGTGGAATATGAACATGTCCCTATATTCAGAACAGAAGGAAAGGAATTGGTAAGCACACTGAATATTTTGTGAGGAGGCTTCCACGTCCATACTGGACCATAGATTTAACGACTGTTTATAAAACATGACGAACGATATGAGAGTCAGAGAGGCTGCTGTAACATGAGGTTAATCCTCATTTTCACGTTTAATGGGATTTGATAATTGATTATTGTTGTTTTGCTTTTGTGATGGTACAGATGAGACTTTGATCAGCTCAGATGAGCAAATCATGATAAATATCATTGCTGTGTGTGCAGTAAAACTGTTTTTTATATTGGAAAAAGTGCAGATTTCATTTTTATCAAATGCACAGCTGCAAGCAATAGCCCCATCCCATGATGCATGATAAAATAGTTGTTAAAAGCAAAGAGATGATAAATGTCAGGAATCTCTCCAGTTACACAAATAAAATGTCATATTCAGATTTAACATGGAACAATAGTGATATCCCTGAAAAATTATGCATGAGCATATTGTAAACCTATACACTGTTCTTTTTTATTGAAATAACACTCATGGACAGCGAGTGTATGTGAATTTGGAGGTGCTGTATAGAAATAAGTTAGTAATTTTTTTACTAGATAATTCTTTAAAATGCAGCTGAAAGTGCAAGAAGACATCCTTTGGTAATGCAAACTGGATTTTGTTACTTGGTACACGTTGAGGTCCTGAAATAAAAGACTATCATATACAAAAGAATAGGTCTGCTCAGCTATGGATAGCTTTAAGTACATTTACTAACTTTTTTTTTAGTCATTTCATCTTCAATATTGTTATTTTTTTCATTGCTGAGCTTTTTGTCTGTTACTCTGGTCCTAGTTTTTCACATGCTGAAAATTCTTTGGGCTGTGATTTTAAAAGACACTTGCAGAATTAAACACCTGTTCTATGAAACAGAAAAAAGCATTAATCGCCACCTTGCTTCTTTAAAATGCCTGCCTAATGACTGTACAAAGAAAGATTTTTAAGACTTTTCCTTTTTGAATTTTCCCTAGTTATGAGACCATCAAATACATTTTTATTTCTTTTTTTTTCAGATTTGTTGTAACCTTTAAGCACTGTCTTTTCCTACTTCTAGCATTTTCCTTTTCATTGCTATTCCTATATTTCATTTTGATTTTTATTCAGATTTAAATGCAATTCTTTATTTCCATGCACCCAATAGTACTTTGATCAGTAGTTACTGTGTCATCTTAAAACATCTCCGTTTATTTTTCCTGCTACTTTTTCAACACAGAAAGTAAAATTCCTTTCTCCTTTTCCATCCTGATTTTTTTTCCTTTGAGTTCACAAGCTACACTGAATAGTCAAAACTAAACTGTTTTGACTTTCAAATGCCACACTCATTTTCTTTCCTTGTGTATTCATTTGCTTGGGACAGCTTTGAGATCAGTACATTCTGCTAAGGACCAAAGGCACATTTGAACATATGGTAGCACTCCTAAACTATGCAGATAATTCACTAACCTACTGTTTCTACCAACAGTCACTTGTATTTCTCATTTATTTCTATTATATGCACTTGTTAAGAAGCATCAGTTTCCAGTTGTACCAATATCTGAAGTAATTTACATTGTTTTCTCATGAGTACAAACATACAGTTCATTGTCCTGTTTTGAAGTCTAGAATAAATTTTTCTCCATGTTTACCCAATATTTTAGCATGAGCTAAAATACTTACAACCTAAAAATGCAGAAAACTATTGAGCAATTATCATTAACTATGTTTTTTATTCAGCGAGTCATCAAATCTGAAACAAGGATATGCAGCTTGAACAACTAATAAGCTCCCCCATAAAAATGGACACAATATTGGGTTGAAGGTTTATTTTAAATAATCCTCAAAGTTTTCTTTCTCTCTTCATGAAAAACCTGAATCTTCTTAATTAAGCACAGAAAAGTTTATTTTTTCTTAAACTGAAAAAAAATAAAAAGCACCTTTGTTTCAGAGCAATTGTTTTTATAGTAAGATAGCTGTGACTTTATATATGACTGCAAATATTTACCATAAAACAAAAATGCATTTTAATAATAGACCTCTGATCAAACACAGACTGCGATGTAGGAGACAAAAAACTTTGGTCTTTGAAGTGAAGAATAACAATATAAATCTCACATTCAATAAAAAACATTCTTGATTTGGAAAGTGAACAAATTGAATCTGTGATAAACAGCTTACTAAGTAAAGAGAAGAAATGACTTTTCTGAAAATATGTTTAGAATTTAAAATAATGGCACATGTAAAAACTCACTGTATTTTCGATTGCTGGAATATTAAAAAAGCTACCATTACATTAAGTGACATCCATTTCTCTTTCAGGCAGCATACATATTAGATGCTGAGTAAATTAATGTTTATTATTTTACTTGCTACATTATATATGATTTTGTGCTTGTCATGGACAGTGCCAGTAAAGAAAGGTTACAAAACACAATGGTCCTGTATATAAATAGCATAATACTCCAGCTGATAATGGCAAATAACATATTGATAAAAACACAGATTCTGAGCATATTTATTAAAATGGATACCTTATAATTAAATTTAATGGGCATGCCATTTTCAGTGTTTAAGGTAGAGTGGCATTACAGAGAGTAACATAAAGTACATAAGAAACGTATACTTTCTATAAATTATGTTCCCAAGACTGCATTTCGGGAGAGGCATAGTGGAAAATAAAGATGAAGAGATCTTAGTCATGATGAATTATTCATATTGTAGCAACAGGACAATATTTATTCTCAGTAGTGCACTTGTACCTCTGGAGAGCTGAAATGCATCAAAGCTTGTTTATTGTTGATTTATGATCACAAAAAATAAGAAATATTCTATCATCATAATTTTGGAAATGATCAAAATTTCTTCCTAGAAGATGAAGGGGATGTTGGGATGGTAAGGAATTCCACTGAAAAAATAAGGCTTATGACAAAACAAAATACTAATCATGACCTACTTCTGGCTGGAGCTATTAAAATTGTTTCTCTGTTCTGAATACAAGTATATAGCGTGTTCTACTTCTCTGAGTAAGAAAATCTATATATTTTTGTTTGTTTTTTTTTTTTTAATTCTGTGTAGACTAAAAATAAATAATGAAATGTTTTACCACTGGAATCTCTGTAAAATCTGGCATAATTTTATGAGATCAGGCCTAAAGTCAGCACAGGTATACTCACTAAGGCTACTTATCATGAACAAGAAAACCAAACTTTTCAGTATATATTTCATAGGCAAGTAGATTTTCAAGGCTATTTGACATCTGTGAAACTCCACTGTAACCCACAGCAGATGTTGGATTAAGAGCTATGATTATGAGAAAGAAATAACTGTGTGTTTTGGTTTTTTTGAGCTGCTTTAATGACTTTCAGGGTCACTGCTCTCTGTGGCTGCCTCCCTCAGCTGATGACAGGGGACTGTTTATAGAGGATGGCCTTCGGAGGAGCTGCCTGCCATTTGCACCGACCAAAGGTAGAGTTTCCTCCCTTTGCAGAAGAAAGGGAAGCTGATTCCAGGAATCTCTAGTCCATAGAGTCTGCTCACCATCTTCCCTCACAAAATCTCCCTCCTTGACTGTCACCTACGCTGTCCTTGTGAGATGTCACATTGCAGTTGGGTAAGAAATTTGCTTATAGCTCTAAATAGATAGAGGTGTCTAAGCACCAAGATTAGGGGCTTGTGGTTGATTTCTCCCTCCCACCCCATCAAGATGTATCTTGTAGTAGATCAAATGTGTACAGAGTCTCAATGCCCTAGAAAAGTGAAAGTTGCTTGCAAAAACGTCAAAGGAGAGAAATGTCTTTCATATATGTGAATAACTTGGCATGATTGACATAGCAAGGAGGATTGAATGGTTGCTGTCTATAAATACAAACAGGGTTACTCACTGAGAAAGGGAAAGAACGAAATAAAACTATTGTAAAAAGATGAATAGTTATAACCTGGTCATGAATAAAAATAACTAAATTAGAAGGCTCTTAATGTCTTGCGAAAGCTTCCTAGTAAGTAAAAGCTGTCTTTCACTGGAAATACAGGAAACAAAAGTCAAATAATAAGAGGCTTCTAAGACAGGGATCAATACTTTTATGAAGGCAATTTTGTGACATGGGTGTCTGACGTGACAGAATAACTCAGGAAATCCATTTCTGTTCAATAAAGCCTATATCGGCTTTTTTTTTGGGCTCTATAAAATATAGCTTGCTTTAAACAAAGAACAAATCAATAACACTGGAGAACACTAATCAGTAATAAGGGAGTTTATTAGGTTAAGTATTGTGGCTTTATATGGGGTTACCATGGGCTAAAAATCAGATTTTTTTCAAGGTAAATTTTCAAAATAAATTGACAGTCATTTAGAAAGATCTGAAAAAGATATCAGTTTCCAAATATCCTCTTCTCATCTGGTGCTCTGACTTTCTTTGATTTCAACTGAGACTTATGAACTCTATTATTATTATTGTGAACTATTAAAAATAAGATCTTGAATAGCCATCATATGCATGAAAGTTTTGAATTATTTGAAGACTATTGAAATGCTTTGCTACAGCGTTTATACATGCTTCAGTTTCTCTGCTCTCCACGCTGTAAGGTTGAATGAATTAACCTCCACCCTGGATTTAGCACTGAAGAAACAATTTTCCAAGGCAATGTAAAGTCTTAGAACTGGAAATAAGGATTTAGACTTGGAAGGGAGCTTGGTAGACAGAAGCAGTGAAAGTCCCATAGGGGAAGTGCGGGCTTTAGTTCTTTGTGGATACAGCAAAGGTGTGCTTGACTCTATGGTCCCACAGAACTGAAGACTGTTTAGCTGAGGGCTTCTGTGGGACTTCCCGTGGCCTGACCATCTCCACCTTGCAGCATGTGTTAGCACCACCACTTGTGACTGCACAGTAAGCCAGCTTGGGAAAGCGATCCAGCTGAAAACTTTTTTTTTTTTGGGGGGGTGGGGAGTGGAGAGTGCCTTTGTTGGTGGTTGAAGCTGGCAATTTTCATCTAGAAAGAGCTCCCTGAGCTGTCATCCTATGAAGTCACAGTGGCATTTGTCGAGACAAAAAGGTGATGATGGGAATGCATAGTTGAGGGTCCTGCATCATCTGGATAGACTAAAATCTGTCTAAATTGCTACAGAAAAATACAATGAGAAAAAGTTGCAGCAGGGTAAGTGATCGTTCCTGTCCTTTTTGCTGGTACAAACAGAATTGGATTGAGTCCGCTGCACAGTAACTGACAAGTACTGGGTCCCTCATTACAGTTCACTTTTGGTCACATATACTGCTATTCAAAATCCTCCTCGGGAACCAAGCACATTTCAGCTCATACTGGGACTGCTGGGTTAAAACTGTTTTGTTGAATTTTGTTGAATACAAAACCTTACAATGAAAGAATCTGAGCATTTTACAACTTTGCATCTGAGGTTTATTTAAAAAAGCATCTGTGAAAAGCTTCTTAAAGCAATCCAGAAAAAAATTTCAAGATGTATGGTGTCTTTATGAAGTTTATAAACTAGGCCTCCGGCTCAGCAACACACACTCTCAAGACTTCAAGCACATAAATAGGCCTTTCTTCAAGGCATGTGAACAAGACTTTGCAGCATCAGAATGTATCAAACACTAAGTAATAATGACTAGAAAACAATAAAATTAAAATTAGTACGTTGAAGGGAGGAGATTAAATTGATACACATTTACTCACTAGAAATCTGGCACGCAAAACCTTTCTTGTACTGTTTGGTACTTTTTGTTCTGATCATCTTCTGAATTGACAAGACCAAAGGAAGCTGTTAAAAAGCTTTAGGGAAACTTGACTATTATGTGGATTGGAAGTTGTCAGTGGGATGTAAGCAGCAAAACCATTACCAAATGGGCATCAAAATGGTCTCTGGCTGCAGGGAGTGCCTGAGCCTGTCAGCTGTAGCGGAGGGCGGCAGAGACAACACCTGTGTGTGATGTGACCAGGTGGATGATCTGCTCGGCCTGGTGGCAGAGCTGAAGGAGGAAGTGGAAAGGTTAAGGAGTATCCGGGAGTGTGAGAGGGAGATAGATTGGTGGAGCTGTGCCCTACCATCCCTGAGGCAAAGGCAGCAGATGGAGGCTCCACGAGAAGCAGAGGATCGATCCCCTGCCTTCTTGCCACCAGGCAGAATCATAGAATCATAGAATCATTAAGGTTGGAAGCGACCTCTAAGATCATCGAGTCCAACCGTCAACTCCAACACCACCATGCCCACTAAACCATGTCCCTAAGCGCCTCATCTACCCATCTTTTAAATCCCTCCAGGGATGGTGACTCACCCACTCCCCTGGCCAGCCTGTTCCAATGTTTAACCAC
>NW_008825167.1:4250227-4276971 GCF_000699105.1 Pygoscelis adeliae
GGGTAGATGAGGCGCTTAGGGACATGGTTTAGTGGGCATGGTGTTGTTGGGTCGACGGTTGGACTCGATGATCTTAGAGGTCTCTTCCAACTTAATGATTCTATGATTCTATGATTCTATGAAAATCATGAAACAGAAAATGTTAAGTTTGAAAACTCTTTGAATTATTATAGTTTTCAGAATTAAAAAAAAAAAAATTAGTGCTGACACCACCAAGAATTCTGAATTCCTAATTTAAAAAATATTCATTATTCTGCTTCAACTTTACGAAGGCCTAATTTCAGGAAAATTGCACTATAGCATGAAATCTTCATAGCCATTTCAACATTAATGCAGAAGAACTTTTCCAATAGTATAATATATGGAAATCCTATGCATTGACCATGTAATAGGAGAACAAGTAAGATAATTTTTAAGGTGTTTAGCAGTCATAAAGTTAAAAAAGTCTGGGAAAAGAAGGGAAGGGACAGCCGCATCAAAATTCAATTAGAGTAAGTTTTCTCTCAGAATTGGAATGAAACACACTTGGTAGATTTTTGGGGGATTTTTTTATTCAGACAATACCCAAGACATCGTTGGACATGGGGCAAGAGAACAGGAAAAGACGAAGAGTAATTTAGTGCTGTATTCAAAGAGGGTTCTTAATGGACTGGAAGGATACTGAAAATTTTGTCAAAAATCTATAAATTGACTTAAGAGCAGAGACTGGAAATATTTTAACATATACCTTCACACACAAAAAAATGGTGTTGAAATTATAGAGGAATCCATTATGTAAGCTTTTCTCTTATGCTTATGATAGCATTAAGGTCAGAATACTAAACAGAGAATGTTAAATGCACTGTCTTACTGATTAAATTAGATCAAGAAGAATGGCAGACATAAGAATACAATTGCAAGAAAGCAATCCATGTGTCCAAACCCACAGGCAAACCTGTAAAAAAAAAGTGAATCAACTTTACAAAAAAAAGTGATTAGAAAGAAAGATGGGAAAGAATGTATGCAGTGATGGCATATATTATCAAGAAATAAGCATTGTTTCTTTGGATATCTGAGCCAAAAATATAAGTCACTCATATCCTAAGGTTATCTCAAATGAATTAAATGAAGAAAACAATGTGGTGTAATTTCTGCATCTGAATGAGGCTGAAGGAAACAGTGTAAGTGTTGTTCTTATATACAAAATACAAAGAACATCTTCTCTAAAGGACATAAATAACTACCGCACCCCACCCTCCAATTATGAAGCATGTAAGTTCAGCTCTGGCCTAGTGTTACCTCTGTGTTCTGAAACTTTCTGAGCTTAGTTCATAAACAGAGTACACAGTAGATAAGTGTTTGTCGCATGGAGAAAAGACAACAAAAAAAAAATACTCTGGAATACATTGTTCTTAGACAGGAGATGTTTGAAAATGAAAAAAAGAATTCAGAAACCCAAGAACTAATGATTTTTTCCTGGGAAAAACAGCTTTTGTTTGAAAAATCACTCTTACCAAAGGAAATTATTCTCTATTTAGTACAAATTAGCAGAGACGGAGTAAGCTTTGTGTTCTTCCACAGTCTCACTTCTGCAACATAGCAGTTTCACAATAGCATTGCTTTCAATTGCTATTGGTATTTTTGAGGCTGTTGGCATCTCACTGAGGCTGTTGTATTTCTGTGCCCCTAGGAACTTGTGCACCCAGTGGAAATGAGTGTCAAAATGCTTTTGAGTAAGGGTTCTAGAAAACATTTGTTTTAAATGTCAATTATACTTACATTTTAATGTGTGGTTTGTTCTCTTTCTGTGCTGATATATTTTAGTTTAATAAATAAGAAAAATAATTAATGAGAATGGGAATACCCAGTTTTCCTTCACTTGGATTCTCAGAGTATCTCAACCAGTTTCAGAAATTTTTGTCCAATGAGGTGGAGTAAAAATAAAGATTTCCTGAAAGACAAATCTCAAGGAAAGCCATGTAGGTAGGTAGTTTCCTGTGATTCTAAATCAAGTTCTGTGGTTTGGCTTTCCAAAGCTATTTAAAGAATAACCAGCAATCATAGAAACCACAGTATGCAAATAAGCTGTTTATTTTGAAATCCTAAACTAGATGTTCTTCTAACAGTTGAAACAATATCAAAGTATTCCTTTGGTAAATCTGTAAAACATTTTCAGTTGTGTGAAATTTTATGTTTACATTTTTGTCGGGTTCCTGATTGCTTCTCCATCTGTTTTCTGTTGTTTTACTGGATTTCAATGAAAAGTGAATAAAACTGTGAAAACCTGTGAAATAATACTTTTCCACAGTTGACATTTGGAGAATTTCAAACCGTAATGTGATTATCTGAGAGGTTCCAAGTTACTATTGTCATACATGATTTCTCAGAGCTCCAGTCTGTTCTCAGACATCTTACCCTTGTTACCTGTAGAGTTCTGCAGAAACTAATCTTGTGGTGGAACATCCGACACCCCATTTGAATGCCTAACTTAAAATGAGAGGCAGCTGTTCTAAGAAAAGAGAAATACAGGAAACTTGATGTCTTCAGAGGCCACGGAACATTTAGGGCATACCTGATTATTTATCAAGCTTGATTTTTGAGAAATATTTAGTAATTATTTTACATGATGGGACCTCTTTATATTTTGTATTTAAAAAAAAACCACACGGTTATTTATGTATTTAAGATGTGGTTGCCATTAAATCATAAAATTTAAATTGCATGTTGTAATACAGTTTAGGATAAATTTGATTATCCTACCACGGACTCTTTAGGCATAATGCTTGGGCCAAACACTACATATAAAACCCCAACGGGTACGTTCATGACCAAATGCTGCCTGTAGTGGCTGCTGAAGTTTGGGGAGGGAAGGGTCAGAGGCCTAATGTCGAACCACCCAGTAGCAACAGTGTCATACGTGGTAGGAGAAGAAGGAATGGAAGCCAAAGAAAATGAAACTGCAAAATTTCTGGCACATATGAAAACACCATCAACACTGATCATACCATTATGGAGAGTAATAATGGGGTACTGGAACAGGGATTCTGTGAAATAGCCCAGTATCACCTTGGAGATATATACACAGACTGTGCAGCTATGTCTAATTTTCTCCCATTCTAACTCTCTTTAAAAGCAAAAAAGCCCAAATAAACAAGCGCTGTATTGATCTTGGTTAAGAATATTCATAATATAACATTAGCTGTTGTCCTTAGAAACGACAAGCACTTAAAAGAGATTTGACATTTTAAGTAGTAGATGAAATTAATCTTTGCTATAAGGGATTCAGTGTGCCTGTAACTTAAAAGTGGTATGTCTATTTATGCTGGTGGTTACATTTGGTATAGTGTAATCTGTAGATTACTGGAGGCAATATTTCTTTCAATTGTGTTTGGTCTCTCTTCTTTAGAAATTACTGTAACTTTTCATAAACACTTAGACTGAATGATGTGAATCCTACCATGGTTTCTGGAACTATTACATTTGTTTAAAAGAATTGTTTCCCTCTTTAAAAAATTCCAATTTCTGCTCTTTGCCGGGTCCCTTATGCATTTGAAAGGTCACCGTCAAGCATCTGTTTTTTTCCATAAATTAAAATCTCTGATGCAAAAAAATTAACAATATTCCTTCACATTGCCTGAAAAAAAGTGCAATGTGAGAAACAAAATATAAAACATGCCCCATCTGAATGTTTTTCAGTGTTTACACCCATAAATATATTTTGATAAATACTTGACTAAAATGGCACAAGTGAGTATTGCTGTCATTTTGGAAATGTGTAACATTCTGAAAAGCAATAAAGGGAGCTTGTGTTTACCCAGAGAAGGAATTCCCCCTCCTCTTTCCATTCGCTTGTTTTGCATAAGAAAATGAGCTTTAATAGGGAACATTTGATAGAAATAAATTCGTGTCATTTTATTTGACACTTTTCTTAGTTTTTTCTATCTGAAGTAAAGAAAGAAAATAGAAAAGCAAATTATGATGCTCTCTCACACTGTGTGAAACTCCTCTGCCACTGTAAAATCACAACAGAAGAACGTTACTTCAATAATCTGTATTATTTAAAGCAGCTCATTAGCACCTTTGTAAATTGCAACATTGCCAGTGTTGTAACTTTGCATCCAGAAGAGCTATCATAGTAAAAAAAGCATGTCCCTTGTGCAATTAAGAATTGAAATGTTCTCTGAGTAGTTTGAACTGAATCCTACATTATACAACTTATATTTTCAATTTGAAATAAGGAGTTAGTGGTGATAGGGATTTATACTCTTTATAAGGGATTTATTGTCTGAATAAACTAAAGGTTATAAGGTTTTTGAAGGCACATAGTGAAACTTCATGTGGCAGCTCTGTGAGAATAAAAGTCAGTGGTCTCTGAGTGAGTCTTACACTTCAGCAAAATGCCTTTTTTTTGCTCAGTTACCCATCTATAATCTACACTGTCACTGTACCCACTCTACTATCAAATTGAACAAACAGGAGTTTTTCATTTCAGAATAACGATCTTTCTTTTAAAGTATACTTACTGGGTTTTTTTTCATACCATCATGAATTGAAAACAAAGAAATTGCACACAAAATTTGAAAAATATCCAAATATGTAATTGTTAGGAATTTTACTTCTATATATTATTACTTACGCTGACACAGTTATATCAGATAGATCATTTTTACTAAAATATTTTTTCTAGGATTAAAAAAGGAAGGAAAGCCTGGGTCCCTTAGTGAGTAATTTTATACACTGTATACAGTTGGAATTGAATTTTGTCTTGCAGCTCAAGAGATCTCCGTCAAGAAACATTTGATTAGCCAGTTATTGCACAAATACAAACAAAACGTAGTCTCTACTATCTTACTGCACAAATTAAATCACAAAGGATGGCCATTAACCAGTTGAAAAAGATAGCAGTTTGAATACCAAAGTTCTGTTCTTTGCAGCAAAGTTTATCTGAAAAGCCATGTAAGGTAAGCTTTTCATATTATTTGTTTTCCTCCCATTCCTAAACTCCTCTTAGCCCTGTAGATTTTCTCTAGTAAATTTTTTTTAGATAATTCTTTATTGCGGAGATTATATGTTTGTACCGTACTTAGCATAATAGAATCCTACTTTTAATGGAGTCAAGGTATTGGTTGTTGTCAAGATGGAAAGATAACAATGTAGTTTTAATATTTTACTTCACAAATACAGTGAGAATTTACATCGTCACTGAATTAACAGCCACAAGTGCTAGAAACTGAAAGGATGCACCATAGAATGGGCTGGTTTATACTTTTGTCTCTCGCACACCTCAGTGTCTATTGCTTACTGGTTGTTCTCAGAGCAGACTGTGCAAAATGAACCTTTGGCTCAGCTGAGTACAGTGGTCTTGAATAAGTTTTCTAATATGCTTTTGGGGTATTTTGCAGTATTTGTCTGTATTGTTACTGGTTATAGCAGTAATTTTAAGTTTATATACAAAAAAAATGGAAACAATCCCAGGCTATCCTGACACGTTCTCAGAATCTTCTCTGTGAAATTAAAAGGGAATGAAATGAGGACTGAACTGCAAAGAGAATTCTTAAGGAAAGCAAAAATATAATTAAACTTATGCTGTTCATCGTACTCTGTTACACTGATAAAATTTGTGGGTTTTTCAGTGTAAGCAGCTCAAACAAAGAAAAACAACCTATATGAATATATCAAATAAGAAGTGCCAATCAATGCAAATTAAATTGCAGTCCTTACTAATTTTAAAATATCTGGGTTAGTTATGTCCATGGCTAAGAAAAGGGAGAAGGAGGAGGGGTGCCCTGTCTCAGCACAGTATGGAAATCTGTTCCTTGGCCATTACATCTGAGTCAGTCAAGACCAATTAACTAATCTGGAATGTACTGCATATTTCTTGATTAGATGATCTCAAACTTTATATTAACATTCCCATGTAAGCTTTGTTGTTTCTACCTCTTCTATTGATTATTTTGTATTTTCTTAATGCTCTGTTTAAAACGAAGGTGAGCAGTGTGCCTCAAGAATGAAAACCTGGCATATAAAATCACAATGTCAGAGAAGAGGTAGATAAAAACTTGCTTTTTGTTACGTATTTCCAAAAATGGGGGGAAATTCTCTTGCCTCCACAGAGTAAGGCAAGAAATGTGAAATAGGGATGAGTGATGCAATGGTTGGACCTCATCAGTGAAGTGCTCTTAGATTTAATTCGCTCGGTAAAAGAATTACACTGATGTATTATAGGAGCCACATAAAAAAGCCAGAGTTTATTCAATCAGAATATATCTTTGTAAGTAACTGGGGCATGGGAGAGTATTTTTTGAGTGAAATGTGAGTTTTGAATATTTTTAAACCATATCTGTAAGTAGTCATAGTGCAACCCTTTAGGAAGATAGTGTATTACCTGCCAGCTACTTAAGCATTTCTTCTACTCTTCGTCAGTATTTTTGAAAAAGAAATTCAGAAATTAGTTTTTCAATAAATCACACATTTAGCAACTGTGATTTTAGTTAAGAAGTGATGTAGATTGCAAATATCAGAACCAGCTATCAGAAACCAGATAAGCAATTTTTCTTTGTATCTTCTCCCATGCCTAAGGTTCTCTGCACCATCGTCATCCTTCAGATTGCTTTGTTTTAAGTTTTTCTTAAAAACATCGGTAAAACCAGTTGAGCACGAACATATTCCTACAACTTTATATTCTGTCACAGGTACCATTTTAAAATATTACTTTGCTGACAGGTCACATATTATGTTATAGTTACCAAGTAAAGAAGTACCTCACTGCATTTTTTCCTGGATTAAAATGGTTTATATTCTGCCATCTGAACTCAGATGTGTTCTAAGAAATCTTCAAATGGCATGAGTATGTCTTGTGTATGTCGAGTAGCTTGAGGAAAGTAGGAAAGAGTTAAGAAATATTGTTTTCAGCAGGTTTTTGTCAATTACTTTCAGATACTGGGAGGATGGATGAAATAATTTTGAGAGTATTTGTCACTTCCTGCCAAAGCTACTGTCATCACCCAGCTATGAGTTTCAGACATTTTCCTTGTAACAACATGCGCTGTTTGAAGGCAACATGCTGAACAGTATTGCTACACTCACAATCTTGTTTATGGGCAAGAGAAAGCCCACCTTACATATAAATTTATATATGTACGTATATATAAAGTCTAAGTTAAAATTTTTACACCACACTTAGTACACACTTCTTAGATTTCACCCCTTTTCTTGGGTGTTAATGTTCACACTACTGCTCTTCTCGGTCCTATTACAAAAAATGCCAGTCAACAGAAAAATTACTGTCGCAGCAAAACTTAGGAAGACAACGCTGCAGGCAGTTCAAGAAAGGTTGAGACAGGGCAGTTCTGAGAAACCTGAGCCCTGAGGCCTTGCAAATTCACTACATAGATTACAGCTAGTTACTAGCAATCACAATACTGCATTACAGGACAACATGGTTATGGTACGAATATAAGGCCTCCGCACGGACTCTGGTTTCATTTCTTTTGTAATGCAGTGTAGATACAGCCAGTTGTTAATACATTTTGGTAATATTAATTCTCATAGCATCTCTGTTACATGTCGAGTGATAACTGATTGTAGGTGTCTCATGATGACAGGTGAACTTTGATCATTTTGGTGGAATAGGTGTATTGTTTACTAGAGATGTGAAGATACAGTGTGAATCAGTTAGGTGGCATTTAGAATTGCAAGGCTTACAACTGTTTACTGATGCAGGTTTAAACAAGTATTTTTGTGTGGCATAAGCTTGTTTCACCTTTTATACAGACACATTTTGAAGTGCAGGTTCCTGAACCTTATCATTAGGATGATGATTTTGGTCATTTTTTAAGATATTGTATCATCTTACTATGGGGTTTTTAGAAGTAGATAGTGAGTGAATGTTAGAAGGAATTCTACCTTTTTGGGTTTTGACCATAGCAATAGATTTTTATCATCTTTTGATATTTTCTTCTGAAGATGCATATCTCATGGCATAATTATAGAGGTTCTTGCTGCCTCTGTGCCTACATCTTGATGTCTGTTTAAACACATACTCTAGCTATGCATTTATACTCTGTATATAAAATTCATTGGGACTTTTGTGTGTATGTGAAAATGAAAATCTTAGGTTCTATAGAAATATCAATACGAAAAGACCACCAACCCAATGAATGTAATAGGTAGCTCTGAGGAGCAAATATTTGCTGACCACAGTGCGTATAATTTCTTAAGATCTGATTACATTATCTATACACTACGTAATTATGTACCCCCCCACATAAATATGAATTATTTTTAAGTCTAAGTCTAGAGTTCAGTTTCTTTTAAAAAGCTAATGTAATAACCTAGTAATTCAAAAGGTTTATATCTTACAAACAAACAAGCAAACAAAAAGAGCAAAAGCAAATATCAAGCAGGTTCGTGTGTGAGGTTTTAATGAAGGCAGGAAGGAACATATTTACAAATTAGCAAATTGATTGAAATATAACCAGTGCAAATGAAGATAGCTCTTACAACTTACAGGAGACTAGTTGAATAACAGTATATTTTAAAATCCATATTTTTAAGAGAAGTTGTAAATCAATACAGTCCTATACTTTGCCCCTGGGCATAAATGACACCTTCTGGAAACACTAATGCATATTTACTCTAAGAAAGCAGAGTCTGGTCTTAGCAGTTAGTCAGAGAAAGTAGGTAGACCAATTTGACTGGAGGAACCAATCTATCAATAAAATGGTAATTAGTAGCTCTGAAATGACCAAACAGAATTCTGTTACTTAGTATTCTGAATATTTAATTTGGAAACTTAAGTTGTGTCCATGTATAATTTTTTCTAACAACTGACTTTGAAACAATGAGGCCAGTGGAGATTTAAAATTTTAAATTATTCTAATTCTTGCTAGTGTAATACATTTGTTAATACACCAGTAATGTAAAATCATTTTAGAGATACATATCCTGGGAAAAAAATGTAGTGTAAATTCTTAACTTTTCTAGTTATTAGTTGCTTAAAAATTCTTAGAAATACATGTAATAATCAAAAGCTGTCTTCACCAATGATTTAGGTAGTCTTAATTTTACATTTTCCAAAGAATAGACACATGTTAGGTGTGTTATCAAACACATCTAAGAACTTTCATTGAAAGAAAGTAGAGCAAAAAACGCAGAAAATTCAGGCATCAGCAAAAAACTCTGATGAGAAAACCAAAGGAGCAAGTTAAGTGATCACTAGCATAACTGTGCTTCTATTAGAGTTAATAGTGATTTAACAACACTTTTGGAAATTGTGTACATAGAAACTCAGAAAACTTAAAATTCAGCAGATGATTAGTGTAGAAGCTCTTCTCCCACAAAAAAGCACCCTGTACAGAAATTATTATTATTAATTTTTTATTTTTTTTTTTTCAGGACTTGTGAATCGAATCTGTCTTTAAAAATAGCACAAAATTAAAACAAAACCAAAAAATGCTGTATAGGTGATGTAACAATACAAGAACTCCTGTAGTTTATTTCTGCTAAGAACAGAAATAATAACTCTGTCTCCTACAATATAGGAGTAGGATAAGGTGTTCATCTGATGAGAATGCAATTGGATATTACAATTCAGTTTCACTGCAGTTTTCAAGGTTCTTGTTTGTGTTCTGTTTTGGAATGAAAACAAACCTTTCCAATATTTCCCTATTCAATATGGATTGAGTATTTTTGTGTTTTTTCCACCTCAGTGGGTCCCTCTATGTTATCCTTTAGTGCCCACAAAGACTTGCAGAGCAACACTGAAGCCTGCTCTCCTTTCTCTCTCTGCATCCTAGGAGGTGGCTCTGGTCTCCACTTTGACATGACGCTGTGAATTTCCCCTCCGCACTGTGCTTCTGCTTCTGTAAGTCTCTGATTTCATTCCACATAGTTAAATCCTAGTCACTCACACAGAAAGGCACTGGTCTTGTCCAGTGGTTTGCGATTGGTGCACTCATTGTTATCCCTTGAAGATGACCTGGGTCAGTCTGTGTAATGGTGGGTCATCTACTGCTTAAACCCGGGCCAAATGTCAGTCTGTAATGTAATGCATATCAGTTTCTGAAATCTTCTTGGGCTGTTCCTAGAATTTCACTTTTGCCAAGGTCTAGTTTTGTTGAAAATATTATTGACCCTCTCTATCCTCAAAGTTATCTTATGCTCCTCTTGTAGCAAAAGAAACTTTAAAGATGGTGTTTTAAGCAACCTTGGTAGAATGCTTATGAACTGGTTGAGGATAAAAGATTTAGAAACTCGTACGTTCTCTTGTATTTCTGTAACCAAGATAAAACAAGGTTTGAGGAATCAGAAGATGGAGAAATAAAGACTCACAGAACAGAAACCTTGAGACAAACTTGTGCTCGCAGCTTCTTTTACCACCTACCCTTTGGAAATTTCTTTCTAGATAGTATTTCAATCAATTCAGTGTTGAAATACTAAAATTTAGGCCTTTCAAATTATAAGAAAGTTGGCTGGTATCATTTAATTTTTATGAAGTCTTTTATAAATCCACAAAATCCTAATGCTGCGGACATAAAAAGAGTAGAAGTAACTATTTATCAGGTTTTTACTACATAGCGTGCGTTTTTGTGTGTCTGATACTACTGGAACTTGTCTTGAGTGATAGTTCCATTACTGCTCTCAAGACTGCAATTAATTACAGCAGGCTGACAATGCTGAAACTAATGCACACAGTGTGCTTGACATCTAGGCAGAAATTCCACCCCTATTCTATGAAGAACCCATTGTTGTCTACGGAAGCTTATTTTCTAGATTATGCATGTAATATTGCAATGACACAGGAAAAAAACTAAGGTTGAATATTGTTTAAAAATGAAGACTGTAGTATTTACAGTGGTCACAAATACCTTATTTGCTTATCTCTTCTTTCTTTGGCTGTGTACTTCTCTCATATAAGGGAAAATCTAAAAAAAAAAAAAAATTAAAAAACCCTGGTTGCCTCTTTAAAAGAAATAAGGCGGTCTTTACTGTGCCTTAACTGAGTCATTCATTATCACGAGAACAACTAGCTTTATTTTTCTTATCTTTGGTATAATCTTTATAGGTGTCATAGATAATAAGAGCATTATCAGAATGAAAGGAGTGTGAAACTGCTTAAAGAATTATTTCAGAATATCTCATATTGCCTAATTTTATTGTTTAAATTGAGAGATAAGTTCACTGTGTGCTGGACATGCTTTAAAAAGTACACATTTAATGATAACTTCTTAGGTTCAGATCTACATATCTTTGAATGAGTTGATGTTCAAGACAGATGTTCACTCAGTGACTTAAATTGATTTCAAAAGGAGAAGTATTAATTTGAGTGAGAGCTGCTTTTTTCAGCTGGTGTATAATTAGGCATATCTATACATGCATTATCTATGGAGAAACTTCCCTAGTTTCCAATTTACTTTTTTTAATATATAAATTTGTTTTACATGTATATATGCATATAATTCATATATGTGCATACAAGTGTGCAATTTTATATGCATATAAAATGTATAAAATTATAAATATGTAAACCAAGGATAGATTTAGGAGACTAAGTTGAGCTTCTTTTAAAATTATAGTCTGCATTTTCAAGATTAAAAATAACTCTGATGTGGGGGACGTAAAAGAAAGGATGTCTGTAATATGTTATTTTTACATTGAAGTGACTGAAGAGAGAGGAGAGCGTTTATATGAAGAACTTCTTTGTAAAACACATTCTTTGCCCTCTTATAGGGGTACCTCTGACATCCATCCTCTAGATCCGAGGTCTAGAAGAGCTTTATTGCATTGCAGTGGAGGCAAAGAAAAATAGTGACAGCTATTTCATTTAATAAGTTTGAATAATGGGCAGTAAATAACAGTTTTTTACTCTCACTTCCATTGGCCAAATTAAAGCGAAGTAATTTATGCCTTGCTCCCTTGTTGAGTTCTTTCTGCTGCACTTCATCTGTCTCAAATCAGCCTTCACTCATACAAAAAGAGAGTGTAATTTTATGTGAGAAAAATGGTACCTGCATCACACCGATGGTATGTTCATCCTTGTTTAATTCCTTATTTCATATTTATGAGAGGGTGAAAAAAAATGTAGGTATTTATTGTTTAGCAGAAGTACATTTTTTTCCCCTAAGAATTCAATATAATTCTGATTAGCCCAATATCCTGAGGAACTTGACACTCTAAGGGTCTTGTGTGTTTGAAGATACGGAGGGTGGTGGATTGTTTAAAGGCAAAAAAAAAGCTAGATCAAACAGTAACACATTAATCAGGATGGACACTTACAGAATGTGTTCCTAAGAGATACATTTGATTTTGCTGAAAGTGAGATCTTGTTGTTTGCATCACTGTCATTACAGAGGAAATTCAACTAATTCTTCTAGAATGAAACAGTGGTTTATAAACTAATTATTAGTGAGGAATAGCATTACGATACAATACTTCTTTAGGGCTTGCTTCAAAGAGATTAAATGTGAAAGATTTACATTACATGCATAGAGAGCAGGGATTTGAAACAATGCCATAAAGTAAAAAAATATCTTTTTCCTCTATTTAATGAATAAATGTGTCAATTAAATAGAATAATCAAGAGGAATAATTATGCCAAATATGGTTTAGATATCAACAGTGCAAAGTGAGTAAGAGAAAATCTGGTCTTAGGAAATACAGCTTGATTTCTATCTAATGCTAAAAGATTAGGTAATTCTTTATGGGAACACTATATATGATTAGTTACAGTCAGGCTATGGTTTATCAAATAGCCTGGGTAAAGAAGGCAACAAAACTTATTCTGTTCATAGACCAGTCCAGAAAAGAAAATAAATTAACTCTGTGAACCCAAAAGTCCACTTTCCCCACTATGTCCTTTTTTCAGTGGCAAAGAAGTATGGAAGAGAACAGAGGAGTGTTACTCCCTCTTCAGATGAGGTGCTGAGTTTGGTGGGTTGGTGAGTATGTAGGAAGGCAGAAGGGAAGAATAAATTACGCTGCTACCCAGTTTCTGTTCTTACTCTTGTATTCTTCTTTTGTTTAGGCAAGTTAGTCAATACATATAAAGTAGTCCCCTGAACCAGGGGGTGACTGGGGAAAAAAAGTGAAAAAAAATAGCAAAAAAGGGGGGCAGGGGCACAAGTTGTTTTGTGGGGTTTTTTTCTTTTTTAAACAAGCTATGATTTTCCATTGCTTTTTTGAGTTAAGAAAAGGTCTTTTTCTAAGACTCAAACTTTTTGTTTCACTTTCTGAATAGTTTATTGTAATTGTTTTGCCCTTCCTATGTGGGAATATCCTGCCATTACACACTACTTTATGAATGGATGAAAGTAATCTAAAAATGGAACTGTCAAAGAACAGTGAAATGAGGAAAAGGAAAAGAAAGAATTGTTTTCCCTAATTTTTAATTATACCAAGAGTTTGAAACTGTGAAATTAATTGTTTATTTTTCTAATCTTTACAATACCTCCTTATTAAAAATAAGGGTCCATTTGATTGCTATCAAATAGTACTTCAAGTCTATTCCATCCAATAAGATACAAAGGTAACTTTGAAGAAGCAGACCTGGTCTCTAAATCAAGCACAGACACAAATTCTTGTAGTCTTGTGGTGTTTGTGAGCCTCTTGCTCTGACAGCTGGTCTGCTCTAAAACTCATTGGAAAAGCAAAGTGTATGGAAAAGGATGGTGAATTGCCCAGAACAGCTGTCAAAAGAAAAGTCTAGCAATATGTATGAAGCAGCATATATTCCAGAGATACTCCTTTTTATTACTAGGAAAACAAAGAAAAAATCAAGTCACATGTCTGTGTATTCTTTTTTTTTTTACTCTTCAAAACATGACACATGTATGTGACAGCTTGCCTGCTTTTTCTTATTCCCCATTTTCTTACATACAGGTATCACAAAAAGGCTTGAACTTTAAGAATACTACAAATTTTAGGCAAATATATATTTTTAGATAGCTGTATGTCTTGCCTAAGGAAAGATTTTGGAAGCTTGCCTAAGAAGTATAACTAATGAGTCATATTTGAAGGTCAGCTCTGAATTTACCATGCACCTTTTACACTTTCTTACTGCTGTAGTTACAGTTGGGTAAACAGACTAAGATGTAATGGAAGTCACCCTTATAGGAACGGAGACTATCTGTTATCTTGCGTGCTGATTTGGAAAATGTCTTAGATGTCCTGGTTCTATATATTGCTGTTGAAATACTGTTTTGAGAAGGCAAAGGTCACCCTGAAACTATAGAGAAGGAAATATTAAGTCAAATTAGGTGGATAGTATATTCTGCTGAGGTGGATAAACAAGTCCATAAGACATTTGCTGGAGTATAGTACCTACAATACAGAAAAGAAGTTCACAAATCAGAAATTATCTGGAAGGGGGAAAAAAAGCCATCAGAATGATTTGAGAATCAGAAATTCTGATGTACGGTTTGAGGAGTTTAATTCATTTACCCTACTTCATCTGTCCAAGGTTAGTTTGGGAGATAATTTAATTATGGTATATTAACAAAAGTATGAGGAAAAAAGACTTTTGATGATAGATAGCTCTTTAGTCTGAAGAAAAAGTCATAGCAAGATCAAGTGACTGACAACCAATGGTGCTCTGGTTAAACTAGAAGTATTATTAAAGGGTTTTTCCAGTGATGGTAATAAATCACAAAGCGAATCCCCACTCAGCAGAAACTTAAATCTAGAAAGTGTATCTTTCTAGAGGTTGTGTTCTAAGTTCAATCAAAAATTTGATGCAGTGTTTACTTGACATGCACTATGCATAAGCTCAGAATTGATTTTAATAGTCCCTACTAGGCTTAAAACATACAAATCTTTATATGAAATATAATACCATGTTTCTATGCCAATCTACAGTTCATACAATGGTATAGAGATCAATTAAGATCAATTATGGAGGTAAAATTAAGAACAATTAGAACAACTTATAAGCACAATGTATTAATCAAAAGGTTGGTAGTATCTGAATTAATCCATAGGATGCTACCAACATAAGTTTAAAAAATATTGAAGCACTCCAGGGACTTATTAGAGCTGGATAACATTTGCAGTACTGTGAGAAAACAGATTTAAGTGGGATTTTTGAACTAATGCTGAACCTTGGGACTTGGGGACATGAACAAACAATGAAAGCAGGCAGAAGAGAAACCTTGGGAAAGAAAAACTTAACAAAAGATGATCAACTTCCAGAAAACTGTCCAGCCTTTAGAATACAAGGCAGGAGTAGGAGAAATTAACATATTGTTTATTTGCTTGCTTTCCAAATAGAAAGGAAGCTGATAGTAGATGTATTATCCATTAATTAACTACTATTAATGCATAGATAAACTCAGAAATCAATAGATCAAACACATGTGCCCCTCTGGTCCATACACCTGAAAAGTGAAATACATTAAACATTTTTATGTATCTTTTTGAAAACAGTCTTCTATTCATTTATGAACACTGGGAAATATTGTTATATGCACCTTATTTTATAAATTATGACATCACATAATGACTGTGCCACAACACCCTGATAGTAATAGTTTCTAGTTGAAAAGTGGTGGGCTTTTACATTTTGAATCATATGTTATGTCAACTTTTTACAATCAAGGGATTTCATGGACCAAGTGTTGTTTAGAGAAGTAGAAAGCATAAAAATTCACTGTTTGTGGAAAGTGATGATCCTTAAAATAAATTTACCTGGTTACCATGGAAAGCTCATGCTATTTACTCAAAAGGAAATGGTGTTGTTCTCATATAGTGAGTCACTACACCACATATTACCAGCCAGTCCAACATTTTAGCTTCTTTGTCTTAGAGGTCAAGGAAAGAATTGTGGCCAGAACAAGATTGTTCTTTTTCCTGAACCTTTTCATCTTCCTTCTTATTTGTCACTGCTAACAGTTTCATACAAATTCATTCCGTGTATCTATAATCTGGGGATTATTTCTGGTTTCTTTTTCTCCCTTGTCCAAAATACCTAGGGTATTTGTAATTATTACTTTCCTGCCCCCCACACACGATAATGTTTGTTGCTTGGCTTCTATCTCTTACCATTGTATAAGTTGATGGATTCAACACACTGGATTCAGTTAAGCAATTTGGTGATACTTCTGAAAATATGAAACCAGTTGGTGATAACTTGCACAAGCTCTCAGGGTGAAGGTGGCATCAGTATCAGGTTGAAAGCATCAAATCTATGAACCGATTCAAGATGACGTGCTAAGAGCTCTCAAGTAACAAAATATGAGTGAGTTCTGCTCAGCATGATGACAACTTCTCTAGCCTGATGCACTTCGTATTAACTTTGTAAATCTTGAAATAAGACTTTCCAGACTGCTGCTCTTGGAGTCCTTATTCCTGTATGCACCTCTTTCCTTAGGAATGTGAGAAAAGTTGGAGAAGGTGGAGGACTTCTGTTCAAGACATGATAGTGAATATCAGACAGGAAAGGGATAGGCAAAGCAGTGAGAATGAAGGATTGTTATTTATATGCTTCTTAGCTACTGGGTTTATTCTTTCTTTAGCGCACCCATATACCATGCTTTTCAACAAAATAGATTAAGTCACTGCAACATTTTTTTTCCCCCCACTGGAAAAAAGTCTAGAGTCACATTTCAACATTTGGCACTTCAAAAGTTTCAAAATATTTTACAAAATAAGTACCATCCTATCCATTCAACAAATGGAAAGATTGCGGTAACCAGCTGGAATACCAGGAAGATAAATGAATGGTAAAATAACTACATGTACTAATCTCGAAACCTGATAATCCTTCCGAAGATGACTGATTCTTACTACTGGACAGATACTATCATCATACTGCATAACATCAGCAATCTTACCTTTCGTAAGGTTAGCTATTCCCAACCTTGTTTGCACAGTTTGTAATGTGATGCACTTTATGGTTTAACATTGGAACAACTGAACTGTTTTGCAACACCCAGGCAACTGCTGGTCATTTTTAACACGTCTGCGTAACTAAGCAGATTTCCATTCTAAAGTGCTGTATTTCCTTTAAAAACATTACCTTGGAAGTATTACTACATTGGAAATTGAATTCTCGCTTTGTGCAGAGTTAATTTTTCATGCTAAAATTCATTTTGTATTTGTAAAAATAAATAAATTCTATCAAGATAATTATACTCTAAAAATCAAGACCGATCTAGTAAAGAAAACTACTTGAGATTGCAATTTAGAATAAGGAAATAAGGCAATTCAATTTCTTTCCACTCACAAGTGAAACCTTTCCACATACTAAGGACATTGCACATCTTTGAAAGGATTGATTGAATGCTATGTCACATTCCTAGCTTCAAAGAGAAAGTTTTTGTAAAATCCTAGAGGTCCAAGGGAAATACTTCCATACTCTTTATATGCATATTCTGATGAAAGCAAGAAGAAAAGAAATGGCAGGAGGCTGAGACCAGTCGTAACAAAGCTACATCAGGAAAGTCTGGTGAGAAATGGAGTTAGCCATTTTGCTCTAGAGTTTGTGCTACCAATTGTGTAATGAAAAAGTCTTGTTGTGTATCTGCTCCATAGAACTGTAGAAAATAATTCTGCTGTTTCACAGCAGGACTATTTGACAATTAAATGTCCACTGGAGTTTTAAAGAAGTCTTTCAACCCTAAGGACTGATTTATTCTCTCATTAAACAAACCACGTTAAACCTGTACTGAAACTTTGTATTTCCTTAACATTTTGCAAACATCCAAACTTACTCAGAAAAAAATAATATAGCCAAATACATTCAAGAGATTATACAATAGGAAAATATTTAGAAAAAATAACATCAGAAACCTATCTCTGTTGAAGGATGATTGGAAGGGTAGGTATATGTAAGTAGATAACAGAGGGATTAAAGATGCTGTATTTATACTGTGCGTTGAAGTTTCTGGGTGCAGCGAGGTACCCCAGTACATGCCAGCAAGTGGATTGAAGTATTCAATCCGTTTCACCTCACATTTGCTATCCACCCACCAAACCAGAAATAAAGTGCATTGTACTTCAGGAAATATTGTGGTACAAACCTGTGGTACAACTATTGTGGTACAAAATAGTGCCGGTAAAAACCTGCAGCATAAACATAACGTATCCAGAAAGATCCAGCACTAGTTTATCTTCTCAACAAAATTAATTTCTACAAAGGTAATCTTGGTATAACTGGAAGGTGAGAGAGGCAGTGGGAGAATGCCAATTTTTTTTTAATAACCACCTCTTAATGACAATTTCTTTACAAAAATATCGAGGTAATTCTTTCTGAATTGAACAGGAATTAATATCAGCTTTATTTCATCTCTCTGGGGGATAGTTTTTTAATGGAATTATTTGGAGAATGCAGACTCTGATTCCAACTGAGGATTTGTCAGCCATATTTTAACTGCAAGAAATTTTAGGAGATGTAGCCTTGAGATTATATTCTTATTTTTACAGTTGGGGAGCAATGCTGATTCCCTAAAGATGAAAGGAGAGTGTGAGGACATAGGGAGAAAAAAAAACACAAAGGCTTAGAAAATTATTTCTTTTTCTGTTTTCTTTTTCTCTTTTTCTCTGCAGACTCATAATTTAAACTTTAATACTGAGGGACAAGAGACATTAGGCATACCAGCACATGATATAGTTGTGCAGGTGTCAGGGGGTTATTTTGTTTAAGTCATTTCTTCTATCACTGCTTCCACATCCAGGGACTCACAGCTGTTTCAAAAAATAAAAAAAATAAAATCTCAGTCCTCTCTGATGAAACCAGGTGACGAAAAAGAAGCAGCTACAAAAAAGGAATAAAATAAATGAAGAGAGAAAAATAAGGAGTTTTCAGTGAAAAGTGAAAAAGCTAATGTGAATATTGCACTGGTGGTGGTCACACTTGAGCTCAGCCTGGTGGAGGTAGATACCAGACCAAAAAAAATAGAAAAAAGTCTCTTGTGGTTTTTAAACCTCCCGCTCATTGGGAGTATCAATACACTTTGGCTCTATGAATAAGCAATAAAGAAACTGTGATATATTTTGGGTTTAATTGATCAGTGCACTTTCAGAAGTGTCAGAACAGAGTCACATCCTTTCCCTTGTCAATAGCTTCTTTGATTTGATTTTGTATATATTTTGCGAAAAGGATTCAGGTGCAAATCTGGAACAGTAGCTAGAATTATGCCATATATTAACTCTTCATTACTCTTCTGTACTCGTTGTTGCAGATGCTCCAAACAACAAAGAAATGACTGACTTGTCAGAATTATGTTACTTGTTTGGGCAACTGGGTGATGATAACACTGAGGAAGCCATGGTGATTGTTGTGGTTTAATCCAGCAGGCAGCTGAACACCACACAACCGTTCACTTACTCCCCCGCAGTGGGATGGGGGAGAGAATAAAAAAAATGGTAAAACTCATGTGTTGAGGTAAAGACAATTTAATAGGACAGAAAAGAAAGGGAAAAGAATAATAATCATAAAAGAATATACAAAACAAGTGATGCACAATGCAATTACTCACCACATGCTGACCGATGCCCAGACAGCTCCTGAGCAGCGGACCCCCGGCCAGCTTTTCCCCTAGTTTATACACTGACCATGACATCATATGGTATGGACTATCCCTTTGATCAGTTGGGGTCAGCTGTCCCAGCTGTGCCCCCTCCCAGCTTCTTGTCCACCCCCAGCCTGCTCACTGGTGGGGTGGGGTGAGAGGCAGAAAAGGCCTTGACCCTGTGTCAGCACTGCTCAGCAGTAACTAATACATTGGTGTGTTATCAATATTATTCTGTTCCTAAATCCAAACCACAGCACTGTACCAGCTACTAGGAAGGAAATTAACTCTATCCCAGCCAAAACCAGGACAGTGATTATAGAAGAGCTCTTGCAGATATAACTGGAAGATAATAGATACTGGAGGACTGGGTGCCCTAACAGCACAGTATCACTGGGTACTTTGCATGACCTTTAAAGGTCCCTTCCAACTCAAACTATTCTATGATTCTATGACTGCTGGTGGCACAGGTACAGGTGTCTGTTGCTGTCAAGGCAAGAAGGCATTTTCATTGTAGAGTGAGTACTGTAATGTTTACTTGGCTATTCTGGGATTTGTTTTTTTCACTGTAGGAATTTAACAAGGAATTTAACTGAGTTACAATGAAAGCTTTTTTTGAAATCAACTTCTTCCAAAGAACTGCTTCAGAAATGCTTGGCATTTTCTGAATCAAAACTGTTTTATTACAAAATTTTTAACAAATCTTAGTTTCCACTGTTCATCTCTGACACAGTAAATCAGAATGGAGAAGTACTAGAAAGCATTTAGTCACAAAATTCATCTTCAGTGAAAAGTTAGTGTAAATTATCACAGACACCTTCTTGTTCTCTTTAATAATCACATGTAACAAGCAACTTTCATTTTGCAACTGGAGATGTCTCTTCTGCTTTTCTTTAAATAACAGAAAAAAAATGTTGAGTTGCTTTTCAAGTAAGAGGAAAGTGTGATGAGGAGGTCTTTCCCATTGAAAATTAAAATATGTTTGTGGTTTATTCTTTAGCACTCAAGATTTTTTTGTTTCTAATATTTGTATCCATACATGAAGAGTAGATTTTTTTGTATATTGTATTGCTAAGCTAGTGATAAACTAGCTGCCTGAAAACAAATGCCGATTATGCATGTGTGTGAACTTAGAATCACAGTTACTTGGATTATACTGATAAGGTCTTTATCCTAAGGTTTTAGAGAACCTTCAAGTTCAGGGAAAGTTTCTTAAAAAGGTAGACCATTATAAAGCTCTGTCTTACCATTCTGTTTAAAACCAGTTTGTTTCTCATATGGATTTGATAGTTTAAATATCAGAAATGTTTAACTGCATTTTTGAGGCTATGCTAATTTTCTTTAAGGGAATACAAAGCAGTTGAACATTAGAAGAGTTTTTACTTGGCAAAATGCCAAGTTATTTCAGCAGTATAAAATAGAGTTCTTAAAATATTTAAGACACCATTCACTTAACTTTGAAGGTCTATAGAAAGGCCATTTATACTCAAGAAGGAAAGATAAACAGATTCATTTCTATTTTCTTCTCAGAAATGTAAATGTATATCAGTTTTGAAATTCTGGCTGTCTCCTTGTGACTTTAGAAACCATAAAATTAAAGTCAAGCATTAAACTTTTATGAAGAGAACAAATTAGAAATCCCCTAGTAATAACTGAGCTATCACTACTGTTCTTAGTCATTTTGGCTGTCAAATACACATCTCTCTTTGTCTGCCAAGGAACACATTTAAAATTCAGAACAACAAACTTTTTTTTCTCTATCTGTGGATACAGTGTGTATCAACTTATGTTCAACATCTGTAATATCTGTACAGAGTTATAGTCCAGAAACTGTTCTTTAAAAAGTAATTGGCTCTGATGTATGGTGTTCTCATTAACATAATCTTTTTTTAAGTACTAGTATTAGCTAATCTGAGGTGTTTTGATAATGTTTGATCAAAACACAAATAAGAGGGAGAGAAAATGCAAAAGCCTTTCTCTACTTGATACTATTTCCTACTTTTTGGTATGTTTTGCTGCTTGACCGAATGCTTCCATTAAATTTAGCACTCATACTGTACAGACTGGAAGTACTTCTCTGTGCCAGTCATTAGCATGTTCTGGAAAAGAGAGCAGGAGAAAAGGAAAAACACAGAGACTTGTCCTGTGTGGTTGACAGTGTTTTCTATTCCAGGCCACATCTGAGTGGCAATTCATAGCATGTGAAAGTTTGGGTGCTTTTTAATTTAATGAACATTCAAAAGCTTATATATATGGCAATATTTTTTTTTTTCGTCTAAAAAAAGATAGTGCAGCCCCACTTTTATCCTAGGAGCGTATCCTGATAATAAACTGGATGGCCATAGAGCACTAGATTTTATAGAGGGATATCTACTTTGTGTAGTAGATATCAATACCATCTGTTGACCACAATTTTAGGTAAATAACTTTGGTGTCTAATTAGCATTAGTGTATATTCATAGGAGGAACTGGCAATACCACGGAGTTATTTTAAAGCATTGAATATCAACACTTTAATAAGGTCCCTGTCCATTGATGATCAAAAACACTTGAGATGAAATTGCAACTAGTTGGAAAAGTAGTTGATTGAGACATGAAGTGGCTAGTTACACAAACTACTGGTATCTTTGCAGCTTTTAGAACTTGCTGAAATGAATGTATTTTAGACAAGGAAACATAATTGTGTTATAATGGAAGTCATCACACAGGAATGCTAACAGTTTTTATTGGCCCATTAGTCACCCTTTTATCATCTACTTCTTAAGATACTCTGATCTGATAGGATTTACATCAATATAATTTTCTGGAAGCTTGAAGACTTCCCAGAAGTTTATCTTAGAACCCTTTTTAAGCTAATTCTTTTATCAATCCTTCCTAACTTTTAAGTAACATAGTCTTCAATATCAGTTGTAGGGACCACATAACATGAAAGTTCATTCTTTCTTCTCAGTATAACCAAAGCATCCTAATATCCAGAAAGATTGTATAACAATAACAAAACAAAACAAACTAACTAACTAACAAAAAAGGAAGAAAGAAAAAAATGCTTGAAAAGCCACGTAGCTCTTAGTTTCAAAATGTCTTCCATGATCTGAAAATTGTTCACTTTCCACTGAGGACGTGACTCTTTAAAGCCTGTTGAAGTCTGCAGCTCTCTTATTAATACTTTAATATCTCACATTAGGAAAGTTACTACTTACTGCTAAGATTTTCTGCTGAAATCATCCACCTTGTCTGCAACTTCTGTTGAACCCTTTACTACGGATGCAGTTGTGGTGTTCTTTCAAGGTTTTTTGATTAAGAAGAAGCTAGAATCAAGTTTGCTCATGTTCTGATAAAAACACAGGAGGAACTTTATTGTACTGTCTCATTGTTTTTCATAGGAGTCAGCTCCATTTCTCTTTGTAGATTTTTATCACTGAAATTTCAATAGTCAAATGTTATGTTGGAAACCCAAAAATAATCAAAAGGCTATCAAGTGTTTCTCTATCTGAAGGTCAGAGTTGTTGTTTCGTTTTATTTTATTTTATTTTATTTTATTTTATTTTATTTTATTTTATTTTATTTTATTTTATTTTGCTTTAGAGGTTTTCTAGCTCAATAAAAATTGCTTTCCAAAATGCAAAAATCAAAATGCAAATTCATCTCTTGATGATGAAGGAAGAACAAATAAGTTCTTAATGTTTTAATCATCCATATTAATAGTATTCATTTGGCATGCACGTAATAGCATTTATCAAAGCATGTGAAAATACTTGACAGACCCTTTATTGAGCCTCTTAACACTTTGTAGGATTAAATCTGTTCTAGATAAATGTACTACTAATAATAATAATGTGAGAAATACTTCTTTTTAATTATTTCTAAGCTATAATCAAGATTCTGAACTCAGTCTGAAAAAATGCTTCTGGTGGTCCCTGTTTAAAGTCAACTGAAGTGAAATGTGATGATACAGTTAGTAGATAAAATCTGAGTAGATGACACTTTTCGTACGACAAATGAAAATTAATTCACTGTGTGACCTATTTAGAGAGCTCACGGTGTGGAAGGATCACAGGGTAAGGAGAAGGGTTTGTAAGCAGTAGGGGAGGGAACAGGAGTGAATCAGATTGTCAGCTCATACGGAGAAATTCTTTGTATTGGAAAGTGGAATTTTCCAACGGAATAGCTAAATATTCTAGGGAATAACTAAACTAAGGGGAAAGCTGAACTCTTTAATTACTGCAAAATGGATTATGTTGGTGAGATTTTGAGAAATTTGATTGCACCCTTTTGGTTCAGGGTTCCTTGGCATCTGGCCTTGCCCATTCCTAGGCCTTGTAGTCTACTTGGTGTTTTGTTGCTGTCAATGTGAGTGTAACAATAAGCTTCTCTGAGGCTGGAACAGTTTAATCCTTTTTCAGCAGGTCACTGAGCAGGGGTGACTGGGGAATGGGTTTGAAACACTCTTCTGAGTTATAATCTCTATGAATATACTGTGTAACAGTCTGTAAGCCCATTCTTTAATGCTGGCTAGAAAACTAAAATTCTCAAAGAGGTGAGGCAGTTTGGTTACCTAAACTTGAGGAAGAATAGAGAGTCATGGTTAAGACAACAGAAGGAAAAGACCAGGGATCCTGCACTGACTACAGATCACTGAATCAGAGTGGTGAATGAGGGTTTGGAGAAACTGTGGGAAGCATTCAAAGAACATGTCCTGTTCTAATGAAGGAGGCACTTTAATTGCTTGGATATTTACTGGTAACACAGTAGACATTAACAAGTTCTTGAAGTTGTGGAGGCCACTTTCTTATCTCAGAGGAGGCAACTTAGATGTAATGTTCACTGCAAAGGTAAGGGAGAGCAGATCGAGCACGTGAAGGCTGAAAGGCAATTGAAGAGAAATAATTGTCGCATGATGCAGTTTGCAGTTCTAAGAAATGGAAAAGAAGCAAGAACAACAGGATAGGGACAATTCACTTAAAAATTGTTCGATACTGTCTTGAGAATTTAAACCGGGATAGCACCCTTTCACTTACAACTACTGCACAAAAGTGTTCTCTTCCGAGTACCCATTAGTACAATATTCACTTGTTAAAACTGTGGCCTCTGAGAGCACTTGGCATGGAAGGTGCAGAAGAAATGGTGGTTACAGGAGAAGGCATATCAGAAGGAAAGGAAAGCATTAAGGTCTTTTTTAGAATCTGAAAATAAAACCAAAGGAGTCACGTAAAAGTAGACACAAAGAAAATATGATCGAGTATAAAAGAGGGGGCTAGCATAATTATGTGAGGATAACCAGAAAGTCTAAGAAACAATACAAAGGAAAACTACCAAAAGACATAAAAACAACCAGGAGAGCTCACATAGATACATGAGAAATTAGAGGAAGGCAAAAGAAAATACAGTTCTATTGCTTAATAGCAACCAGTATAGTTAACGGAAGACAAGCTGGAGTACTGAAAGGCAGATGAGGGAATGTTTATGTGAGTTGGATAAATTAAAATAGCAAAGTAAGGTCAGTTCTTTACTTCACCACAGAGTATTTAAAGAAGTAGCCTAAGTCTCTGAATATTAAGTTATCCCCTTGAACTAAGGGAGGGTGGGAGAACTACCAGGGGAGTGGCAAAGGGCAAACATAGGGACTTTAAAGAAGAAAAGGATGCTTCTTGGGAAATAAAGACCAATCTAAATGGGATACACAGAAATTTACCTGGACAAATTATGAATAAATTTATAAGCATCTAGGGGACAAAAAGGTGATAAGGACAGCATGGATTTGTCAAGAACAAATCTGATTGAACCAATCTAATTTTCTTCTTCAACCAGAAAACTGGCAGAGTGGATAAGGTAGAAATAGTAGATATGATACCTTCTGACTTTAGTAGGACTTTCTGCATAGTTTCATATCACCTTTTGGTGGTAGCTAACTAGGGAAGTGTGGTATAACTAGCTGATTTCAATTTAAGATGAAAGTGCAAATTTGGAGAAAAATACCTCCAGGGTTGCAGGCAGTCAAAGAGGAAAAGATTTTCAAGTGAATTATTATAGGTATCTTTTATGAACATGATTTTGTTCAGGGTTTTTGTCAGTTACTTGTATGTTGGCCTACCTTCAATTACATTTTTTTAAACATGTATAAGAAGATGCAGATAAAGGTGCAAGCACTTGAGAGTGCAGATTTCAAATTGATGATTATCTTTGTATATCAGAGTAGTATTTTAAAGGGCTAGGCAAAGTACTGTATTTAAGAGAGAAAAGTCAAATGTGTGCACAAAATGTGAAACAGCTGGACTAACCTAAAAAAGGTACTGAAAAGTACGGTTCTAGTGCATCAGAAAGTTGATTTTAATTTATTATGAGATGCATATCTCATTTGTAGTTATATTTAACAGGAGTGTTAGATTAATATACTGGCTGTATTTCTGCAATCTTTTTCATGCTTATAACAATCTGGATGAAATGTTGTTTGTATTTTGGGCACCTCGGTTTTAAGAAAGAGATGGACAGAGAAGATAAACATACTACCTATGTTTAGTTGTTCTCACTTTTCTTCTGGAAGTGTTTAATTCTCTCTCCACATTAGATTGTATCTGGGCGTTGGTGAGAGTTGTTACCATGATAAATATTTTCCTTCGGTACTTAAAGTGGACCCATTACCAGTGTTGCAGGCAGCTGTCTAGCACACATCAAAACTGACTGCAGGCTCAGAAAACTTGAGCTGTTTGGGGAATTTAGAATACTTTAAAAGAGAAAGAAGGGGCAGACAAATCTTCTCATATGCAAACGTTTACTTCTGGCTCCACAAGGCTTAGGATAAGACAAAATAGGTTTGATTTGTAGGGAAGATGATTTACGTTACATACCAGGGAAAACTTTTTTGCAAAAAAGGATAATTAAGCAGGAAGAAATAACTTCCTGTCCTGGTTTCAGCAGGGATAGAGTTAATTTCCTTCCTAGTAGCTGGTACAGTGCTGTGGTTTGGATTTAGGATGAGAACAAAGTTGATAACGCACCGATGTTTTAGTTGTTGCTGGGTAGTGCTTACACTAGCCAAGGACTTTTTAGTTTTCCATGTTCTACCAACTGAGAAGGCTGGAGGTGCACAAGAAGCTGGGAGGGGGCACAGCCAAACTGGCCAAAGGGACATTCCATACCATGTGACGTCATGCTCAGTACATAAACTGGGGGAAGCTGGCCGGGGGGGCCGCTGCTCGGGGACTGGCTGGGCATCAGTCGGCGGGTGGTGAGCAATTGTACTGTGCATCACTTGCTTTGTGT
>NW_008825167.1:4284416-4294853 GCF_000699105.1 Pygoscelis adeliae
GGTGAGCAATTGCACTGTGCATCACTTGCTTTGTGTATTATTATTATTATCATATTATTATTATCATTTTATTTCAATTATTAAACTGTTTTTAATATCTCCAACCCACGATTTTCTCACTTGTGCTCTTCCAATTCTCTCCCCCATCCCACTGGGTGAGGGGGAGTGAGCGAGCGGCTGCGTGGTGCTTAGTTGCCGACTGAGGTTAAACCACGACACTTCCCTAGGGAAATTCTGAAATGTCTCCTTTAATAGAAAATTTTAAAAACAAACATCTGTCAGAGGTAGTCCAAGTCTATCTAACCATGCTTCAGTGCAGGAGGATGGGCTGTGTCAGTCTCCAGATCAGTTCCAGCCTTACTCCTGCAATTCTGTGACATTGTGGAGGATTTTTCTCCCTGACTGCACAAAAACATCTGCGTGCCCCAAGCTTGTAATTAAAACATCTGCTGAACAAAGCAGGGTTGTAAGTTTCAACTCATATGAGACACACAATTAATGCTATCGATGTGCCAATCACCTTCCACTGCAAACTTTTCCTGAAAAGAGTTACTTTTTACAACACTTCAGTTTATCAGTCACTAATTTCTAATGATAGATTAATTGGTTTAATATTCAGCAAGTAATTTAATAATCACATCTTGCCCTTTGGCAAATATTTAATATAAAAACCAGTTATCCTCAAATAGTTCTTCTGTCATTCTGACCCAGTTATTTCAATTCCTAACTGTCTTTACTTGCTAGTTATACAAATGAGATTTTCATACAAATATAATTCATTTCTATTGTAATGCAAAAATAATTTGTTTGACATTCAGTGCCAGTTGCCTGGCTTAGTGTCTAATAGTTATATGCCCACCATCCTCTGAATTTGCTGTTATTTGATTGCTGTTAGTTTTCATTCTGCTCTGTCTACAAAGGTGGAATATCTGATGCCTCCTCTGTTAGGCACTGTGGGATTCATTTCTTCTTGCCTCACAGACTGCTCATGTTTTCTTTGATCAGAAGAACGATGAAATGGTTTATACTTTTATAAAACATACAGAAGTAACATTTTTAGATGGTACAGACTCGGTTCTGAAATTTACATGTTAATTTCAATAAAACATTATTATGAAAGCAATAAGTAAAGTGATCATATATCATTAATACTTGCTGTAGAGAGTGATGTTTCTATGAAAACATGATCTTAGAAAATACGTTTCACCATTTGCATGACTCAGGAAGATGTTCAGTCCTAAGAGAAAAACTGCATGGTTTTCAGTATGTTTGATCATTCAGATCATTCAGTTGGTGAGTGTTCTGCCTTGACAGTGGAACAGTTAAGCATGCTGAGAAAAAGAGAGAGAGAAAGGGAAAGGGAAAAAAGAAGGGAAAGGGAAAGGGAAAGGGGAACAGGAAAAGGGGGAAATGAGAAAAGGAAAAGGAAGAAAAGAGAAAGGAAGAGAAGCTTCTTCCTAATTCCAGTAAAGTACTGGGCTATTATAAAGAAGATTCTTATCTCATCAGAGTCAATATTCATGTCTTAAGTCTTGCTACGTAATAATAATGTATTAATTAAGGGTGGGCTTTCAAATTATTTCTGTTGGTTTAACAATGGTGAGATTTATACTGGCTTCCATGGGATCAGAACCAAGTCAACAGTGAGCTCCTCTGTAAATATATTTCTAACTGAGAAAGATTAAGAGCTCATAATGCAGTGTTACTGTACGTGTCTAATACAATATTTGCATTGTTTCTGATAGAGTATTTGATATTTGCAAAAAAAACCCAATCAAAACAATTGAAATACTTCTCAACTGCTGAGTAAGTTCTATGGAAATGCTTTATTTTTCTATCGCTTAACAAATGGCTTACTTTAGTATTTGCCCTTTCCTACCCTCATCAAATGCTTTGCACATTTTGGGTTTTTCTTCCCCACAAAGACTGCAGCTTTTAGAAACAAGTCATGGAAGACAGGTAGTACGGGAGAACTAAATCCTAAAGAATACTGAATGTGGACTATCGTAACTTAGTTACTATTCCTACTACTAGTTTGTATTCTGCCAGTATCTGACTCTAAATCTGTGAAGAAGTGTTGGCAATCACACTGTCATCTTGTAGGCTTGTGGCAACCTAAAAATTTATGGTCTATAAAGACACAGCAAAGAAAATACTCTCACGACTCTTATGGTCTCTGACTGCTGTTCATAGTAGGACTATCAGACCCGAACATGACTTCAGTGTCGGTGAAGTTGTTCTCCAGATCACTTCTGCCAGATGACAGTCAGTTTGTGTGCTATTTCTCCAGAACATAGCACCTTTCCTCGTAAAATAAATGATGTCAAGCCTTCTCCTGAAGCTGAATGCATTTGCCTATCAGTTCTGATCCCTGTGAAAGACTTGGTAAAATATTCCAGAAACTGTTCCTGTAGTCAAACATGGCTTTGTTTTCTAACCCCATTATCCTAATTCAGTGTTGCCAGTGATATCTCACAGCTACCTGCAAATGAATGTCCACAACCACTGAGTATGTGGAAATGGCAATCACATTTTTCTATTGGCACCAGCGGCTTTCTAATAAAACTATTTTTATATCCAGGCAGCCTTTTGGCCAAATGTATTTTTTGCATTATGCTAGGGAATGCAACTTGCAGCATTTGATCCTCCCAAAATGTTTAATGAGCTGGTAAATGACTTTTTGCTCCCTATCTCTTTTTTTTTTTGAGGGGAAGAACAGCGTCAGTTCCTACACTTAGTCAAGTACAGATGCGATGAACTGCTTCAGAAATATTTGTATTATTTCCCTGAATAGTCTTTGTATCAAAGCATCTGGGAATGCATGGAGAATATGCACTTTTGCAAGGAAGAAACTGCCCTGGAAATTTTCTTTTTATGCTTTTAACTAGAAGGCTATGAAAATAATAGAGATTGAAAAGTCTTTTTCTACTATTAGAATTATTTACCAAAATTCTTCTGCATGTTTCATGTGGCACAATAGACCACTATTTGCAGCAAGACTGAAATAGATCTTATAAAAACATAGAGTAAGGCTTTTTTTTCTTATTTACTACTATTTTGCTATGGTGATGAACACCTAACCGAGAGCTCACCAAACATATAACATATTGATTATATGGAATAGTTGGAGAATGGCAAAAATATTTTTAAGCTTTTGGTGAGTTACTGTTAAAGGTCAAATAAACAGATCCAGTCTACCTAAAGTATCTTGGCACTACAAACTGAACCTTCAGTGCCTGTCTTGACCTTCAGTAGAGATGCTCACTGTAATTGCCTAGAAGCTGGTATATGCAGCGATGAGCAGAATCTTAACTCCCACTTTGGCAAAACCACTACAGTTTATTCTTACTTACGACTAAAAGTGAGACATCCAGCTACACAAAATGATAAAGCACACCAAAGGTTTTAAAAAAGCATTAAAAAAATCTGTTATCCCTGTATGTATTTACCAGTCTTTTTCAGAAAGGAGTTATGGGCAGCAAATGAGAGCATTTTGTTGTGTAAATGTATCAGCATACTTTTCTCAAAATTAAATTATTTAATGTTAAACTTCATAACCTACAAACAGAAAATGGTATCTTAAATTAGTATGCCATATGTTTATCATAAGCAGCTGAGATAGTTAATTTTGTTTGCTTTAGTAAAGCTCCCTGTATCAATTGTATGTGTCAAGGCCTGTAAATACAGAAATATTAGTTATATTTTAAATGTATATTCTGTTACACATTTGTTCCAGAGAGAATAGACATCACTGTTTGTTTAGAAACATGTAAGTTTGGTATTTATTGATTACACTTTCCTCCTTAGAAATGTCTTTGAATGTCACTTTCAGTTCAAAGAAAAGAATTTCTAAGCTTTTCTGTCTGGAAACAGCTTGCTTCATATGATCAAAAAGTCATATTTATATATTTTGATTAAGTGGCCCTTTCAAAATAGCAATGTGAGTGATCATTCAAGAACTGAAAGCAAGTTAAGTTTTGCATATGAAAGTATTCTTCTGTGGAGGAAATGAGATTTAAAAAAAAAAAATTAATCGTTTAGAAGACATGGAAGTTTTTTATGTACTTTTATTTGCACTCTTGTTGCTAAATAAAAGCTGCTAATTGTAGATCTTTTGATAAAACTGATAAGAATCACGATAAACTATGAATGATTAATGATAGAAAAAGTTGAGTGTTCAAAAATAAGTGAAAAAGTCTGTTTTAAAGAAAGTGAAGTAAATATGAGTAAAGTCATATATTAAAAGGTTTCCAAAAGTAATATAGGACAAATTTTGCCCTTGGAAGCATAAGGAGGTCTCCTGTTGAGCTCAGTGATGCATGTGAGGGCAAAATTTGACTTAATGTGCCTGAAATGTGAAAAAGAAAGTTTAAGAAAGAAAGGGTATTAACTTTGCTAACCTACAAGGTTGTCACGCTGCTCACCTTTGTTACTCATGATGAGCAAGCTCCCAGAACAAAAACCTTTCCTGCTCTGTCCTACTTATTTCAATGAGATTTTTCATCCTTATTTTGTTCAGGAATTAAGTTCCAAATATTATACTGGATGATGTATATGTTTGAGATTATTTAACTATTTGGAACTACCTCCTTAAATAGGAGAAACTTGTTCAACACTTGTTGTCTGAGTACAAGCAGCTTATTTATGGAAGATGTGGTATTTTTTCTGTTTGTTTAGATCTGATGAGTCTACAATAATAAATCTAAAAACTAACGGAAAAGATGATTACCTGAATTCTAAATTTATAATCTTAACTACCATGTGGCTTGGAAAAAAAAGGTGTAGTTAATGGGAAGTGAGTAAATGTACAACAGAGAAGACACCTAGCTCATCCTTTTAGTGTTTATCACTTTTTTTTCCTTTCTGAAAGGAGTTCTGCTAAGAAAAAGTTCCAATGATTTGCGAAAACTGAAATCCTGAAAGTAGAAGAGGACTAAATGCCTGATCTTTGCTGTACAGTAGCAGGCAGAATTTATATGGGATGTGGGGTTTAATTCAATTTGAAATCTAGGGATTCAACTGTTCCTGATTCTGAGGGAGCCTATATTCACAGATGCTTTAATAGTCTGGCTGCATAGCCTGTTCAAGGGTGAGGACCACTCTCTTGTTGTTCCTGTAAAGGGAGTTTCACTTTTGTAAGAGAAATTATATGTATTGGGCCAGAGAGATACTGAGAGATGGTGGGTAAGACTATATCCAAGTACTTACATAATTTAAATTTAAATTGTGTTCTGTTATTTTATTTACAAACACCTAGCTTCTTAGCACAAGATATTCATATATTTGCCTCTTGTATCCACAGCAAGGGGGGAGGGAGAAAAAAAGGAGAGAATAAAATCTGAATAAAAATGCTAAAATGATATTTTAAACAAAGAGAAGTGTATTATTTAGGCATGGGGAAGGGTTATAGCCCTTTACATCAATGCAGCATTAAGTCTGAGATGTGGAACCAGGAAGATTAGGAACATCAGAATTAAGAATCCATAGATACTAAACTTGTCACCTTTTATGCATATGCCATGGAATTTAATTACCTGCCTCCTTTCATTATCTGAGTTACCTGAACATCACAGGAGAGTGGTGAGACCTCATCAGACATGGGCATCTCTGCACAGTTTGGAGATATCCCAGTCTGCTGAAATCAGGAAAGCATTTCACACAGGAGAGAGACCCAGGTCTGCTCATCTCTATTTCTTTTCAGTAGCACAGTTACATTCAAAAGAATAGGAAGGCAGGAAAAAATAATCAGCTCTCTGAATCTGAATCAGCATTTCAAAATCTACAATGCCTATTATGTATGCATATACAACAAAAGACTGGAGCAGAAGGGAAGGAGAAGGAGGCTGAATACATTGGTGGTCTCATTTATATTTTTTTAAGAGCTTGGTAAGCACAAGGAGAAGGAGGAGGTATAAGAGGCAGAAAAAATAGATGAGGAAAATTAATACTTCAAATGCAAATTATATATGAAATGCCTCATAGATACTTATAAGTAGAGCTGCTGGGAGCCTGAATTTTACTTACGTGATTTTTTAAGCTTTCAGGTATTCAAGTGGTAGCAGAGAACTTGTATTCTAAAGAAGACCTATGAGAGGAATGTTATGGAATAAGTACTCTAACTTGAGTCTTACTATTCTGAAGCCAGTATTCTCACTATTAATACATTTCCTTCCCAAAATTATTCTTCTTGTTTTAAAATAATGTACAATGCTATAACATTAACTTGTAAAAAAAAAAAAAAAGTGAAACAAAAAATAAGAAATAAGTCCACTCTTTCAAAATTAAAAAAAAAGGGAAGAGCATGAGAAGAGAGGGAATTCTACCATGCATTTAAAAAATTGCTACGTTGAAAAATAGAGATATCATTTACAAATGAATTTGTCATTGCTAATCTTGTATCCCAGGTAGCAAACCTTAAATTTTTATTTTAGCAAATACTGCCCCGCTACAGATGTTACTGAAGACATTTTTTAATGGTTATAAAATATCCTACATTAGTTGTTTTACTTAGTTGCTTTACTACTGTGGTAATGTTGTATTATACCTTATCATCATAGGATTTCATACTGATGGCAGGAAAAGTTGAACAAATTATTACCTTAATTAACTTAATGTTGAGTCAGCTATAAATGTTACCTATGTATTTTCAGTGTTATAGTTCATCAAGAAATTTTATAAAGTATTTTGTGTAGTGCTGCATGTTTAAGATGATGGTATGTTATTTCTTTGACACCTCCCTCACTCACCTGCAGTCTGGAACTGATCTATATTTTGAAAAGGTAAATTATAACACTCATTTCCTTTCCCATTACAATATACTGATATTTGCTGTTCTTAGAAGTATACCTTTGCTCTGTATTAATTGTTTAAGCTAAGAGGGCTTTCACATAGTCCTTACATTTTTTCTCTCTCTTTGTTTAAATGCTGTATAAGTGACATGCAAGCAAATAAAGTTTGCAATTATATTAGCAGTGTGGATGATTGGTTGAGACTTAGTGAAGTCAAATTTCATTTTTAAACATCTGAAATATGCATGACCATTGCAACGATTCAATAGAGCTTTAGATCATGGATGTAGATTTAATAAAGTAAAATGATGGCCATATATAAAGACATTCTATTTTATTGATGAAGCTGGTGCAATAACTTGTGCTATACTGCACAAATTATCATTTTTATTTCTATTGATTTCATCTCTTCCTATTAAAAATGTCAAACGCATGTTATTTCTTTATTCTACTTAAACCTGACAAACCTAAAGAAGGATTTAGTGCAGATACAGTAAATGCAAACATTAAAAGTGACAAAGAAATGACGACATTTTGATTTAAACAAAAAAAAATCATTTAGGTTAAATTGCAGTTATAAAACAATAACATTGTTTCTTATTCTCCTTTAAAAATGTCATGGTGTCTTACCTTCTTTATGTTATGACATGGCCACGTTTAAATAATGACAGCTGTTTGCAACATCAAAATACATATTATAAATTTGTGTTCTCAGGACAAAATAATATGCTTCCAGGATAATCCACTCCAAAAATGAAAGTGATGAAATATAAGTTTCATAAAGTATAATTAAATGTGATTAAGCAAATCCAAAATATCAATACTGGCACAGTATAAAGGAAAAATGTGTTTCATAATAAATATTATATCCTATATATGTAGCTGATAGTCTTACTGCTAGAAAATATCTAGAAAACATTTTTTCCCTAAATATCTTCCACCTTCTTAGATGATACTTCTTCTCTATTGAGGCAGCAACAAAATCTTTTTCCAAAGAATAGCTTAAGTGAATGATAATGGATTAAAAGACAATTAAGTTCTTGGTTAAAGACCAACACAAATTGGCATGACTAAAACTTTCCACCACCTGTTCATTTTTCTTTATTAAATGATTATAATGGACTCCATCCAACTCCCAAAGGAATAGTGTCCATATCAGAAATATCATCATAGCTGGCATTAGTTGTCATGTTTTTTGGCAGTTCCAGGGAGAAGTTAACTGGCATGAAGACTGAACTATCCCTCCATCCAGAGAAAAGTTACCTTAAAGCCGGAGTTTAGTAATATTGGCAGAAAGTCTGGTGACTGCCTGTTGGTCTACTAGCTCTACCTCTGTCGACAAAATGAAAACAAGACTTCTCTCTCCAGGCATCTGAGTCTAAAAGCATTCAGTAGCCGCTATACTTGTACACAAAGGGAAGCAAATCATTTGCAGTCTTTTCAATCTAAGCAGTAGCTGGAGTCATCAGCTCAGAATTCTTTAGACTCTCCCAAATGGTGCTTTAAACCTCTGTGGTTTTGTGATTCCAACTAGTGCTTTTCCAAGGACCTTGATTGGAGACTGAATGGATGAAATCAGGTGTTTGAACTACACTGTTTCACGTAAATATAGTATCTTGGATGAAATCTATATATTGCCTTTGTTATGAAATATCTGAGTCAGTAAGAACAGCAAAGCTCTCTCTCCATAAAAATAGCAAATGGGTGTTTGTTTAAAATGGCGTCTACAGAGAGTAAACCAGAGACATAAAAATAAACTGTAAAAATAAGACAGCTAGGCAGCCACAATTCTGACACATAGATTAAAATAAAGAAAAATTATAGGATCAACATCAAACATTTAATAAGTGTATGAGAGAAGATACATTTAGTTCTAGAAAAAAATCGTTCCATAACAAATAAAATAATAAAATAACAAGCAACAGAGAAGACTCAGCATTGTTTTTCCTAATGGTTTCATTTCTTGAACAGTATAAGGACAATTTACCCTTTTCTCATGATAGCATATATTCATTCTATTCAGAAGTAGAAGAGTCTCTTCAGATGTAGGAGATAATATGAAACTATTAGGCTTTATAGATTTTCTTGTTGAGCGGCAGTGGACACCATAATTAAGGCACAATGTATAAATCAGCCATAAATTATGAAATTGGAGTAGTCATGATCATCAAATTAGAGCTCCTGAATATCATGGACCATAGGATTCCTCCTTATGTTTTATGTTTCAAGCAGTTCTTTTAGAGGAAAAAGTCAAATTTGTATTATGAAATAAAAAAAATAAAATAAAATGCAGCAACAGAAATTCTAGCTCTGTCCTAGAGGAACAGTTTGAATAAGTGATTATTAGAGCTTTTATGATTAATTAAGTTTTGGATTAGTGATGAAAAAAAAATTTGAATCCAAAACAAAAATATTCACTTCAATCTTAGAACAAAACATATGGTGTTTCTCTATCTATATTAAATAAATGGAAGCTGGAAGCTGCCAGATATGTATAATCTGTATTTTGGTCCTTGGCTAAAGAATAACCCTGGGGGCTGATTTCAGCCTTTTTATTAGTGATCATCTAGCAGCCTGATCATAGCAACAAGTAGGAGGGGAGGATAAAGATTTTCTCTTGATCCTTCCTTGCCCTTTTGTCTTGATTTTCTTTTCTGTCCTTAGGCTTGTTTCAATTCTCTTTTTGTTCCTACCAATTGTGCATTGTTGGGATTCTCTCCTAAGTCTTGATTAGTTTCTCATAAGCACCCTAACAGCTCTCGTATGGCAGCTGCGTCTCCTAACCAAAAGGGGGACAACATGTCCCAGCCAGTCAGGAGGGACAGGGATCAATTCCACTGAGACACAGCGTATTCCTTTCTTCAGGTACAAACTCTGAGGCATTCCAGCTGAATATCTCAGAGACATCTTGTCTTAGCTGGTGTCACAGGTTTTAGTCCTCTGTAGTTTCATTTTTTTCCAAAGAGAATGTACCTGTCTACTAGAGATCCAAATGGAACTAAATAACCTGCAATAGATGGGTACTCATAGAGTTGTCATCAGCTTCTTGTGCATTACTAATTTTTTTAACAATGCTAACTACTCATTCTGATAAACTTCAAATGCATTCTGATATAAAAGAAAATTAAGGATTTTTTTGGGAGACATTGCAGAGAATTGAAATGAAAAGGGAAAGAAAGCCAAAATTAAATAGAGGAAAATTTACCAGAGAAAATGCAGTGGGCAAATCAAAGGTAGAGCCAAAATTAAAAGTCTGAAGGGATGATGAAATATGAAACAGTCCCACACTCACACTGCATCCTGGAACCAGGATTGTGGGGAACGTTGCAAAACGCTCCAGCTTCAGCTATAGGAACCTGACTGTTTTGGAAGTTTCTGCAGTCCTGTGAGCCAGAAGGCATGTCTAGCCCTGAATTAAATAAAATCAAATTACAGCAAACAGAACCAACCTTTTAACTCTCTTTGCTCATTTCCTTTTTTTTTTCTGTAATTTCAGAAGATTTGAGTTTGGAAATGTTGAATTAAACTAAGTTTCATTTAAATCTTTTGGACACTACATATCACTGTATTAGCAAAACTATCTTGTCAGCTTTTAAAAAAAAATCTGTATTCCTAGCAATTATAAATATTTTTGTGCAAAATTTTGCTA
>NW_008825167.1:4294873-4316211 GCF_000699105.1 Pygoscelis adeliae
GGCTTGAATAAAGCATTTTGGGGGAACTTTTTAGTTGAGAAAAAGCAAGCTGAGAGAGGATACTATCAAGATTTACAAAATCAGGAAGGTGGTAAATGTAGAACTGTTTTTCATCAAATTTCACTGAACTAAAACTAGAGGGCAATCACTGAAACTACTAGGAGACATGATTAAATTAGACAAAAGACAGTATTTTTTCTCAGTGGGCAGTAAACTTCTGGAATTTGTGGCCACAGCAGGTTGCAGAGTAAACACTATCAGTAGATTCAAAGCAGGGTTAGACATGGATAGGTAATAGCAGGAGCAGGCAAGCATGTATCTCTTACATCCCTAATTCAACGTGAGTTGTGCTAAGGAATACAGGGGGAACGGATTGCACACAGTGGCCATGTTGTGTGTCCTCCCTAAATGGCTTCTCTTTTCTCTCTCCCTGTAAAGCAGACCAATGTTCTTAATCTCTTTTAAAAAAAACTGCAAAAAATATAAATAATTTGTTTGTCAATTTACCCGGATTTCTCACCAAACACAGCCAAAACTCAAAGGCAAAATTTCTGGGGTTTTACGGATTTAAACTGTAGCCAGAAAACAAAATAAAACAAAGCAAAAAACATTCAAATGTTTTTTCTATGTTTTTCCAGACATTACTGGAAATGACAGGAATGAGAAACAGGACTTGCAAATAACTGTCTTAAGCTTTCAACTAACATGATAAAATATTTAGCTAATTCAGTTTTCTTTTATTTTAGATAACTTGCAGTCTAGATTCTGCTATTTGCTTCTGTCATCATCCAAAAACTTGGAGGTAATTTATAACAAAATTTGTTTTATTTTGTTAGTTTACAAAATCAGGAAGGTGGTAAATGTAGAACTGTTTTTCATCAAATTTCACTGAACTAAAACTAGAGGGCAATCACTGAAACTACTAGGAGACATGATTAAATTAGACAAAAGACAGTATTTTTTCTCAGTGGGCAGTAAACTTCTGGAATTTGTGGCCACAGCAGGTTGCAGAGTAAACACTATCAGTAGATTCAAAGCAGGGTTAGACATGGATAGGTAATAGCAGGAGCAGGCAAGCATGTATCTCTTACATCCCTAATTCAACGTGAATTGTGCTAAGGAATACAGGGGGAACGGATTGCACACAGTGGCCATGTCGTGTGTCCTCCCTAAATGGCTTCTCTTTTCTCTCTCCCTGTAAAGCAGACCAATGTTCTTAATCTCTTTAAAAAAAACTGCAAAAAATATAAATAATTTGTTTGTCAATTTACCTGGATTTCTCACCAAACACAGCCAAAACTCAAAGGCAAAATTTCTGGGGTTTTACGGATTTAAACTGTAGCCAGAAAACAAAATAAAACAAAGCAAAAAACATTCAAATGTTTTTTCTATGTTTTTCCAGACATTACTGGAAATGACAGGAATGAGAAACAGGACTTGCAAATAACTGTCTTAAGCTTTCAACTAACATGATAAAATATTTAGCTAATTCAGTTTTCTTTTATTTTAGATAACTTGCAGTCTAGATTCTGCTATTTGCTTCTGTCATCATCCAAAAACTTGGAGGTAATTTATAACAAAATTTGTTTTATTTTGTTAGTTAAGTTAGCATTAAAGAAGCACCTCCTACAGACACATGAAATTCTCTGCCAACAGAGAATAGAATTACGGGGTCAGTAATGCTGCAAACCTCCTAAATCTTTGTCTGTGCCTACTTGTAGGAATAAAAAATTAATTTTCTTGCTTTGCCTTCTTTTGGCCTATTGGCAGTATATATGAGAAACTAGATAGGCAATATAGTCAAGTTTTGAACATTATATTCCTCTGCAGTGATTTCCAGGGAAAACAATCACAAATCATAAAGCTATTCAGTGCTACCTGGTTTTCTCAGACCAAGTCCCTCACAGTGCAAAGTTAAATTCCGGAGAACTTCCTGAGAATGGAAAGAAAGGTTATACCTCTAACAGTATGTACAGATGGCTCCATTGTGCTTGTCACTGAAAATACTTTTACAAATTGCTTTATGATGGGAGAACACTTTTAGGGAATTTTAATTCTTCATTTATAGAAGAAAATGGCAAATTCAGATTTTTATGTTTTTTACAAAGGAAAAGTATATGCAATCTGATAAATACTTTGCTCAGGCTAATGTCATATAATGTCAAAAACATGTGTGACTTGCATATTCTTTTCTACGTAACTTTGATAATAATACCATTGGTGGTCTTACTTGGCAAAATCTTTTTTCATAGACAAGGCTTAATCATTCTTACAGGAAGAAGAACAAATACATCACATGTGTAAACTTTGTCTTGGATATAATGTTTTGGTCTTATTAGGCAAGTTGTCCAGAAGGAGTCTCAGATTGTCACTTCCTCACATCTTTTATCTTCTCGCTATCTCATGGATTTATTGCTGTTTGTGTTACTTCAGCTGTAACCTGGGCAGTGTTGTCAATTGTGACTCAATAAATCAGTACAGCAAACAGCAGGCCTGTAAAGAAGAATTCAGATGTAAAAAGAAGTGAAACAAATGGGATGGAAAATGGTGATTTCATATTTGCCCATCATTTTTCTTTATAGATTTAAATAGAGTGTATTACTGAGGGTGAGAATATAGGAATATTTTAAAATGTCTTATTAAGATAATTCTTTTCCAGAAATTTACATTTTCAGTTAACACCATCATAGCAGAAGCTGAGATACTGTGTTGTTACCAGACATCTTTCCAATATCTTCTAAATTTGTAGAGCCTTCTTGTTTACATGCTTATTAAATTATTCGTTATTCCAACAGTCTCTGGCAGAGAATGAGTTTTAGAAGATTGATATCATCTTAAAAAGCTGGAAATAAACTCAGTATATCATTGCTTAATTTGGCATTATATCATGGTGTTTACATTAGCATGAATAATAGTAAAGAGCAACTGAGATGGAAGCATAAGGACTGTGATTCTAATAAGTCTTATACAGACAATGGCAATATAGCGTGCATTTTGAAGGTGTAAGTCTTGTAAATTATGCTGCCATATTTTTCCAAGAAGGGGGAAGGAAATTTTTTTGAGATTCTTCACCGTTTCATCTATGTTACCAGGCTTTGGCATTGGCTGTCTAAAAATCTCCATTTTAGGTGATTCTTCTCCTAAAGTGAGGTGATTTGATTAAACTCTTTTAGAAAGATTTTATCTTTCACGATCACACAAAGCTCTAAATATGAATACAAGGACATAATTAGAACAACAAGGACATAATTAGAACAACATATATTTGCAGAAAACCAAATGCTACTTCAAGGTTTATTGCAAGTTTGTAATCTAGACTTAGTTACCTTGTAATTATTACTGACGGAATTTCTTTCAAAATCTTTTATTATTGTTTTTGTTTGTAATTAAGAACAAGTATACCATTATGTTTCAGACTGCATGCCAGTAAAACAATGTTCAGGACATTATGAAAAAGCTCCACTTTCCTGTGACCCCTCTGACAGCAGACACAAATTTTTAAGAGAATATCTTGAGACACAGATTTCCCAAGATGTACTTTTATATTTAGGTTCCTAAACTATTGTAAAAAAATCTATTTTTACTGATTTTAAAGGAAAACACAAAAGAAAAATAACCTGGAGCCTGCATAATTGTTTCTGACCCTTTTTACCTCCAATGTAGATCTGGCAAAGATAATGTTCAAAATGAATTAATATTTCTTCTGTTCACTGTGTTTTGTTTAGTTTTCTTGCTCTTAATTAAATTCTTCATATCAGCACTATGAAGTAGAAAGTGAATAATATTAATAGTATCATAATTACGAGATTAGCAAATCCAGTCGATATTTTATCTCCTACCCTGATTTACCATCACATTAGAACTCAAAATTAAATTTTTTCTCCTCTGTAAATGCTAGGAATATTTTTCAGCTGTGAGATGGTGCTGAAGATTTAGGAGTTGTAAACCACTTGGGACACCTTGCCTATGTCCTTACGCCTCCTGGAAGCTTCCTCAGGAAGGCCTGAAAAACAGTTCTAAAATGTTTAGATTAACTTACTTTTTCATCTCCCTTCTTTGGAGTAGAGGATCCAAAATTGGAAATGCTTAGTCCTAGATATGTCCATGTGCCTCCAGATATAAATTATAGGGCAAATCAAGCATATGTTTGATGATGTGTCTCAAGATATTTTCTCCTATTCATAGTAGTCATTTGAAGTGTCAACAGTAATATAAGTAGAAGAATAACTAGATCTAAGGTATGCAATACTGTTAGACAAGGTGGTTTAGTTCTGCTGGCTTTAACTGGACAAAATTTGAAATGTTTCTCTAGTCCACTGACTACAACGGGAATGATGCAAGAGAAGCAAACTGCATTTTGGCTGAACTCATATTTATCACAGCATAACAGTAAAATAACTAGAATGGTAAATTTAAAATAAGAAAGAATAATATTGTAAAATTATAGTGAAAAGCAAAATACATTAAATGTGTGCATCTAAATAAGGTAGCATTACAGTCGTCTAGCTGATTCTAAGGTATTAGAGCATTATCTGGTAATTTCCACACAAAGCTCATACTCTTGTTCAGCTGCAGCATCTCTTTTTAGACAGAATGAAGAACTATTAGAGAAGTTGCTGTGAAGTCTAATTCATATAATTAAAAATAAAAGTGCTTTATTTCTCCTCTGGTTTTCTTTAACTTCAAAGGCGAAACACTGAATTTTGTTTTGTCTTTGTTAATCTCACTTTGTCTGCTAGACAGAAAAATCCTGTCATACCTCTTTTAATGCAGATATGTGTAGACTATCATAAAATTACAACCTAAATTTTTCTTGAATAAGCAGAACAGATGCATTTTCCAAAACTCAGCTCTTTACTAATCTGTTTCAAATATTTTGTCTATCATAAATGAAGAATACCAGAACTACTCCTTTTCTGACCCTTGTTCCATAAAAGTCTCAGTTTATTGTCTAAAGAGGAAATAGCACTTTCCCACTTGCTCTTCTCTTTATACATTGGAGAATTGTGTTTTCTCACGTAGTTACAGTTCCATGCTAGAAACTCATATTCAGTCAACCATCTACCATAAACCTGAAAGTCTTAATCCTCCACCCCATGCACTGTGAAGTGACTTAGATTCCTTGTTCCCAACGAGGAACTTGTTTCTAGATGTGGAATGTAATCCTAGATCTCAATGTTAGAGATACCTGCCCCAGTAACTGAGCTAGGAATTCTGCAGTGGTTGGTTTTCATTCCCTTTTGACATTGTATCCTTGTTTAATTTGTTATGAAAGCAAATAAATTTTAGATTCAATTATTAAGGGTTAAGGGGGGTGGTTAGGTTTTTTTGGTTTTTTTACCATCAAAAGCATTCATAAGCCAGTCAGTCAGGAGGCTCCCCTCCCCAGTGAATGGAAATTATTAAGGCACCATTTTTTTCCCCCCCTCTTGATATATCTTTAAAACTTCACTATTTTCTATCTATCTCACTCAACACCAGGCTGCCATACCTCATGAAAACACCTTATTGAATACAACAGGGATAAAACCTGGTTTTAGGGAAGTTGATTTCTAGAGAAGCTAGATTCATTAACTGCTTTCAAACAAAGTAGTAACAGCAACCAGGCACATCAATTAACAATTTCCGTACAATAATTAATAAATAAACAAATCCACATGAGAGAGAAAAAATTTTGGAATAATGAAAGCTCAATTAGTGAAAAAGAATATTTTATAAATATTTTCTAGAAAACATGAATCATTAAATAATAAATCCATAAGATCAATGCTTGACTACTGTCAATTTAAAAATAAACATTAGAAAATAACTTGAGAAAAATAAATAATACACTACTATACAGTATTATATTAAAGATTCGGTTTATTTTAAACTTACAAAATTGAAAAAATATTGTTAAAAATTTCCTGTCTTATCTTGTCTTTTTGCTAACAGTGCAGATTTTTCTCTGCTTGTTTCAGGCTTTCAGAAAAGCAGTATGAATTCTGCTAAGTCGTGTTAAGTGGAAAAAAGAGGTTATTGACATGTTCGCCTTTTTGCCAGGGGAAAGTTTTGTCACATGCAGTGCTTCAGCATTGGAAGAGTTGAATAATTCTCTTTGCCAGGATTGCAGGGCTCACTGAACAACTCACATCACTACATCTTGAGGTACATCAACAACAGGTGATCTGTAAAAGAATCCAAATGTTAGTTTTCTCACACTTTTTTGCTGATTTAAGTGGATTTTTTATTATCTGAAACTGTACAATTTCAGTTTTCATTGAGTGAGTGGCATTTATTGCTATAGCCAGACTAATAATTCAGATAACAAGCTATTCATGGACTTAGAAACAACTCATATCTTTTGTTTCTAGGTTGCTGACATGTCTCTTTCTCTCTCCTAAATGTAATGGCAAAATATTTGAGACTCAAGAGAAATGCAAGTCATAAACTAGATGCACAGGAAAACACACAAAGCCCCCAAATCCTCAAAACTCTGATCCGGTAATTAATTTGTTCTGAAGTCAATTGAAAATGTGTATGACTTTTTTGGAGGTAGGAGGGGAACAATAACATTTTTTTTATTTCATTCAGCATTGTCAGTGGTAGAATATGGTTAAATATTTTATTTATGAGAGTGTGTAGAGTATGGTAGAATATTTTCCACAAATACATATTGTGTTATATCCTTGCAGAATTAGATAAGTGTGCAGTGCTTTTCCAAGAGGCAGAGAAAGCCAGTCTTGGAGGCCGTTTTTAATTCTTTCCTCTGTTTCTCTCTAAGCTGCTGACAGCAGAGGATATGATTGAAACCTTGCTTTACTGATAAGTAGGTCACCTACAACAAACACCTAATTTACTTTATCTTTTGTTATAAATTAGAAGGGATTCTACTGTGGATTCAGTCATGCACAGATGACCTCATTTATTTCTTAATTACAACCATGAAATTCTGAAATGCCACTGAGGTGTCACAACTGAAGACTGAAAGAGCCCAAAATGTAACTTTTCAGTCCTCTGGCCATAGTGAAGCCAGTTCAGGGATACTGAAGTTCTTACAGTGTAAGCTGTGTTTCATCACAAATCCACTTGACTCTCTTCTTGGATTATCAGATTGTGTGGATTTATTCTCTCAATTCAACCTGAAGGTTTGAGAATCTCTGGTGTTTGGTATTAGCCATGCTTGCTCTTTGAAATTTACATTGAAAATATGTCTGCCACATACCTGCTTGTGGCAATCTCAATTTATTAAAAAATCTCTATTCATTGGAGATCCAGATGAAAAGAATCAGTAGGCTAGTAACACTGGTGTCATGCATTGCCTTTATTTCTGATGCTTGTAGCGGTAGAGCTGCTGCCCAGACTACTGTGGGCTTCAGAAATGTGCTCGAAAACAAGGTTCCCTCCCTGCATCTATGCAAATAATTTTTCCACTAAAGATATTCCTGTGTTTCTCTCACAGTACTAAGAAATCATTTTGTCATATCAAAATTTGTCAGACTGTATCTGTAAAATTTCCATGTTAGAAAACCAAATTGTAAATCTAACCACCACTAACATCCACAGATTTAGCAGCAGAGAACATTTTACTACCTGAAGTGAATGTGTCGGTTCTAAAGTGGTTCCTTCACTGGTCCTACAAAACATCTTCACCCCTGGAAGTTCTTCCTAACCACTGCTCTCATGTTGTTTGTATTGATATTCTGTGGCTTTGTAGAGACTGATTCCCTGTTGTATCGGCACCACTTGTGGATATTTATAAACGTTCATAGGCATGTGGTCATTGCATTATTCCAATATTGTTATCTTTGCTTTGTTATTGATGCTGATGTTTTGACCAGAACCTTTATGCTTGTGCACTAACTGTACTTTGAAAAGGCATCAGGTAAGGGGTACTGCTGACGCAATATATTCATCATGATACTTTTAGAGGAGTTACTGACTACTACAGTGAGCAGTTTTAGGGCAAATAGAGTTTGAAAAATTTTTGAAAGCACAGAGCATATCCAATTCTGTAAGTCCTCCTTTGGTTTTATAAATTGCATGCATATAGCAAATCATTGAGTCTGTCTGAAAAGATACCTAGAAGACGTAGTAGATGAGAGAGGGAGGGCCGAATTTCTGGAAGTGACTAAGAGAAATCCTTATTAACATGAAGGTTAACAGGTTGCTCCTTGCACCTGTGACAAATAGATGGTTTAATACTGAACTCAAGTAACAGGAGCACCCGGCAGTCAATGTAGTTAACAGGAGTGGCTAACTTTAATTTGGTTAGTAAGTGAGCAACACTAGGGAGTTTAGCTTTCAAGCATTAAATGCAGTGAGGCCTTCCTACCTAGCATCAGAAAAATGAGCATCTAAAAGTTAATTTAAGCTCTTCCTCGGGGGCAGCAAATCAACCCAGACATCAGCGGTATTTCTTAGAGACTAGACACCAACTTCTAAGGGGGATATAATTGGGAGCGGGGGAGAAAAATTGAAAGAAACCCTTAAAAACCCTCAAAGCATAGCACCTGGGAACCTTCAGATGCATGCAAGATTGTAAGAGAAGGCTTTAAAAAGACAGCTGAAGCCCTAATGTGAATGAAGAACAGCTGAAGTGGTGAAAAGGTGATACAGCTGCTCTTATTGTTTTGCAATCAGTTTCAGGATGAGGATGAGGATGAGAATTCAGCCTGCTCATGGATCTGTTTCTTGGTGGCTGCTGTACATTGTCTATCTCATTCCTTGTCTTCAGGACCTGAAAATAATAACTTGCCAGTTCTATGGTAATGAAGTGAGACAAATACCAATGGAGTAGAGGAGCTGAAGATTTGTTATTTTTTGCTGATGGTCAGGTACATGGTTGATGTTCTCTAGTGTTGTTTTCTTGCAAGTTTGTGTGCTGGTGTTTGGGTTTGTTTCCTCTCCCCTTTCCCTTTGCTGAGACTCAGATGCTTAGGCTGCAGGCAAATGTTGCTTACTTCTTGCCCAGGCTTCTGAAAGGGGGAGAGAAAAATATGAGGATTCAAGGCAGTGCCATTTAAAAGTTGCAATGCATAATAAGTAGAGAAAGGTGATCTAACTACCTCTCTGTGTCTTTCACCCTCCTGTTCACAATCCTCTTTTATAGATAGTCTGTGATGAATAGATATTCATTTACATTCTTCCATTGTTTTTTCCTACATCCCTGTGTATAGTTTTTGAGGAAGAAGATAAGGGCAGATGAAGTTAAAGAAATAATTTAGGCAAATACATATTTATAAGATTATTGTGATTGTTGGGAAATCTGAAAAGTTCTTCCCTATTATTTATGTCTTATGATTCTTGCGTTTTTGGGTTGTGGTGTTTTGGGTTGGGTTGTTTGGGTTTTGTTTTTTGTTTTTTGGGGGGGGAGGGTATTTGGGATTGTCGTCTTCTTTCTTTTTTTTGTTTTTGGTTTGTTATTTTTGTGTGTGTGTGTGTGTTCCATGAAAGAATTTTAAGCAGTCAGTCCAGGTAGTGAATTTTTAAATTATTAAAACCTACCTTATGTAGAGTATACAGCTGTGGACAATAATCACTCTGAAATGCCACTGATTTCTGCACGTTACCATGGGTTTTAAATAGAATAAGTACATCAGGATGAGGGAAAATGTTTTAGGAAGTTGCTTTTTGTAAGATTAATGACTTGGCTACAACATCAAAGATAATGGAAAAACAAACAAAGTTGTGGTTGTGTCAGGAATGTGTTTCAAACAAAAGACTTGGTATTTTGCTTCCTATTTCCTTCCCTGTCTTTACATTTCCCCCTTTTTGGTTATCTGATGGAGTGCTGTAAACTATATTAGCTCAGAACGGTGTTATCTGAGGTGATTTGATCAAAGGAATTGTTACTTTTATATAATTAATATTCACTGACCAGAACGATAACTGAGGGATTAAGATAAAAAATGCCTTGCAAGCTCTTGTGTCTATAGGAGGTTGGTAATTTGTGCCTCTTGTAATCATGTGGCTTTCTTCAAATTGGGGGTTACTGGAAAAAATACAGTGCATTTTAATTCCGCCTGTACCATACCACATACTGTATAAAGTTTTCTTTCTTTTTTATTTTGTTTTATACTTTTAATCTATGACTTTATTTTGAAATGTTTTGCTGTATTTATTCATTTGATTTGCTTTTTATCTAGATTTGGAGGGGGTCAGGGATATGGTAGACAAGAAAGTGGGGAGAGTTATTAGTACACATGACATAACTGTATTCTCTCTTTAATGACTATCTATAGAAGATGTCCGCTGACAGTTAACTAACCTTTAGGCAAGGCAAAAGTCTTCACTATCGTGAAATATGTCAAAAGCATGTTACAAAGAGTTCTGACTTATTTTGTTTATACAATTAAACAAATCTTTCGATGAACCTACTTCAATTGTGAGTTCCATAAGGAAAGACAAAAATAATCACTTCCTTGTGGAATTCTGATTTCTTTCTGAAGATGTCCACACTGATTTATCTTGTGGACAAACTGTCATTTGATTTGTTTGCACATTTTGTTTAGGTAAATATACTGTATTTGCAGATCTGATCTGAAATATTCCATCACACAGGTTTTTCTTATGCACAGGAATAACTCCTACAGGAAAATGAAATCTTATAACAAAGGAGCAATAATAAATATGGGAGGAATTTCATAAATAGCTGTTTGTTTTCTGAATAAATAAAACAATTTCTTTCTATTGTTCTCTTGTGTCACTCCAGAAGCAACTTGTTAAAACTCTGAGGATGGCTAGAATGATTTTTTTTTTTTTTTTTTTTGGCTAGTGATTAAGTCTATCAGCTGGGTACTGCTAACTTTTTCTGGCTGATTGTAAGCCCCCCATTCATTTCTGAGAAGCAAAAAACTTTTAGGTGGACCAGACTGTACCTAAATAAAAGTATTTCAAAAAAAGAATAAATAAACCGGGAAGAACGTATCTTTCTTTCTCTGTGAGGTCAATTGCTTAATTCTTTTCCTGAGACTATACAAATTCATCAGAGCCCAGTGGGCCCACCTGTCATTGCCCTGAACCTTACACAGTCACTTAGCTGGTACAAAATAAGTAGAGAGAGATGTAAAATGCTATCAGATCAGAATGGTCTTCTTTCACATCAGTTCTATAATGGCATAAATGACTACATAAATTACAGCAGAAAGTGAGATTTTTCCATCACGACATTTGAAGCGAAGTGTAGCCTTTGTGTAAACTCAGCAGTTCCTTTCCATTTTTGTTTGTTTGTATAAAAGACTTGACTTTTTCAGAAGAAGCACTAACCTGAAGCGTTAAAACATGCAAGGCTCCAGCTGAGTCATGCTGACAGGTGAGAGTAAACAAGTATAAAAATGGAAGGTGTTTCTCTTTAGGCAGGGGAGGAAGTTTCTAGCTGAGTAGGGAAAAAAGAAAGGACTATTTTCTGAAGCTTGGTAACTGTTAAATCTGAGTTTGAGCTGGACCTATCTTTAGCGGATGTTTTTAGTACAATCGTGATTAAGCTTATTATGTAAACAAGCACTTTTCACAGGGAAATTACTAGATGACGAAACTCTACAATCTGAACTTCTGGTGAATTAACTTGTCTAAAAAGGATTCTTTTAACATAAAATCCCTTATCATTTTGTCATAACAACCTACAGAGAAAATATTTTAAACACTTCTAGTAACTTAATTCTAGCATTATTTTGTATAAAACTAGCTATTTCTCATACACTTTTTTTTTTTTTTCTGTTAAATATCTTAGGACTATTAACATCTTTTCCTGCAACTAGAAGGAACTGAGAGGAAGGTCATAATTGTGCTCATCTTTCTCACCAATTTCTCCCACACTGTCCTTTTTCATTTTTTCTTTGTAGTGTCCAAATCGTAAATACATTCTGCTCATTTTCTAATGTAACTTGTAATCTTGATACGCAGGAGAGGCAAAACATACCTTGCAAATCAGTTGTCAGCCAAAATGAAGTGGGAAGGCAGATCCCCAAAATGCACTCAGCTCCTTGACCTGCTTTGATTGACACAGATACGCATGACTGATGCAGTGGCAGGCGCAGCAAGCTGTGAAGTAGTTTTATTTAACCAGGGAATTGCCCATGTCTGAGAGTGTTACTTATATGGTGTGTGTGTATGAATAAATATTTTTAAGGTTGTATGTTAATGTGCCTTTACAGCTGAACTGAATCTCTTGCCAAGATTGCAGTGCATGACGCATGTGTGCTGAACAACGAAATGTTGGGGGGCAGGGTGGGGTGTCTCCTTGATGTATGAAGAACTGATAGCAATTCACTTTAACGCTTAACCTGACCAAACTCAGTGTTTGTAAAAACAAACAAAAAACCTTTGAAGGACAGCTCCATGCTTGCATCACTTATGTTTGCGAACAGATGAGGTAGCTCCCACTCTCCATGTTACAGTGTGGTGATTTTTGGGGTGGTTTGGGGTTTTTTAGGAGTTTCACCAGGCTCCATCTTCTGTCCGTTAAGCTGTAGAAAATTATTGAAGTACTGACTGGACGCAGTTTGAGCAGCTCTTGTCTGTGTTGGGAAACTTGATTTCTCCCAGTAGTGGATCCTGTAGCATTATCCTAGCTAATCCCCCCAAAAATCCCTTTCCTCTTGTACACGCTGCATGATGGTATGTCAGGCTTATCCTGTGCCATTGAGGTGATTAGGGTACCTGCTATTGAAAAGTGGTGTTCAGAGCCTGCAGTAACCCGAGAGGGAAGTGGCAGAAATATAGCAGTGAAACGGCGGGAAGAAAACCAAACCGTCAGTTAACATAGCATTTAAAATAGAGCAGTTGAGTTCTTGAATATTTAAGCATTTTAGATCACTGCCGCACCTCAGCTATTAAATACTGCTCCTTTACTGAAACGTGATAACTGGATGAGAACTCTCTGTTGAGTTAACGTAGGGCTGGCAGGATTTTACGATGGTATTTTTACCTTTTCCAAGACATGTTAGGAGTGCTCGCTGTTATTTATTATCTTATGTCTTAGGGTAAGTCTTTTAGACATGCACTTACAGTGTAGCTAAGGGGCTGTTTAACTGTTAAGTGCTATTTTATTTCAACAAATTAATACTTTCTCAGCTTAATCCTTTCTCTACTTCCTTGTGTGTATGTGCAATACGCTTAAGCAGTCAATAGTTTAATACCTAGTATTTTATGCATATTTTGATGCTGTTTCTAAGTATGACCATTTGAAATTCCTTGGTAACGTTTATTTATGATATTTGAGTGAAAATATAGAGGTAAGGATAAGTCTGTGACAGAGCTGTCATTGCAGATCTTTTCTGAATGTTTTCCCCAGTATCTGGGTAAATCTTTTTCTCCAAGCATCACATAAATCGAACCGTTCTGAATGCTGACTGTGATTAGTGCCCTCATAGTAGGTATTTCCCTCAACTGTAGCTCCTGATTCTGTACTCTCACCAGCATCTGCTTTGTGGGGGTGTGTTGTTTGGAAACCTCTGTCTTGTTTTGTGCATCTCCCCAGACTTATCTACTAATGTTGGCTGTCATCTCTCTACCTTTTGCACCTTTTCCAATACTCTCACCTTTTCTGAATATCTTCTGCTGTTTCCACAGCCTGCTTGGATTTTTCCTGGGCTACCTTTTACCCTGCTGCTGCCGCCTCACAGACCTTCCTGTGCTCTGCTCACATATCACTTTATTATCTCAGTATTGAGCATCATTTGGAAAGTGCAATGCTGTCTAAAGCTATAGTCTTCACCGGCCAATCTATCAGGCTGAGGGATAAAGATTGCTTGGCAAAAACTATGACCTTTATAATGATAAATATGTTGTCCTATTCATCACAATAAATATAAAGCATTGTCCTGACTTCCAGATAGGACAGTGCATGTACTATGAAAAGCAATGTTATTCTGTGTATGCCGTTTCTATGTATGCAGGACTTTTATTTGAGAATTAAATAGAGATAAACACAAGCGTGAAGGTTGAATAAGACAGATTCACATAATTTGAGAGATGTAATTAAAACACCATAGACAGGAAATTTATTACTGTTAAAATCATTTTAGAAAGCATTTTTCTGTACTAAAGAGCTAATTTGTATTTTTACGGCTTGATTAATATACTGTGATGAAATTCTAAAGCTGCAAAGCATTAATTGTCATAGAACTAAGGCTAAAACCTAATATTTTAATTTTAATGTGTTCAGAGCAGTTTAATGCTGTTCAGTTCTCCATATTTCTGTGTGTTTTAAGCAGCTAAAAGATTCTTTGAAATTAGGAAAGACTAATTGCTTTAATTTTAAGTAGGTTCAATGAGTAGGGCAGTGGACTGTGGCTTAGAATATCAGAGTTCAAATCTGGCACCTTTTTACTGCTCTCTAACATGATCTACATCAATTTCTAACCCTCACTTTCTTTGACTCTTTTCTGTAGTTTCAGTGGGCTCTGCAGCTGTCCTTTCAACATGTTTATAAGATGCCAACCACCTTGGGCTCCTGGTCTTAGCATCTTTTAGAAATACGGGAGAAAATAATAAATATGATGTACAAATGTGAATGACTTTATATAAATAGGATACTGATATTAATTCACTACGTACTCATGATATTTCTCTCTTCCTTTAGATCCAAATTGTATTTCCTTAAAGTTTACACTAGGCAGTGTAAATGTCTTACAGACATCATAATTTTTACAGAAAGAGGAAAATATACTGCAGGTTTAACTTTAGTTTTGCCAGTGCAATTCAAAACTTTCTCTAAGATTCATTAAAAAAAATAAAATTCACTGAACAGTAAACTTTATAGTTACTCAAAATTGAATGTCTACCATGCTGTGTTTCTGTTCATGACTAAAAATAGCAATTTTACACAATGGAAAAGCGGTCACCCCTAACTTTCCAGTACTACTTTGTATCTTGAAAGAAACCCAGAGATCAGATTTTAAGCCTCCAATACATTTATGTTTATGTGTGTCTTTTCTGGGATCTATGTGCTAAAGACAGAGGTGCTTTATAGTAAAGAAAACAGAAGTCATGTATATGATGAAGGAATTCTGGGCTGAAATCTTATCAACATTACGATCTAGTCTAATCTCGACTGTAATGTTGTTATCTTCTGATTTTAAAAACTGAGTCACTGAGCTGATTATATCTTCTTTTCTGCTCAAGGAAGCATCACTTTATGATCCCTTGTTTTTGAAATGAAGTATTTAAAAGTTTCTAGTGAGTTTAAAATATAGGTAACTCTAAAAGCAGGGATTTTTTTGTTTGTTTGTTTCTCCCAGTGAACATGATACAGTTATCAGCTTCCACGTGGAATGATTTGAACTCATTCTTCTCTTGTGCATTTTCAACCCAACAAAATTTGTCAAGTGGAATCTCTATGCTCTTATGAAATAGCATAATGGTATTTTCTTTCTTAGTTCATAAGTTTTATCTTCCTGCCTCAACCACCACACTTGCAAAAAAAAAAAATTATCAGGGGAAACATAGGATTTTCTTCAATTTTATTTTCCCTTTTAGTAATAGTGGAATATATTAGGGCTGGGGGGGGCTGTTTGAGGTTTTTTGCTTGGAGGGGGCAGGGGCTGGCATTTTTATTTTAAACAAAGGAAAAATAACATTTTAAACAGGCTACAGGTCTCTGAGATGTTTTTATTATTATTAGTTTAGTTTAAATTTTTTAAACAAGAGACCATCAAAACACCCATTTGTCTTTTTCTTTAAATAAATGAGACTTTCCAAGCTTTGTTTTTACTACTTAAAAGGTGTGGAAGTATTTAATGTTCATTTAAAATTTGCTTCAGGAAGCTTCTGTGAGTTTATCTGCTCATTAAAGAACAACAGAGCATTTCAAATAAGGAGTGCTGCTGTAGTGTTTGATACAGAAAGATTTCAGCTATATATCTCCATATATCTTCATTTTTCCCTGGAGCTTCTATTATATAAGTAATGTTTGGGGTAAAGCTAGGTGGAAGAATAATAAAAGCTGAAAAGATATGGTTTATATTTTTGATCAAAAACCATTATATTTTGTTGCTTAAAGGTTTAATTAGCTCTGATTTTCTTTGACATTGAAAACAAGTTGTTCTGTGGTAATATTCTCCTGACAGCTCCTTGATGGCATGTGTTAAGTCTATTCTTTAGCATTATTAAGGAATATCTTATAACTGAATTGTTCTAAAGTGTTTTCCCCTCTCTCATACCTTGAAATTTTACCAGAAAAAGAGCATTCAGGTTAATGAAAAATATTTTAATTGGCTACCAGTCTCTTCTTGGTGCAGATGGATTCCAAATTATGAAAATGGTTTACTAAGAGGGTTTATCTGGAGATGCTATCAGTCTGATGAAGGTTGAACAGAATACAGCTGCAGGCATAAACACTCAATTACCTGAGCAGCCTTTGTCCACCATTACTTTCAATTTGAGCCAGAAATCCTGTCCTTGATAACTCATAACCCATCACCCAGTCTCTTTAGTTATACTAACCTGAGGGGAGAAATCAAATCTCTGCTGAAACATTAAAGAAAATAAAAAAAAATATTCTTTCTGACTAGTATGTAACCCAGGCAAATTTTCTATTTTCAAATTGCTATAAACCTTTTGACCAAATTTATAAGGCTGATGGAGATTTGGTAAAGCTTTAGAGAGTGCCATTAAAATCCATATCCATTGAAATTAAAATTACTTTCTCTTCTTGCACAGAAAGTGAATGCAAAGTTGGTAATAAAAGTGCCTTCTATTAAAGAAGATTGCTTATGTCAAAAATGCACGCTTTAATCTGACTGCCTTTGAGCTCATTAGGTTTTATCAAACTTGAATACATTGGAAGCTAAGGGAAAAAAATGAATTTTAAAATTAAGTCTAACACTGAGATAGTGTGTTTAAAAAAAAAAGTAGCAAAGATGAGTCTGTACAAAAGTCATGTGTTCCAGAACCAAATAAAAAATGGCTTGAGGGAAAATGATTAAGTGTTAAAGATTGTAGGACTTTAACTTACGTGATTTCACATGATTAAAATCTGCTACCTGTATCATGCTTCATCATAGGTGTGATGACAGAACTCAGAAGCAAAGGAAAGCAGAAATTCAATTAGGAGTAACTTCTCAGCGCTGTCTGTTTCATTTGTTGTTTTGGCTCCTACCACGTACTCAAAAGTACAAAACCCAAAGATGGTGCATAAAGATGTGTTCCAGGATATCTGTAACCAATAAATGTAACTATGTAAAGCACATGATTTGGCTTGGTCAGTTCACTCTGGAGTGTCAGTAAACGAATACTTCTGCCTGTTAGGTGGATTTCAGATCAACCAACATTAATATACAGGCTGTGTAGAAAGCATGATGTGGCTGCAAACCAGTGGAGATGATGAGCACTGCTGATAAGACTGGCTAGGAATTTCAGGGTACTGAATATTGTAAGTCAAACAGCTGGGTTTTGGTTAGCCAGCTCGAGTTGCATCAGGTAGAGTGTGTGGGGGTTTTTTCAAGTTAATGTGATTACAAGCCGTAAATCTTCCTCACCAAAGAACACATTTTATCTGGTGGGACAACATAGATTTCTGAAGTACTCTGGATTTTACCTGTGCTAAACAAAGAATTTTGCAATGACTTTATTAAAGTAGTAGTTCAGACTTTTCTTCTTCTTTTACTTTTCTCTCTGTTTTACTTACTCCCTCTATGCTTTGCTTCTTGCTGAAATAGAAATATCAGTACCAGAAGAATTGTCTCCAACATCTTCCAGGTGAAAGCAACCTGATTTACTGGCCTTTTGCATACTGCTGATGAAGAAACTGAAAATTACTTCTCTGTGCAAATATTTTAAGGTTGTCATTCTCCTATTGCAAGTTCAGAAAGGTCAATAATTTAAAGATATTGTCAGAATATTGTATGCCATTGTTTCTAAGAGGAAAAGTTTGTGGGGGCTTGGGATAAGTTTCATCTTGGTTTTTAGAAATGGGTAGGTAGGAACAGCTGAACTCACTCTGACTGCTTTCTCGGGGGGGAAAAACCCAACGACTCTTTTATGCCATTGACATGGGTAACTTAGGGCTATCTGGAGATCTCGCTGAGAGGTAGGGGTTTATGCTGCTAATGTCTGTGGCTGGGTAAGATGGCTCCTGTTTCCGAGATTTCAGGCGAAGAAGGAGGGACATAATGGCTATTCTCCTTGCTGCTATAACAATTTTTGGGTTTGGGCAGTTCAAAAAAACCAAAGATGACCCCCTATTCGCCGCCCCCCCCCCAAAAAAAAAAAAAAGCTGTTGGAGAGAAATTACATTGTTTCAAGGGAGTAGGTTTAAGAAGTAGACAATGACAAAAACAGCTATAGCACTCTAGTTGCTGATATCTGTTAGGCCATGAAGAATATGAAGTTTCATCTGGAAAAAAAAAAGTGAATGTTGTCCCCTTCTCTGTGGGAAGAAGGTATTTATATCTGTGTATACACAGTATACATTCTAAAACAAAAACTACTTTGAATGCCAAAATCTCCTTAGGCAATTAAGAGGGGTAAAAGAAATTCAGGAAAGCTGAGTAAAAAAGGACAAATTCAGACTTATTTTGAGATTTATGTTCTATCGTCAGTTGGATAATATTAATGCTTTTGCATAGGTTAAGCAAATACATGCAAAATAAGAAATAGGTCTTTTTGTGGATCTTTAATTCTTCAAGCAAACAGAATGTGAATGGGATAGTTAAAGCCATATTTCATTTGCTGGTGGAACTCACTCATGTTTTAAAATACTATGGCCTCTGTTGAAAACAAATGCTTTGCATCATCTGTATTGTAGAAGGTGGGAAATTCCTGTTAATTCCAGAGTATCGCTTGCTGAATTTAGGTTTGTGTTGGATGCCACTGTTCTTAGAAACTGTTTTTCATGTTACTCTCATACTCAGCTTATGGGTAACTTGTTTTTTAACCCAGATGGTTTAAGATATTTCCTTAAATGAGCAATTAGCTAAATGTATTTGAAGGGACTCTGTGAAGCAGGCTTTTTCAATTTCATTAAAAAAAGCATGTCTGCATTATAAGGGATGTAAAGTCCCATCCTGATAACATTTATTCACAGTGGAATATATATCATAATTCACCTGTGGGAGCTGAAATGTAGCAGTGACATGCAATGGAAAATGACTGCAGATTGGCAGAGTGGGAAGGAGGAGGTCTGTGAGATAATGAGATCCTGCAAATGACTTTGACATACGTAGGTGTGTGACAAATGTGACAATTAATAAGCATACAGTTTACGTTCCAAAAAGGCTTGGAAATCATCTGTAATACACTTCATTTTTCTCTGGGAAACCACTTCGTACTGTGTTTTGTTTATTTATGATGGTGGTAATTAATATTTATACATAGCTTGGGTAAAACAAAGAATTTTTTTTTAATCCTCTGGAATGGAATTGATTTCCCCCTAAAATAGAATTGATTCAATATAGAGAAAAACTTATATTTCTGGCAGGGCTGCTAAATCCTCAGAATGCTATATATGTGTATGCCCTGGATAAAAATAGTAAGTGTATATATAGTTTTTATCACTTAAGTCCTTTCAGCATCTCCCAGAGATAAGAAACATTTGTCACATTTTGAAGGGGTTTTCATTGACAAAGGCTTCAATCATGCAGAAAGCTGTTTTCAGATTTCCATAAAACAAAGCAGACACCATTTACATGATAAATTGCTCCTAGACAACAATCTTAGCTGACTACCCAAGTGCTTGATTCTGTTATCACTGATTTGTCCTTTAGTTTTCAGCAGAATGAAAATGAAGGACTTGCAACTAATTGTGCCAGGAAAACAGAGCTAATTTTCTCATACTGCCAAAAAAAAAAAAAAGGATTGTAAGTCATTAGAGTTGAGCGTAAATCATATCATATGCAATAACAAAGAATTATTAATGGCCGTACTGTCCCACAAAGAGCCTGAGGGTGATATTTTGTAATAAGATTACTTCTTGAAAGGTCTAACACTTTTTTTAAAAGCATGAAAACATGTATTTCTAGATGTCTCTGAAAATTATGTCTTCCAACAAAAGCTATGAATCTGTGTTATTTTTAATCATTACCAACGAAGAAGAGGAAATAAAGTTTAGATGCATAAATATGTTTTGGACTCCTGTTACTACCAAACTTTTTTCTGATAAAGATAGCAAGAGACTGATCGATATTTTAACTAGTATCATGCTGAACTGCTAGTCTGTTTTAAGTATTTTGTTTTATCTACTCCCACCCAGACTGACAGTTCAGAATATCATGGTTGTTGAGTACGCCAAAGGAGAAAATCTGACCTCAACAGAGAGTTCAAACATTCCCTTCTTAAAGATGCCATATTATTATTTTTTTTTTCCAAAACTGTTTTGGAATAAGATTAAAGGAGCTTTGACACTGATGTGGACACTTCTAGCTATTTTGGTCACAGTGAAATATTTTCCCTGTAAGCAAATATTATGCATAATGTTAGCTGTGCGTTCTGTTCTATGATTATCTGCTCTTATGCTTTCATCTTGCACCTTTTTATTGTTCTGGGGAGTGTTTGTTGTTGTTTTTTGCATTAAAAAAAAGCCATTTCCTGCATTTTTAACTATCACCTTTTTCTGCTTTTTGCTCTTTCTGTTGTTATCATAAACATGCTTTTGATTAAGAAATAATATTAGGCTAGAAGATGGAGTAATACTGCTTTTAATTTCAAGGTCATCACTGTAACTTTGGATTGTATGGTCTTGGTTTTAAATTAAACTTGGATTCTATTGCTAACCAAAAGATTCTGAAACAGGATTATGTTGTGGTCTTGTCTGAAAACAAATAGGGTAGAAAAGAAATAAAATGGAACTGGGAGTGAGAACTAGAATAACAATGAAAAGGTGTAACTTCATAACTTTGTGACCTAAAGAACTGGTTCCAAGTCATCTATTAATATTCCAGTTTCTATTACTGTGCAGCTAGTTCACCTTAACTATCATGAAAATAGATCTTGAGAAGAGATACTTGAAAGAGTAGTAGCATAAAGACAAATTGATTTATTTTTTTATATATTGGTGATTATTTTGTGTATATTTTTCTTTCAAATTTCCAAAAGAAGAAAATAGCCCCTAATTGGACTTCCAAATAAAACAAACACAAATCAAGAGAAATATAACAAGGTTTGAGTTTCAGGGTTATTTATTTAGTTAGTTTATTTATAAAACTAAATGACACTATTTATTTAGTGTCAGCAGTTCTGCAGAGATACGAGCATGCCCTGTGTGGATTTCTGCTCAGACAGTACGCTGTAGCTATTTAATCCTAAACTATTCAGAGACTATTCAGTCTGACGTAGGTTTGAAAAGAAAAAAATGAAACTGAACAGTTTGGGTTTTAGTTTTCTTGGTGTGGGTTTTGGTTTTGATGCTGGTGTCCCCCCCG
>NW_008825167.1:4316294-4318350 GCF_000699105.1 Pygoscelis adeliae
TTTTCTTAAATAGCTTGCATGTCCCTGAGCCCATTGTGTAAACATTGACAGGCTGCATGTGCAACTTCAGGTGGAGTTGTCAAACTTCAGGCTGGTACGTTGGCTTCAAGGCCAAATTCGAGTGCTTATACAGTCTGACTGAGTAATAAGTGAGAGGAAGGATAGCTTTAGTAATAAAGATTGATATTCAAATCAAAGGCATTTCCGCATTAAATTCAATGAATGCGTGATTAGGAGGAAAAGTCTGACAGAGAAAAGGTACCTGACTTACTGGTAATGTTCTTCCTTCTGTACTGTCTCACAGCACATGTACAGGATGATATTTGAGCTAGAGCTTGTAAGGACTACTGGACTGCACATATATTTTAATTAAATTTTGTGAGTAGTCTTGTCTGCAACTGTTTTATTTAGTGTGTTAATAGTTGCAATGCTGATAATCAAATTGGATCATAAAATTCACCTTAAATCACATGTATGACACCCAAAATACCTCTATTTAAAAATATCCCTTATCTTTCTCTATTGCTTCATTAAGATATTAAGAGGCGATAGGTATAGCTAGGCAACCCTCCCTCACTACTTTCTGAAGCTCTGTATGAAATTGTTTTCTTATGTGAAAAGATCAGTCTCTTTCAAATAACTTTTTAAGATTGCACAGTGTCTAAGAAAATAGATGTTCATAAGGACAAGAACAGCCAAGTGGATTTTCTATTGTGTAAAGACTTCAAAACGTATTTCAGTCCAGTTATAAATGTGGGCAATAATAATAATTTTGAAAGAATCTGGACAATGTTGCAACTTCCTGAAATGACTCTTCAGGACAAACTTTTAAGAATAAGTAAAGCTCACTCTAACTAGAGAAACTGACTACAAAAGGGGGGAGAAACTGGTTCACATATTACAGAAATTACATTATATGCAATATGTTATTTTAAATCTGGTCACATTTGCATGGAAGGTTTGAAGGTTTAAAAAGACAGAAGGCTAGAAATTAAGTAAATAAGAAATTTTTGCAGCATTCACAGCTGCCCACACACAGTTGATGAGACTATATTCGCTTGTGTAGAGGAAAGCTTACAAATATTTGTTGAAAAATTGCACACGATATCAGAAAGATTTATAGTAGTTACTCAGAATGGCTTTTTAGGGTAAGTAATCAAGTGGAATCTTAAGTATTTCATGTAATTGTTATAATATAAATACTGGTAGTCATGCAATATGCATCAACAAAAAACTGTATGGATGTGAAATTTGAACTAAGACCCTTTTCTTCCATTCAGCATTAGGACTCATCCAGAAACTGTTATTTAATGTAATCTCAGGATTCAGATTTCCCAAAATGCCCTTAACAAATGATGGGGAAATAGGGTTTATTTCATTATCATAAAGAGAATTCTGGAATCACAGAAGCCATAAAATACATTAAAGTGCTTCCTTCTGGAAGCATCAGAAGTAGATAAAGACTACTAAATCTAAGTGCTTTGAAGGGTAGGAGTGTGGCAGACAACTTATCTCTTCTCAGAAAGTAACCATGGGAGTGAAGGGGGAGAGGGGAGGAGGAATTTGGGCAGTTAACTGAACAGATTGAACACTGGAATAGACGACTTCTGCCAATACACTGGGACAGGATATCTGAGCAGTTACATTACAGAACTGCAGAGGGCCTACATGGAAACCTGTGCGTTGCTAAAGGAGATAACTGCACTAGGATGAGAGAGTCCTACTTGCCTCAGTCTGAAACTCCAGTGACTATGAAAGCGGGGGCGGGGGGGGGAAGAATATTCAGCAACGTTTAACTGATACTCTGAATATCACAGCACCACTTGATTTGCTGTAGCTCCATTCGATTCGGTGGTGCTTTATGTAAGAAACTGTTTTCCTTCGGATACAGGCTAACACAGAGCAATCTAAATAGCAGATAAATAATTATATTTGTCTAGCATGTTTAAAAAGTGCACAGAGGAGCGATGGACTGGCATAATGCACTTGTCCTCGTTTCAGATGGGATAGAGTTAATTTCCTTCCTAGTAGCTGGTACAGTGCTGTGGTTTGGATT
>NW_008825167.1:4318621-4327661 GCF_000699105.1 Pygoscelis adeliae
ATTAGGATGTTATTCTATTTCAATTATTAAACTGTTTTTATCTCAACCCATGAGTGTTCTCACTTTCACCTTTCTGATTCTCTTCCCCATCCCACTGGGGGAGGGGGGGCGGGAAGGGAAGTGAGCGAGCGAGCAGCTGTGTGGTGCTCAGTTGCCAACTGAGGTTAAACCACGACAGCACTGATTACACGTGTGCATTCTTTTCTAACTATGTAACATTTTTCTGTGCTAGGTAAACCAGAGAACTATAAAGATGAGGACAAAACTGTATAAACAATTTTATAATTCCCGTCTAAAAATGTCTGTTTTTTAAATAATCTAGGATGCCCTCTGTAAATGTACAGATTAGTTGGTTGTGTCAGCTGTGCTTAGTACATCTTAGTGGATATGTAGTTATCAAGCAGCTTGATTTCTTATTTCTCCCCTAAGCCTTCAGTATTTGATTCTTTCTCTGCCATCTCCTGGCAGAGATGGACCCAGGAAAAAAAAAACTTGGATCAAACTTTCTCTGTACTCAGAAGAAGCTGCTAAAATCCTTCTTTCCTGATTGCAGAAATAATTGAAAATTCTGTTGGCAAACATAACATCCTATTTTTATGTTGCTCTCTAGGGCTAGAATTAAGGGGGTTTCTATGACACATTAAAAGAATCTTTTATTTTTGCTCTCTTCAAACTGCTATCCCAAACATTTGTTCTCCAAAGCAGTGTCTACCACTTCTTTTTGTTTGTTTGATGGTTTTCTTGACTGTTGTTGTTCAAGCCTGAGTTAACTTATCTGGGTGCCAGTTGTCTTCTGAATTGCCAAAAGACTTGAATATTGTCTGATCTTAGAAGAAGAGAGTTCAGTAACCTAAAATAATCAAATGTTTTAATCTGAGATAAGCTTCATTAAGACGCAAAGAAAAATCCTTCTCCCCCCACCCAAAAAAAAAAAAAATTTTTGAGACTTGTAAAACTGAGTACTGCTGTAGTCCAAGGATTCAGCTGGGTGACAGTTTCCAGTCTGGAAGCATCTGGACAGCCTTTGCCTGCCCACATTATAAATGGGCTGTAGGGTGGCACGACAGGTCCCTGTGAGAAGCCTGACAAAGTTCAGCAGCAACCTGGGTTTGCTAAAGGCTGATCCACATCCTATGTGAAAGGGCAGAAAGCATCATCTTCCAAATCAAATGAGTGATGAGTCTCAACACCTGAATCAGGATGACTTGCAAAGACTAGTTAGTCTCTCTCTTGATATTTTTGACCTTTCTTGAATTGTCTGATAGAAACAAAACTGCCTCCTTCATCTGCTGAAACAATTCCATCATTGTATCTCTAAATTACGGGATTCAGAAAGGTGTGTTCCCAACTGTGTCACTGATCAATGTTTTCTGGTTTCAGGGTTGGGGTTTTTTTTAAGAGGAAAGCCAAGATCCCACTTCATTCTCTGTCTTACTCTTACCCATATGAAAATTTCATAGGAAAGGAAACTTTTTAGAGGCCAGGAGAAAGCCTCACTGCATGATGGATAGGACTGTAATTTGGTTGTGTGCTTGACCAGGGCTGTGGGATGCATAGTGTGAGGTGCAGGTTCCCAGAGTTCAGATTCATTTTTTTCCTGGTAGGAGTCAGGGGACCTAAAAAATTCTACGCTGATGTTCCCAAATCTATTGAAATGGTTTTGATTAGGCTATTTTACTTAAGTTTTTTCCCCAATTTCACCTTGATGTCATCGTATCCCAAATGCTTCTCTATTATTTAAAAAGTCATCTTCTGTTTTCCTTTGTCTATAGCTACTTATGCTGTTCTCCTAAGTACTAATGTAGCAGTTTGGTCTTCATCAAACTTGATCTACGTTAAAAAGCAGAAGGATTAGAAAACTGTCAGTTCTTGATTTTAGTTCTGCCATATATAAAAAATTGTTTGTGTGAAACTTCTGGCATGTTTCTTGCTCTGTATAGACTCTATTTGGGAAGGGAATAGTGATCCATAGAACTGAAAGTAAGAATACACTGAAATATATATATAAAAAAAAGAAATGGTTTAGCAGTAAAAACACAAAAAAAATTAAGAGAAAGCAGAAAGTTCTCTAAGGAAATAGAATTCTCAAATTGCATGGATTTGTCATTTGCCAGTAATCTAGGACGGTGATTCTCAGACTGTCCTCTGTAGAGCACTTTTATGTAGTCTGAGGAGTTACTTTTGTCAAAGTTGTGCAGCAATGATGAAAAATTGAAATAAGAGGTCAACACGCTATCCTAGGAAATTTCACTTGGGTCTAGCTTCAAGGAGAATTGCCACTGTTCCCTTATATTTCTCTGCCTTATGGGGTTCCTGGACAAGAAATGAAGTTAGTTTCTCTTTCTTTTAATGTTTCTGGGCTGTAAGGACAGCTGAGTTCAGTATGCTGTTGGTACTAAAATTGGAAGGGAGAGATAAAAAAGAGCAAGCTAAATAGCAGAATCATCTGGAGTCATATAATTTGTAAGTCTAAAATGTACTTCAAGAAATCAGATGAGAATAAATATTAGTAAATGTAAAAATATTAGTAAATGAAATAATGTGTTCTTTTAGTGGGGCATAGGAAACGGAATAAACACATGCTTTTTACCTTCCCCTTACAACAATGAGCAAAAGAGGTTCAGTCCTCATGTTAGTTATTATTCTCCTTAATAATTGTGGTGTCAGTATTTTTTTATGTAACTGCAGGATGTTGCTCTGCAAAAAATCTGCAACCAGGACCTACATATAGATTACTGAATAGCAGCTGACATATAAGAAAGAGAGAGGAAGACTCTCTGTTCATAAAAAGAGATTTCCCCTCTATGCAAACAAAACACCAACAGAAATGCATCATAGAAGTCAAATAGGATTATGATCGTAGTGCAATGACAGGTTCCTTTCAGGTGAACTAAACCTGGTGGTGAGGCATTCCCTTATGGAAAAGAACGAATAGTGTTACAGCCTAAGATACGCAGGATACTGAAAGGGAGAAATATTATGGCGGTGGAAGATGATGAGAAACTTCCTTAAAGGAAATTTGGGAAGTATTTATTTTGTGGAAAAGCAGCAGAAATTAGATGATTAGAGGGAAAATTATTAAGTATTCACAGAATGAATGCCACAGCCACAACTATCAAATGTTTCAGTTAACAATTTTTTCCAATGTGCTAAACTTCATTCTGCATGTTAGTCTAGAAAGTTTTCTCAGTAAGCTTTCTCATATTTGGCTATGCATTCTTTGAATTGTGTCATCTTAATTACACATTTCTCTGTCGTCTCTTGTGTTTCTGCATTGTTCTTCCATAACAATGCTCATATTGGAAAAGAATGTTTAACTCTGTTATTTACTTTGGAGTTAGAGAAAATTTCTTGTCTTTTAATTTTCAGAATGTGGAAAATTTGCATTGGTGCTGAAAGAATATAGCGAGACAGCCCCTATTTCTGTATTCTTGTAACATAGAATTGAGGGATGGGACTGCTTAGATTAAAACAAACAAACAAAAAATTAAAACTATGAAACCTTAAAGGGATGTTAATTTCAGTTACTGAAAATGTAGTCATGCAATCTCACTACCAGTAGTGGTAGTTTCATTAATGAAAATAGGATTTGCTCTAACCAGTTTTCAAACTTTCCCCACAGGGGAAAGCGTCTCAACAACCTCTCAGTAATGTTTGTAGAAACTAATGCTGAAATCTTTAGTGAAGTAAAACCTTCACTTAAGTCAATGTAAGATTTCTCTGTTTTGGAATAGCAATTTTTTCCTTGAAGTGTCTCATTTGTCATTACTTTCCATTCATTAGCAGCTACTCATTTTGCAATTTGAGCAGGTTATCATCTTTGTACATGTATCAGTTGCTTCCATCCTGATTTTAAATTACTTTATAGAGGAAACTGTTATAGCTGTTTTTCACTGATATCTTTGTTTCTACTAATTTATTTTTTGTTGCAATAAATAGTACAAAAAAATCAGGAAGTTGAGGGTTCATCCATGAAAGTTTATGAACTTAAAGTATTTTTTTCTACATCACACATTGCAATATTATATAGCTCTACCTAAGATAACTGGGCAAGCATGTTTGTGCTTCTCCATTGTCAAAAAATAATAGAAATAAATTTCGAAAGTAAAACCAAAGAGTGAAGAAGGAAGTGTGTTATGTCAGCAAAGTAGACACTTTACTACTCAGTCATCAAGATTTCTACTAATGACACACTTATCCCAGGATATAAGAAAAATAATTTTTCTATGTGAAAATTAGTTTAATTTCAGTAAGAATTTCATATTGAATTTTAAAATATATGTATTTCTCTACACATAAAGAATTATAACATTTTCAATCCCCTCTCACCAAAAGCCTGTCATCAAAAGGAGGCTGCATTTTTCTAAGGTAATGAAAAATATGTAGTGAATATTTATATTCATATTCACTAAATATTGTTGTGGGTTAACTCTGATGGGCAGCTAAGCATCACACAGCTGCTTGCTTACTTCCCCCCACCCCCAGTGGGACAGGAGAAGAAGAAAGGAAGAATAAAACCGAGAAAACACAGGAGTCAAAATTAAAAAAAAAAAAAAAGTTTAATAAGTGAAGGTTAGGTGGAAGAAGAGAGAACAAAACAAGTGAGGTAAAGGTAATCACTTACCACTCCCGTGGGTAAACCAATGCTCAGCCAATTTCCAAGCAAAAGTTGGCTAACCATCCTAAAACCCCATATGTTCCCTTTTATTGCTGTACATAACTTTATATGGGGTTTTTTTGTGGGATTTTCTCTTTTTTTCAGACTATGAGGACAGCTTTGGTACCTACATGTACCTATATATGTACATCTCTGTTACAAGCAGTGCTGTACTTAACAAGTGTACAGCACTAGGAGATACGTTCTTGTGAAATCTGAAATTCCTTTATAATGGCCTGGATTCTCTGTCCTTCTGTGGCAAAGCTCTAAGTGATTCTGTTTGTCTCCCTTGTGAGTGGGGTAGAATAATCGTCAATTTTCTTTTGTACATAAGCAGAATGCACCTATCATTCAAGTAAAATTAAAAAAAAAAAAAAATTTACACCATCTCACTGATCACTTCTCTTAAACTTTCCCAGTGTTAGAAAAGTAGAAGTGCAAAAAGAGATTTAGAGCAAAGGAACTGCTATAAATAAAGAAAGGACAAAAGACATAAGTCCTTGTCTGAGTTAAATTATGAGTTTCAGCTGTTGTCTGGAGGTGGTTTTCTTCACTCATTACCATTCTGACCTGCTGCAGAGATGGCCTCTGAAATCTACATAAAGGTAAGAGTTCAAACGTTAAGAAATAATGAAAAGATGATGCCTACAGTCTAGTAAAATGATAGTTTTTTCTTATTGAGGGAAATGCATATAATCAAAAATCCAGAAGTTACAAGAAGATGTTAAAATATCTGTTTTAAGTAGTATTAAAGGGGAGAAAATTAGACATAATCTTCATGTGATCTTCTCTATTAACATCACTTGTGGTTACAGCACTAAACAAAGTGTTCTTTTTAACAGTTTGTTCTAACAGTCTTTCTATTGTGAAATCTAATGCAACGTTTCCCTTCATCTCCTTCCTCCTCGCATCCCATCTCTCCACTGCAAATAGGGAATGCAGCTGGTGGCACTTCCAATCTTCCTTCCTTTTTTCTACCTGGGCGATAGTGGTAGCCCTCTGGGATTCTTTGAAATGTGCCTGGTGGGCAAGATATTTTGCTGTTTACAATGACTAGCAATGCTTGCAAGCATACAGAGAGCTTAATTAGGTTTTTTTTATCTCTGTTTCGGTGCGTCTCAAAGTCTCTCAGTGCTGAAATATATGCTCTCTCACACACACCAAGAAGAAGAGACAAGCACATTGTGAATGAGCTCATTTTGAGCATCACCTTATGGTTTCAGCAGCTCGGTTGGCTCTGTGCTTGGAGCAGTGGGAAATGTTTGGCAGCTCAGTCGTGTGATTTTCTATGCGTTCATCAGTTTGATCCAAATGGGTGAACAGCTGGGATCTCACCATCTTGAAGACGATTGCTTACTGGAGTTCATTTCTCTGGCAGACATTATGCTGTAATGTAACTGAATGGTGCTTTGCTACTTTCCTTTCTTTCCTTTTTGCCTAATGAAAAGAATATTGAAGTTCAACCAGAGGGTCTTTATTATCTCTAGCAATTCATTTTACAGCAAAAAGCATATTATTATATTCCCAAACTTTCAGGGGAGGCATGAAAAATAAGATTTCATGTGGACATAGTTTAATGGGTTTTTTCTCCTTTGAAAATGGAAATAAATGGTTTTTTCTCATTTGAAAAAATACCCAAACCATATCAATGAAGTTCAGTAATTACATGCAGTAGACCCACAAATGGTCCCATTGAGAAAGTTCCCATTTGTCTGCAGAAAGGATGACAGAAGTCTTGATTGTCCCAAAAGGGAGCAAGTTAAAGCAATCAGGCAAAGATACTCTTGAAGGATTTCTGGTTGGTTGTTTTATGTGTTTGTGCGGTTTTTTTTCATTTGCTTTTTAAGGTCATATAAGTATTTTAATAGAAGTAAGGGTTTTCCCCAAAAAACATGAAGTGATACTGTGTTGTTGATTGAAGAACATGCACCTCACTGCCACCAAGTAGCTCAAAAAATGTAAATGAAATCTCAAATCTCAGATTTTTCTTATGTTTGATTTCAGACATTGAATGATTCTACTTGATTTTTTTTTTACGTTCCCCATCTCTTTTGGAAAAGAACACCAAATATACTAAAATCACTAAAACTACTTATCAGCTAAGGGGGAACAGCCCTCTTCAGGTATCCTGGTTCTTCACAGAGGAAGTAAATTATGTTTCTTAGTTTTCATAGTGGAGAAGACTGAGGTAAAAACAGGTGAAGCAAATCATGTGTGTTCACATAGTTAGAAAATAGTAGAACCAATTTTACTTCTAGAAGTAATGGACAGATGTTAATTTTCTGGATGACTGCTGGTTATTTGCAGTCAGCTGATCTGATTACCTTAATATTACACATTATAACCTCTCTGTGTAGTCATCTCTAGAGGAAATGGAGCTGTTTGTCTACATCTATCGATAAATTAGAACAAGAAACACAATGACTTCTTTGTATAATTTGCTTTGTTTAATTTAAGACTTTATCCCTGGTGTGATGAAATACTATTGTTACTACATGCCTCTTTGGACAACAGTAGTATATTTAATGTATCCTGAGTAAGGATATAATTATAACTGCAACCTCTATTGTATTCCCCTGTGTAATGGAAGTGAAGAGCATGAAGACACCACCCAGGGATGTGGTGGAGTCCCTATCGCTGGAGGTTTTCAAGACACAACTTGTCAGGGTGCTAGATAATCTCATCAAGGCTCTCTTGTCCATGAACGGTTGGATCAGGTGATCTTCCAACCTGAGCTGTTCTATGATTTCTATGAATTAAGAGAACACTGTCGTTAGCGGGCTTGCAGTGAGAAGAGGAGAGTAGGTTAGAAAGCTGAGGACTTTTTTCCTCTCTTCCTCCTAATTTTTATTCTCTGACGTTAAAATAGACCCAAAATCATTCCATCTGAATTAGATGATGGTGCCTTAGGACTAGAAGAGAGGCAGTGTGTTAAGGGTGACCATGGCTGGACCAATAAACTAGTAGTGGAGGGTCTACCTTGACAACTTGAGTGATGTATTCAGTGCATTATTCCTTTTTTATCTGCCAGTAAAAAAAAAAAAAAAAAAACCAAAATCCTAGGACCAATATCTATTTCTAAGAAATAACACTTATATATGAAAGTGAGAAAAAGGATAAGCTTAAATCCTTTAGTAGGAAAAGTCTGTATTGAAATGCCGTTATAATATAGGCAGCTCCTGTTTTACAAGGTGACTTGATGCCGTCCATGACTGAGTAGAAACATCCAGAGCTGCTTCTGGCTTTTACAGGTTGTCCCATTTCTGGCAACCACTTCTGCTTTCAAGTATTTCTAGTTTTGTAATACTGAGTTTTGGTCTACGAATAGAAATGTATACATGTAACTTTCAATTCTCTAATTTAAATGAAGCATGAGAAGTAAAAGAACTCTTACCAAATATATGATGAGCTTTTTATTCTACTGCATTTCACTTCAATGTTAAATGATGGAACAGGCCATTTTCCAAAACAATAGCTTTGAAAATGTTTTAAATACAAGTAAATATATTTTTAATGAAAATGGAAAATATTGTTTAAAGGTTATAGGCAGGAAAAACAAAATTGGAAGAAAAGTTAAACTGGCAGCATTGTAATTTTTGAGGTTGTATCTGCATCTGAAATTTGATAAAATGGTGTCCAGTCAAGAGAACTTGATATTCTCTGCAGGTTTGAATAAATAGTTTCTATGACATGATTATTCTGTTGTGTAATAAAATGCAAAGCTTGGCAGTGTTACATGTATTAAGTCAACCAAAAACTTACGTAACACAACTTCTGCCCTGAAAAAAACAGCCCTAAGTAGCTGGACAAAGTGCTTGAGTTGAGCAAGGACCACAGAACAGGTGTTGTGGTATATACTGACTGGGTAACAGCCTCGGCCACAGAGAAAAACAGCTCAGTTCAAGTGGTTCAAGCCAATATCAGGATTGAAGTGGTTTATGAATTTACTAATGACTTGTAATCAACTGGCAATCAGTGAACTATAAATTCAGGATCAATAGCAGCAATAGAGCAAGTAAACTGAAATATTAGACACTTGCAAAATGTAATAAACCCTAAAATTTCTAGCTACTGATCTACAACTAAGTCCTAAAAAGTTACTGTTCCCTATGTGCAGTGACATGTGTTTGCCTTCCTGCTCCCAGCCCCTGGGGTTACACAGTATTTGAGGTGTGGCCTTACCAGTGCCGAGTACAGGGGGACAATCGCTTCCCTAGTTCTACTGGTCACACTATTTCTGATACAGGCCAGGATGCCATTGGCCGCCTTGGCCGCCTGGGCACATTGCCAGCTCATATTCAGCCAGCTGTTGACCAACACCCCCAGGTCCTTTTCCGCCAGGCAGCTTTCCAGCCACTCTTCCCCAAGCCTGTAGCACTGCAT
>NW_008825167.1:4327982-4372130 GCF_000699105.1 Pygoscelis adeliae
CCAAAGCCATGAGCAGCCAGTTTCTGCAGGAGAATGCTGTAGGAAATGGTGTCAAAGGCTTTACTAAAGTCTAGGTTGACAATATCCACAGCCTTTCCTTCCTCCACTAAGCGGGTCACCTTGCCATAGAAGATCAGGTTAGTCAAGCAGGACCTGCCTTTCATAAACCCATGCTGACTGGGCCTGGTCACCTTGTTGTCCTGTACATGCTGCGTGATGGCACTCAAGATGAACAGCTCCATAACCTTCCCTGGCACCGAGGCCAGAATGACAGGCCTTTCCTCACCCAATGTATTATGGACTTGTCTAGCTGTGTGCTGGACATTTTGTCCAGAAGGGTACTGTGAGAGACAGTATCAAAAGCTTTGCTAAAATCCAAAAACCCCACATCTACTGGCTTCCCTTGATCAACTGGATGGTTGACCTTCTCATAAAAGGAAATTAAGTTAGTTGAACAGGACTTTTTCACTCATGAACCCGTGCTGGCTATGACCAATGACTCCATTGTTTCTCAAGTGTTTTTCAATAGCTCGCAGAATAACCTTCTCCATAATTTTACCAGGTACTGAAGTGAGACTGACAGGCCTGTAATTACCAGGGTCTTCTTTCTTTCCCTTCTTGAAAACTGGGACAACATTTGCCAGCTTCCAGTCGACTGGGACCTCTCCAGATTCTCAAGACCATTGAAAAATGACGGAGACAGGTCCCATGATAACATCAGCCATCTCCTTCAGTACCGTGGGATGAATGCCATCGAGCCCCATAGATTTATGTGCATCCAGCTGGAGCAGCAAGTCTCGAACAAGTTCAGGGTCGGCTGGGAGTTTATCATCCTCCCCAGCCATGGTCTTCCAACACAAGACTCCAGGGGTCCCAGGGCCCATCATCAGACAGAGGTGAAGAAGGCATTAAATGTCTCTCATTTGTCTATGTCCCTATTTGTGAGGTGTCTGACCTCATCAAGTAATGGACCAATGTTATCTCTGATCCTCCTTTTGCTGTTAACATATTTTAAAAATGTCCTTCACAGTCCTGGCCAGCTTGAACTCTAATCGAGCTTTGGCTGCACGGATTTTCTCCCTACAGCAAAGTGACCAGCATTCACGGACCCTAATACCTTCAAAAGCAGATTCCCAGGGGACCTTACTAACTAGCTCCTTCGGCAGCCCCAAGTCTGCTCTCCCCATATCCAGGGCTGAAGTTTTGCTTGCAGTTTTTCTCCTATCGCCAACAATTTGAAACTCAACTACTTTGTGGTCACTGTGACCAAGACAACCACCAATCACAACTTTGCTCGTGGGTCCCTCTCTGTTTACAAACAACAAATCTAGGAGGGCACCTTTCCTAGTCAGCTCCCTTAGTACCTGCACCAAGAAGTTATCTTCAACATGCTTCAGGAATTTCCTGGACCTGTTTGTGCCCACTGTATGATATTCCCAGTTGATGTCTGGGAAGTTAAAATCACCCATAAGGACAGGGGCAGCTGATCTAGAGGTATCCCCTAATTCCTTCTAGAATAATTCAACAGTGTTGTTGTCCTGGCTGGTTGGTCAGTAGTAGACTCCCACAACATCTGCTTTATCTGCTTTCTCCTTAATCCTTACCCAGAGGCTCTCAACCATGTCATTGCCAGCTGTAAGTGCCACACAGTCCAACCCCTCCCTTAAATACAGTGCCACCCCCCTGCCTCGCCTGCCCTGCCTATCCCTCCTGAAGAGCCTATAACCGTCCATCACAGCAACCCAGCCACAGGACTCATCCCACAAGGTTCACTTATGCCAATGATGTCATAGCTCCGTAACTGGGCCAATGCTTCTCGCTCCTCTTGTTTATTCCTCATGCTGCGCACATTAGTACAGAGACGTTTCAAATGTGCTCCAGTGTACTCAGCGCATCGTGGAGCAGGATGAAGGACCTCACTAGCACACTCCCTCAAACATTGGTGTGCCACCCCCAGGCTTATCTCTAGCAAGCCTGGTTTTATCCCTTTCCCCCTTCAAATCTAGTTTAAAGCTCTTTCAATGAGACCTGCTAACTCCTGTGCAGAGATCCTTTTCCCCCTTTGAGACAGGTGTACCCCACCTGTCGCCAGCAGGCCTGGTGTCATGTAGAACAACCCATGATCAAAAAACCCAAAATTCTGCCGGTGACACCAGGCTCGGGGCCAGGTATTGATCTGCTGGCTCTTCCTGTTTCTTCCCTCATCATTCCCTGCAACTGGAAGGATAAAGAGGAACACTAGTTGTGCTCTTGATCCCTTAACCGGTCGTCCCAAGGCCCTGAAGTGTCTCTTGATTGCCCTCGGACTTCTTGTTGCAACTTCATCGCTGCCTACCTGAAAAATCAATAATGGGTAGTGATCTGAGGGCCGTACCAGGGTAGGAAGCTTTCTCTTCACATCTTTAACCCGGGCCCCAGGGAGGCAGCAGATTTCCCAAAGAAGTGGGTCTGGTCTGCATATTGGCCCTTCTGTTCCCTTCAGAAGGGAGTCTTCTATGACAATGACCCATCTTTTCTTCTTTATGGCAGCAGTTTTGACGCAGGGTGTAGGCTGATTTGACCTTGGTGACATCGCCAAGCTAGATGAACTATTGTCCTCATTATTGTTTGGTTCCATTTGCAGAGCCTTGTACCTATTATGCAAGGGCACCTGGGAAGTTGGGGAGGAGAGGAGACACGCCTGTTGCACTGGGCAGGAACTTGTCACCGTTGCTCCCTATCCCTTAAGTCACTGTGTTCAGCCAGGCAGAGAGAGGATAGGGAATCCTCCCTATCATGTGCCCTGTCTACCTGTTGGGTCTGTCTCAGGGAAGGTAGGGTGCGATTCCAGTAGTGTCTCTCTCTCTCTTGCTCTCCTTGATACTCCTCAACCTCCTCACCACCTCCCGAAGCTCTGTTACTAAGTGGAGGAGTTCCTCTACCTGGGGGCACCGTGTCCTCACTGCTGCCATCCGATACTGGCATAAGAGTAGGGCACACCCTGCAGCCTGACACCTGGGTGGTGTCATCCCACTTCTGTGGGATGCTTTGGGTGGCACCTGAAGCTCATACAACATGAGTTATTTTCCTTATTTTCTACCAGTAGCAACTCCTAAAACATCTTTAAAGATAATTCCTCCTTTGTGGTTTTTATTGATCACTCATCTTCAAAGAAGTGATAACTTTCAGTCAACCTTTAGAGGTCAAATGGTTCTCATTTCCTGTGTTAAAGTATTTCTTCTCTTAAGCCTTTTTAATTAAGTCACTCTTACAGAGAATCCTTGGACTTAATCCCTTCTTGAAGACTGTTTACCTTTACTTGTCCAAAGATTGTTGGAAGAAATTCTTGTCCAACAATATTTAAAGATTCCTTATCAAATTCTGAAAGATAACTAATTAATCCCAGAAATAAGGCTAAAATCTCTATGCTTAAATAGTTCTCTTAACTTAGTTTCCTGTTCAAAGTGTGTCAAATGACCTTACTGTAACTGTCCATAAAATATCTTTGTTTTTATAACGTAGAAGTATTGGACTCATCTCCGCTCAAAAAGACATTAGATCCTGCTAAACCTTTGAAGGGAATATATATTAGTCTTTATATAGAAAAATGAATGTGAAGAACCTGTAGTTTCTACATGCATATGCACACATTTATGTATATATGTACATAAATATATAGATTACATTTGTGCTTGGGAAGTTTTCCTTAAGACTTGGAAAAAATGGGTTTTAGCATTAACTAATTTTTTATAAGGAAATGTAAGAGGCAATCTACTTGTATGACTTTGCAGTTCTGATAACAGATCATAAGCACCACTGACTCTGAAACTGGGAAGATGGATTAAATTGGAACATAGAGTAAATGGCTGACTGCAGGTTTTTTTCAACTGCTTTTAAACCCTGCACTAGTCAAATAGGTCAAATAGAAGCCTAAATAAGCTTTTGTTGTTATCTAAGGGGTTGGGTGTCACATAACACATGCCTTGGAGCCTGGCAAATGTCTGTCTTCATCTAGTCCAAGGAAAAAATTTGGCGTTCTGATTCAGTTTCCTATCTAGAGAGCATGTTTGCTGTCTTTCACTTGGTTATATCTTTTTTTTTTTAAATATTTCATCCTGTCTTAGAGGCAGTTAAAGGCTTTCCAGTAGTATAGGCAAAATTGAATTTTTGTCACTCGAAGCATGCAGGGCCAAAACCCATCTTTTACTCCCGTAAGAGGAGACCTGAAGTTTTGAATCGGCCGTGCTTGATGCTGTCATCTTGTTTCCCATCCATCCAACATCAGCAGCAGTTTCTGGAAGGAGTTTGCCCCTATTATAAATTTGGAATATGAAGGCTTAGAAAATACACAGAAATTATCCTGAAATGTGATATTGTTTTATGCGTAATAGGAAAGACATACAAGTCAATTTAAAAGCGTCGTTCATTCTAATGCAAAAGAATTCAACAGTCAGGGCGGTAGAATAAATCTGCACATTTTATTGTGAAGACTGTTCTGCTAATTCTGGTTGAAATGTGTTAAAGTAACTGTGGAAGAAAGAGGTAAATGGTTAATCAGAATCTGAAAACAAGCAAACAAAAAATATGCTGATGCTCCTTAGACTACAACATTTGAAAATGTACAGATGTGTTGTCAGGCTTGAAACTGTACTGCAATTGTAGCTGTCATAGGTCCACTCAAATGAAACCTGTAGAGGTCAATTCATTTAACATTTTTCTAGTATATGAGAAAAACAGCACATCAATGCTTCCTGAAAATGAAGAATTTCAAGTCTAAGTTTTGCATGAGTGATCAGGGATTTCTAGCTATGACACATAAGGCAGTCTAAACAAAATTTAAAAAAAAGTGCAAATAAGATCTGTGAGGTTTCATACCGCTACCAAATATGCACATTCTGTTATTATAAAAAACTATATTTTAAATGGGATTTAGTCTTATGTGTGATATCGTTGTTGCCATATTCATTCATTTGAAACCATATCTTGCTGTAATTAAGAAGGTAGAATCTATCCTAAGACTTATATTCATGAAAAATGGCAAGGAATAGATCTGCGAATGGCTTCCAGCAATCATCCAGCCCATCCATCTGCCTCGGAACAGAATCAGATACAACTAATACCTGCTTGATGTAATTAAGTTGTTCATAACACCTGCTAGTGATGGAGTCTTCAACCACCTCCTAGATAACTTTTTAGCATTTTACATTCTTTTCTCCTGATGTCTTAGTTATATCTTCCATCCTGCTGTTTAAATGCACATTTTCTTCACCTGTGGTCAGTGGGCATGGAGATCCATTTTTATACATTTTCTCTTAATCATTATGTAAAAAGAGAGGAAGAGGGTTAGGAGGAAAATGGAAGACTATATTGCTTTATCAAATAAATACAGGCAGCCAGGAACACTAAATAGATGTGTAAAATGAATATATTATGAAACAGAGCAGCAAGCTTAAATAATTAAAAGCTTTATCATCTTATTCAAAAGATTGCACGGATCTATATGGGTCTATGCTAATATACTATATTTTCTGCTATTTTTACTCTCTTATAATGCAGAAATGGTATGTAGTTATTGCAGTTATGTACTTAAATTGTTATAGCTGAGGTTTTAAAAATATTGTAAAATGACCCTGAATGTATGTTTTGGGTTTGGGGTTTATTTTGTTTTGTTTTTTGAGGGGGGAGGGTCTTTGGTTTTTGTTTTTGTCTTTTTTTCCAGTCACGTGTGATAGCATTGGTGCTTTGAAAAAATCTCTAGCATGTTTGAGTTTTAGGAAGCATAAAAAATACAGCATAATTTTTTACATGTGACTGGTGAGTATCAAGGAAAGGTTTAAGTCTTTATCCACAGTTGTGTCACACTGGAAGTAAATATCAATTTATAATTTCTATTTTAGAATATGGACGGTAGATTAAATAGATATTTTATCTGTATGCAAATTACATTTGACTTTATGAATATAGTTCCTGTTGTAGCATATTATTAGCTGAATTGTGCCATTAAGCATGCAGCATTTTTCAACATCAATTTAAACAGAACTAAATGTGTCCTCTTGAACATAGTAATTGCATCCTAGCATCTTTTTTTATTTAAAATAATTCATTTTACAGACAATAATATGGTTTATCTTCTAATATAAATTCCTTGGGGCACAGATAATGCATTATTCTCTATTTGGAAGACAGGCACATCATGGGAACTACTAGAAATGAAGGATAGTAATTACATTCCTTAAGGGCAGAGGGAGAAGCTTAGTTTAAATTTTAGGAGAGATATAAATGGGTACTCTGCACAGAATGAATTTCAACCCAGATGAGCAAACCTTTTGTCTATATATTTTAAAAAAGCATATTGTAAATGAAAGTTCCAGGCTGTTTTAAATAAACGGCTTGCAAATATGCTGAATGTTGGTTTTGAGTGTGTTTACTATCAGATAAAATGAAATGAAGTGCTATTATTCCATACTATTATGGGATTGAAGGTAACTAATCTTTTGTCTTAAAATAAAAATCTAGTAGTTAAAGACATATTTTGTTCATTGATTGGGGAAAAAAAAATCAAACGCAAAAAACCCCTTACAGTTTGTGAATAAACTTCTATACCCTTTTAGGAAGACTTTCTTATGAGGAAAAACAATAATTAAGCATGTCTGTCTGTCAAAGCTGACTGTAAGCTGTATTGCACAATGATCGTCCTATGCCACTGAAGTCCATCCATGTTAATGGATGTATAATCAACATGTCAAACTCTCTGAAAATTGAAAAATGCAGCACTTCAACAAAGAATCAGAAAAATGAAAGGAAGAATTAATGCCTGTTTTGTTGCTAACCTCTGCACGTTATAACTGAATGTAAATGGCACCATTTTGAATGAATGAGCGTAAAAATCTGAGATATTGACCAAACTGCTTATGCTGCTTTACTAATTTGTTAATATAAAAATATAAAGCAAAGGATGAGCTTTTGTTGTCGTTATTCTGGTGTCCTAGAAACTCTTCAGCATTCTTACAGGAGCAGTTGGTTATTTTGTAGGAATCCACATTCATATCTTCTTTTTCACCTAGAAGTAATTGAATTACATTCATGATGGTTGATCCCACATTTGGCGTAAAGTTTTTCATCCAAATTCTTTTACTAGCGGTTGTGCTGTATGATGTAAATAAACTTAGAAAGAAGGTTGTTACTTGCTTAGTCCTAAAACTTCTTCATTCTTAAATGACTTTTAGACATTTTGAGGTACCTTATAAACAGCAGGCCACCATTAGCCGCTATCAATAATAGCTGTGCCTTCCAGGGCTTTTTGCAGCCTGAGGGCACGAAGTGCTTCATGTATGTATTTCTGTTCACAGAGTATGCATTACTGGGTCCTCTAGGCATATGTAAAAGGTAGGCTACTTTGAAATGAACTCACCTTGATTGGTTAAGGAAACAAGTTCATAAATACCTAAAGCATGCAAGTTATTCTTTGGTAGAAAGATGCATGGTTGTGTACAATTGCCCAATAAGACCATGCTGGAGCTCCACAAGCCAACAGCTGCCTAAGTCATGACAGCAAAGAAAACCATCAGATTTATTGTCTGTCTTTACCGATAGATAAAAAGCATCCACTTACGCTTGAAATAAAGTGGAAGTCCATGTTCATGGACTAGATTAAAGATGGGAACAATACCACCTGGGGTCCAATGCTCTGTACGCTACAGGGAATGATTTGTTCCATTCATATTGAATTATTTGTAGCAGTCAGGCTCCTATTAGTGCAGACACTTGCAAGATCAGATCCACCTTTTTTTTCTTATCCTGCTATTGTGTGATATTACAAAGAACATTAAAGACACTTTAATTTTTAAGTTGGATTTTTTTAAACACTCTGGTAATGTAAATAAGTTAGTTGTCTTTAAAAAAATTATGACTTCTTATAACAGTATAGGAATTTATATTTTGGTTTTTCTATTTGGGTAGAAAAAATGTTATTTAACTAATACCTTCAATGAGGGCAGAAAATTCTTCAGCTGGTCTAAAGCTGGGAAAAGTTGAGTCTACACTGATAATATCAAACAATGCCAATGTAATTGTTGGTTCTTACCCTTGCAATGAAAGGAAATAGTTAAGATAAAATATACGTGCTTACTTTCAATACAAGTATTTTAGGGGCCCTTTGAATTTTAATGGAAGAGCTATTTTTTTTAATTCATTTAAATGTAATCACTTTTCTTAAGGTTGCATTTTATGACAAGTTTGACAATCAGTCACTGTAAGGGAAAATTTTCAAACCATAAGATCTTGAATACATTAAAAAAATAAAGGTAGTTTTGTTATCAGAGAAACTGATAATGCTGCAAGCAAGCCAAGGCGCGTGCAAAAAAAAAAGAAAAAAGTCCTTTCAAGACTTCAACCTTTAGAGATCAGTTTATCTGAAAGAGTTCTGCCCTGGTTATGTTTTAAAGCATGCACACACAGAGATACATAGACACGCACACAAATTCAGTGATGCCCTCAGGGTGCCTCTGTTTGTATTACAGGGCGTCTCATTCACAGTTCACCTAGGATAGAACTGCTCATCTTCCCTTTGTGCTCTCAAAGCCACCTATAATAATACAAATAGAAGTACCTCAGGGCACTGCATACAATACATCTGGAAAAGCCAGAGATCCTTTGGGGTATGAAGAAAATATAAAAAGTAGGAAAGAATTTGTTTTCCTCCATGGTAAATAAAACCCAAGTATTTAGCAATTTATATTTCTGAAGTTGAGCTTGTCATTTTCTAAAAAGTTGAGACTTTGTAGTATCTTTTAATTTCAACAGCCAAATGATTGGTCACAGCCTGAGAGATGTAGGTTGTTCCCTGAGAGATTTGCCTGTTCCTGTACACAGAGAACATTTTCAAAGCAATTTACATTTTCTTTAATAAGAAATCAGAAGCTTCAAAATAAAAGGCCGAGCAGTACCAAGTAAGCTTCGTAGCTGGAATTCTGCATCACAGAAACTGCCTTTACAAAATAAGATTGAATCATTATTAATATTCTTGTTTTTTCACAGAAAATAATATACCGCTTTAAATAAAAGCTATTTCAAAGCTTCCAGTTTTCTGAGCTACTCCTTATCTTGTCTACCACATTAAAAAAAAAAGCAAACAAATCACCAGAAAAAAAACAAGAAGCTTTATCTAGTCACGCTACTTCTGTTTAACTTGGGATAAATTAACCTTGATATGTTTGATATAATGCAATAAAGTTTTCATAGTAATTAAACATGATTGTATTGCCAACAGTTCTAGCCTTTTCTTTTTAGAAAATATGTAGAAGGTGTTTTTCTACTCTTATTTCTGGAATACTGAATATTTTCTTATGTTCCCTTCTAAAACGCAGGGGGTGTATTTCATGCTTGTTAAGACTACAAAAGTGTCTATATCACAATTTGAATAAAGTGCCCTTTTGTGGACACTTATCTTGTGTTTTGGATTTTTACTGCTATTTTAGAAGGCTGATTATGAGCAAGGTTATCAATGAGTTTGCTATTTCCAGTGATCTGAATTTATTTAAGGTGTCCTGCAAATGTTAATAACTAGATTCCCCAGCTGCAGTAAAGGGTTTCATTTCCACTGAAACCAAGGGCGCTTTCAGGCTTTCTTGATGATATGGTCCTACAGTTTTACCCTTTTGTTACTGAATATTTGATTCAACTGTTTATCTTTCATGCTGTATTCTGCTTTTATGTTTTCACATTGCTACTTTACCACTAGTGTATCATCTATTTGATTTTTGCAGTTTCCTTTATACATGAATTTTAATAAATCTATTTACTATGGTTTTTTTTTCTTATTTTACGTCAAATACATATTGTCCTGACTTTCCAAATAAATGCCTAATTTCTACGTCAGTTGTAATTCTGAAAAGCATCTTTCTAGCTACAGTTTCCTAGCAGGTCAGATGCTTCTGTCCATGAAGTCTGGCCTTTTGGGGTATACTGCTCTTCTGGTGGAGGCAAATATCTCCCTTGTTTCCTAAGCTTGCAGAGACTAGAGACCAACCTGGTAATTGATGAGCCTTCCTCTTAAGGTTTTTATTTGGGTAAGGTATTGTAAGGCAGAGCTCCCAGCCTTTGTGACCCAATGCCCAGCCACGTAGAACAAATAGCAGGGCTGATGCTTGAGCCATAGATGTCCCAAAACGTTACTGCGAGGTACCATGGCCATCAGAAATATTGCCCTCAGCTCCTCAATTCCTCTTGTGGGCTGAACAGTGGGGTCAGGTCAATTAATTGCCACATACTGTTGGACTATGCCATAGAACTCTAGGCTGTAGTGTCAGCTTTTTCTGTGGTAGTCATTAATGTAGTTTACCATAGACAATACTATCTTTCAGCTAACTACAGGCCTGAAGAAAACTGGAATGGTAAGGAAAGAAAACCAATTCAAGCTAATTCTGGAGAAGATTGGAAAGCTGTCAGCAGGAGGAAAACAATTTGAAGACAGACAAGTATTTGCTGTCAAGAGTCGTTATCCTTTAAGAGGGCTGCTCTCAGATTCTTGCTGTTTCTTGACAACTAAATAAAATCAGAAAGCCAAAATACATATTTGGCAACTCAGGGATTTTTTTTGTTGTTGTTGTTTTTTGATATCACCTCCAGACTCAAGCAGCAGCATGATGTATGTTTTCTTGCTTCCAACCACTAACGTGTCTGAGATTGGTTACAAAAGCCCGAGGAAACTCCTTTTCCTCTAACTTAAGCATGCTTTCCAAAGTATAAAATTATAAAGCATTGGCTTCTATCTGCTTCCACTTCTGCTTCAGGCTGAGAAAAAAAGGAAACAGTGTTGCTTGAAAATTTGAAGTCATTACGCAGAAGAGCTACAGCACCCCTCGATTAAATGCTACTAGAGTAGTTGTTTAAATCATTATTACCCTGGCTGAATGTTGTGATTGCTCCTTTAAACATTGAAAAATCTAACTCTTACCTGTGAGCGCAGTCAAACATGAACATAGTTTTTGAATACTTGGGTATTTCCCTATGCTCCATAGAAAAACTAAAAAAATGCATTTTTAAAGCAGGTGTTACCGGTTACCCTTTATCAAAACAAATTTTCTTTTCTACTGTAGCTGATATTTTTTCCTTGTTATGATTTCAGACATATCAAGATTCAGGCAGAGACTTTTTTTTGTTTGTTTGTTTCCATTCTATTCCATTTTCTGTTGCAAGTTCTTAATTTTCATTTTTCATACTATGCATGCTACATGTATCATTTGTTTTGATGACAAAAATGGACAATGAAGAACAAAAGGTAAAGCGAGTTTTGCCTTGCTGACCTGGTCTGAATTTTATGTCTATGTGTGGTGATCACTGTTTTATAGATGAGATTGAGGAGCAATGAGGGATTGAGGAAGAACACACTTTCCCTCATATAAAATACAAGTTGGTACCCTCATAAGCCACACTACGTCTGAAGTAAATCAATCCATCATTGTGGGTCAAACAAATTTCCAGTGACTGAAGGGGAAATGATGAATTGATGGTATGAAGTTAAAAACACTACAGTCATAAAGTAAAAAAAAAAAAAAAAAAAAAGAATAAAATCCTACAAGTATTTCCTCAATGTGTTGAGGCATCTTTAATAAGAGGGGTTAACTCTCCCATTTTGGCATTTTTCAGGAGTTTTTAATTTGACGTGGCCTGTGGAACTTTTGAAGTGTTAAAACATGATTTGGAAACTTTGCTGCTAGTTACAGAATAAAGGTGATATTAACTGGAACACAATACAAAAATATAACCTGTCCGTGTTTCTTACAAGTGTTTACAGGTAACTTATTGTAGGTGTCACTGCACTATCATCCAAACTATTCCCAGACTGAGTTTTGATCCTTGGAGAAATGTTTATATGCACAACAGTTAAGTCCAAAGTTTTATGATTTACTTCATTTCATGATGGTAAATGTTAAGTGAGTATTTACAAACTCCACACTAGATCTGGCTTTTAATTTATCATTCTTCAGGTACATAAACATGGTACTTTAACCCACTAAAAATATTGTTTCGCCTCAAGGAGAAGTCCTGAACCCAGTCCCTGAAGAAATTCCTATGCTTCTGTCCCTGTGATTAAATAATAAGTAGAGCTTTGGTTGCTTTTGAATTTCTCCTGTATTTATTTTTCCAATCTGGGATTTTTAGCTCAAATAAGAGGGTGGGACTGAGGGAGTGGATGGGAGAAGATTTCTGTATAAACACCAGTAGATTTAACTGCTGATACCAAAGAGATCTAAGATGCTTATGCTTGGTACAAATCTCTATAGAGAAAAGGAGGAAGTATATTCACAAAATTTTTGATGTACAAAAAGCTTTTTATTTTAGATTAAGCTCCATTCCACACATGGTAAGGGAGAAATTAATATTCATTTTAGTTGCTAAGTTTTTTGTGTGTTATAATTCACTTTACAGGCGATTCCTAGCTCAAAAAGGCACTTCACATTTCCAAAGGTGTTTCTTTTTTCTGCGTGGATAATCCTCTATGAATCATTGACTCAGTCGCTGCACATTGCCATCCTCTTGGATATTCAGCATTGATTTATTAATGCATGGTTGGGCTGGCTAATTAGGGTCTTTCTCTTCCGCATTTACCACAATGCTGAGCTGTGGCCAGAATCAGTTGTCTTGTTTTGTTTTGATTTGGGTTGTTGGTTTTTGGTTTTGTTTTTTTTTAATTTCTTTGTTTCTGTTGCTTTTCTGTTCCTAATTTGCAGATATACATAGTTCTACTTTTTAGGGGTAGAATATTGAACTATGTTAAGAGGAGGAGAGAAAGCTTACCGTATGTCAGCCTTGATTTCATTGGAGACAATGTTGATGTAAATCTTGAATGTAGGTATATTCTACGGCAATCACGTTGTGTATGAGTATATACTGATATTTTTTTTTTCCCCAATTCAAAACAAAGCTTCTGATAGAAAGCCAAACCTCTTGCTCTGTGGGTTAGATCATTTTAAACTACCATCACCGACGAATTAAAAAAAAAGTCTACTAGCAATGCTTCAGAAGTTCTTACAAAGAAATGAACCAAGGTTTCTGAGACTTTGAATTTAATTTCCTGTCTCTGCATCCTACAGGAATTTTTACTCCCTTTTTCTCTGCTCATTCATCACTTCAGCTAAACCTCCATTACCTACAGCGCCTGTAATTTAGCAGCGTCAGAGGGTAGAGAAACAGAAGTGGGCTGAAAACCCAAGCAAAATATCTCTGGCTTAAAGGAGCTTGAAGCTCCTTTTTCTCTCTTCTTCCCTATTACTTCTTAGCTTTAAGACATTTTGCAGGCTTTGTATTTTTGCTGGATTTCACCAGGACAGAATATTTCTCCTGGAAAGCCCCTATTTTGTATACCTTGTCTCTCTTCTGAGTTTACAGGTTACAACAATTTTCAGTCTAAATATCTGAAAGTAAAAAACTGCTATATGACTTAAAATTGGAAGACATCTTCTTCCTTCCTTCCTTCATCTTCTACATGAACCTAATGGAACATCATTCATTTTGCTGAAAAAGCCAACATTTTATGCTAGGCTTGTGCCAGATTTTCAGATATTCTTTTTTATGTGTTTGTTCATATTGTCCTTTCTAGGTCTTCGAGCAATTAGTTTTTATTTGCATGCATCATTTCACTGCTTTGCACTGATTTTTAGTTGCTGGCAGGTTGTGCTGCTTATTAGTGTAAGAAGGCACAACACCAATATTTTTTTTTTCTCTCTTTATTTTTTTAATCATCTGAACAATGGCACCAGTTGCTTATGTTGCTTTCCCTAAATGAACATTGCCTTTTTTTATTATTCTTTATTCATACAACTCTTTTGAGTTTGATTCTTCATTCTCAAAAATTCTATGTGAAGGAAGAAGCCACAATTTTTGAAAGAAACTAGTCAGACAAAAGAGACTTTTTTGTTACATATTTAGGAATTTCACAGATTTTTCTTAAATTTTTATTGATTTTTAATCAGTCAGGACTGGTCTTTGCATTTGTTTGTGTTATTAGAGATTAACCTCTTCACAAGGTGATATGACTAGGTAATCATGTTATGTTCAGAGGCAAACCTCAGAAAAGGATAATTGGAAAAAACTAAAATATATTAAAGAGCTTGTTTTTAAAAATGAGTTGGTTCCTTTCAATATCTATTTTCCGTTAGCATTTGAGTGATCTTTCACATAAATATATTTCATTTGTTCAAAATATTTTCCACCACAATGATCTAAATCAAATTATGATCTATGCATTCATTGTATAATTTTAAATAATACTACTTTAATAAATTTTTAAATAACAATTTAAGACATATTTTATACTCTGTTTATATTTTTACTTTGAGCAAGTATATATAAATTTAATAAAATGTTATGTACTGAATTGTATTATATTTGAAAAGAAGTATTTTACAAATGATAATGTGGACATTAATTGTGATTTTTTTTTTTCCCTCATTTGAAGTAGTTTCATATATGTGAGTAGTTATTCCCTTTGGATATTCATGCATATAAATAATTGTGATATAAAGTGTTTGGCTTGCATTTTGTCACTTAAGGGATTTGCAGTAGGAAACTTTTGGCCTCAGATGAGCAGCTCTCTGGTGTCTGTGGGGTTACCCTGTACTTACACTGCACACGTATGTTAACGTTTGCAGAATTAGAAGTTGATTCTCTAATTGTAAACTTTTAAATTCATTCATATCTCACTTGAACTAAAACTTGGGGGGGTTGTGCTACAATAATAAATGAAGAAAAAAGATGATTGAGTATTTATAAAAAAAACTAAAGGTGTTTAAAATTGTTCCCAGTACTGAATAGATTTGCTGGTGCTATATTGGTGATAATTAGTAAAATCAGTGAGATATGTATTGTTGGGGGGGTGGGGGAATATAGAAAATACAAAATATATAGCGACATCTTTTTTTTTTCCTCTTCTGCACATATATGGTATTCTTTAGGCATTCAGTTATCTAATTTCAAGGTTTTATTCAGCTTCAAAAGGTTCATGTCCTTTGACCTATACAGTCCCCTTAACGCCAGCTGGAGCTAAGAAATGTTTTTGCAGGACAAATAGACATGAAAAGAACAAAGAATTGTATGCGAGGTGAGAACAGGACATGCTGGTGCTATACTTGGGATGTAGGATATCTTTTGAAAGTAAAAACCTGATGTTCAAATACAACAACATTTTCCAAGGTGAAGTTTCCTGATATTTGAACTTTTTTTTTGTCGCTTGGAAAACTAACCTAACTTATGACATGAAGTGCTACTTAAAGTATTTGTGGATTGGGGAAGAATATCTTTCATTATTTAGAACATACTTTTCTGGTTATTTGTTCTGAGGGTCTATTTAATGGGTATCTGGACATAGACGATTGATCTATATCTCATCTTTGTAACGCACTTGATCCTCTCCTTCCACCAATATTATACACGTGTAATTCCATTCTTCATGTTGAAGTTTCTCATGAGCTGTAGCAATGGGCAAGATAGAGGGATCAACGCCATTGCATTTACAATTGAGAAGATAGAGTAATCGTGTAAATTAAATGGTTGTTACCTGGCACAACTATGTTTGTGGCAAAATCTCTGTATTTTTTCATTTTAACTTATGAAAGTATTGAGAATAGAAACACTCAAATGTGTAGTCTGGTCCAAGTTAGAAGTGACATTGGAAAACTCAGGCAAATTAGCATTAGAGGTGGTATATGAAAGGGACAGTTTGTATGACGTTTCCTTCAGTTGTGCTGATAACTTTTGGATTGATACTCAGTTTTGCTTATTGTCTGTTTTAAAAACACCCCTTATTTTGAAAATAAGAATTTTTCTTTAATCCTGCACTGGAGTTACCTTCTAAGAGAGGTTATTAGTGAGACTCCTGGTAATTTCTCATTATTTTTATTTAGTTTGAATTGTTGATCTTACACTATGTTATTGATGTTCTTTAAACATTGTGTGATAAAAATGCAGTGATCAGCTTCTGATTTTTGAGTTTTTAAAAGGGCTTATGGCAGCGTTATTTGTAATGTCTTTAAATTTACAAAGCATTCCTTCCCATGTTTGGAATCTGCTGAATTTAGGGCAACCTATTAGACTAATCTAGGTTTATCTAGTTTCTATTTTATGGACAGATAAAGGATTAAGTAAGAACTGCAGGGTGTTTACTAGAATTCTGTGTGTATATTCTGTGTTACATTGGTTGTGCATCTGTTACCTAAAATGGGCTTAAAAAATTGGGATGCTGAGGCAGTGTCTGCCTGCACAATGAAAACACCTTGTCTTTCCTCTACTTATTCATTGACTGGTAACTTGGTCTACATACGTTTTCAAGAAAGTTAGAAATTACCTCTCATTTTCTTCATATCAAATTCACAAAAAACATAGCAGGCATATGTTTGTCAAGCTGACCATCACTTTTTTAAAGTATTTATTCTTTCCTTGTCTGCTAAGGTCCCAGATAAAACTAATCAAGTTATCCTGATGCTACAGCGTGTGTGGTCAGCAGCGGTACCGCTTTAGAAAATTTATCTTCATATGGATAGGGGCAAGGTTACCTTTAACTTACAAAATAAGAGCCTTTGGAGCTAAGTAAGTACAGAAATGGTTAAAAGAACTTACAAGCCTGTTAGAATAACTGGACACGCTAATATGATTTATAGATTCACCAGGATAATTAATTCAGTTTGTACTCTGATGGTTGTACTCACAAGTAGAACTAAAAAGCCTAGCTTCATTAGTTTACATTAAATTGCTAAATGCACCCAGACACACTAAACCAGGAAATACTGAAGATTTGTCAAGGTTGTGGATTTCTCTTGTTCCAGATCACAATTTTTGTCTTTTTTCTTTCCTAAACTTTTCTTTGTCAAAAAGTTGCTTGAAAACTGACAAAAGTTAAAAATAAAATTGAGCATATTAACATGTTAATGTATATTATGGAAAGGCCTTTTCATTAATGTGCTGATAACAGATGTGTTTTTATAGAGTAGTCTGCTGAGTTGAAGTACCGTAACAGCCTTTGTGTTTGGCAGCTTGGGAACCATAGGAATTACAAACGGTATGTAGATGTTCATTTGCATATCCTTAGTGCACCAGTTGGACTAGAGTTACTGTCTCTTTAAAGCATTTGTAAAATGGCATATTTTATTCCAATATCTTCATTTTTTTTTATTATTACAGAATAGAGAATAATTAATATAGTACTAGAATTCCTCTACAACTATTTCAGGTGCCCATTGTGCATAAAAAATATTTTTGTGTGAGAAACTTTAACATATAAAGTAGAAAGGTCTTTAGGTAACTGTGCAAGATCGAACACCGTAGATTCCTCCTTTTATCAGAGACTACTCCATAGTTTTACCCTTGTAGCTTAATCTCTGCCTATTCCTTGTACAGGAATCAAAAATAATTGTTTCTTCAGAAAACTTGTTGACTTGTATCGCCTTTGTTCTCTCTCCTTTTTCTTTTTTTTTTTTTTAAAGCAGGAAAAAATGGTAGTGCACTTTCTTGCACTGATTTTTCACCAGACACAAAGAGACAGAAATATTAGGCAAGAAGGGAATGATCCTTCTGTGTATGTTTTGGGTTTTCTTGCAGGGCTGCTGTTTGCAGAAACTTTATGGAACAAGGAAATAGAATTCAATATGAAATGGTTTATTTAAAGAAAATATTTCAGAAAACTTGTTGAAAAAGGGAAAAGTATAAAGACTTGAAATGTAATACATGCTCTGGGAATTTTACCTCATTCAGTTCTTTTTTGACTGGCATGTTTCTGCCTCTCCTAGTCCGATTAATATATACAAAGTATACAGCTACTTCTATAAATAACAGTTTGTATGAAATACATGTTCCCAGTTTGCTAATTAAACATAATAAATATAAGATATATTTATAGCTGAGTGCATGACATGAAAGGTCAGGAAGTACACGTTGCCCAATTTACTTGACTTTGGAGAAATTAAAATTAGTATGTGTGTAATACTATTTAAAAAATAAGTAACTGTTATTCTACAACTGTTTGAAGAAGAAAAAGTGGATATGTTATTTCCAGTATATTATGTTCTGTCATAAAGCATTTTTTATTTGGAACAGCAGGTAAACCACAGTTATCAGTCTGGATTATTAAAGACAGGGGAGGTTTAGATTGGATGTGAGGAAAAATTTCTTTACTGAAAGAGTGGTTAAACATTGGAACAGACTGCCCAGGGAAGTGGTTGAGTCACCATCCCTGGAAGTATTTAAAAGACGGGTAGATGAGGCGCTTAGGGACATGGTTTAGTGGGCATGGTGGTGTTGGGTTGACGGTTGGACTCGATGATCTTGGAGGTCTCTTCCAACCTTAATGATTCTATGATTCTATGACAATATCACAAATTATTTTAATCTGGCATTCCAAACATTTAAGACCAGTGAAGCAGGAAAATGACACGTTTCTTAGTCAACACGTTTCAGTTCTGATATTCATCAACAGTAACCTGATGGGACAGCTAATGAGAGACTGCTTCAGGTTTACTGGTTCTGTGGATATGAGACAAATCACCTGATGGTCATTCCTGCAAATGTTTTAGTCCTTACTTAACCTAGATCCTTCCCTGGAGATGTCTTCCATCTGTATTTTGAGAGTTAGTATTTTATCATCTTTTACCAGAAGCTCAGTGAACAACGATTATGATTTTACTAGCTTCTCTCCTCTTCCTCCTTTCTTCCTACCTCGCTCTGGGTGAATTTGTTTGCTGTTGCAGTAGCAATGTAAAGAACAACCTCCAGAAATCTTAGAATCCATGACTTTTTTTCTGAATCCATCAGAAAAAGTATTAGATGAAATACACATATTTTTATAAATTCAGATTTGATCTTACTGTGTATTCTTACTCATATAAAGTTTTCTGAATTGTAACATATGGAGTAGGTTTGGGTTTGGTTGTTGGTTTTTTTTTTAGAAATACTCTACAAGTTAAATAATACAACAAACAAAAACCTCTCCACCTTAAATTGGTAATGGTACTAGAACTAGTAATTCTTCACAACAATAGAAAAAAGATGATTTCCCTTTTTTTTAATAAAGAAAACAAAAGGAAGTGGTTGAATATCCTGATAGCCAGTCAAGTTTTCATGGCTATTAAGTAGGTGTTTTTCCTACCCAGAAAAATTAGAATATTAGATATAGAACTTGTTGAGACAGTAAAATGGATGGCCTGTAAGAGTAGCTTAGCGATCTCTTTGGGTTATTGCTCTGTAACAATGAAGAAGAGACAAAAAGACATCTTATTCAGGAAAAAAGAAACGGATTCTAGAGTCCTGCCGGTAACCCCATGTTGCTCTCACTGTTATAATTAACATAGTTTGACACATAATAAAAAAAAAAAAGAGGCTATTGAGATATCAAGGCGGAAAGTTCTCAGGCCAATGCAGATATTCTAGTATAGGGCAAAATCATAAGTCAAACACCAGAAGACACATAAGCTTCGCTTCTTACAGACCAATGAACGCTTACTATTGTTGTTTGGCCATTAATTCATAATATGATTTATACAGACACATCAAACCTGCTCTTTAACTACTACTTTGATTAAATTGTGATGGAAATAAATGATCCAAAAAAAATTAGTAGGTTTGAGGACTGCTGGATCATACTGTATGATGGGTTTTAAATAATTCAGTCCTTAATGGGCATCCAATATGCTTAAATTGTATTTCTAATTTTCCTTTAAATAGTTTGCATTGCTAATTTGCTTCTAAGAGATTTCTGCCAATCAAGTTAAATACTTTCTGCAAGGTGCTTACATTCATGTCAAAGCGTACTTGTTATACTAAATACCCACATTCTGTTCAAGTTCCATTTTAGTTACTTTATTTTTTTTTTAATCTTTCCTCCCACAGAGTGTTAGGGACTTCTTATTGATGGGCATCCAGGAAACTGAACGCAATATTTATTTTTAAAATATATTCACTGAATCAGTGCAGATCTAGATAGTACCTAAAAAGGCAGATCCCAGGTTTTGAAAGCTGTGTGTGAGTGTTCTCGCTCACTTCCTTATGAAGCTGCTGTTCTGCACCAGCAGTTCTGCCACTCTTGCAATGAGGCACAGTGCATGCCAAAGCCAACAGCACTGCTGAGTTCTCCTTGAACCCCACTTAGTAAATACTGCCTTCCAATATTTTGCTTTCCAGGCATCAAAAAGCGTCAAGTAAACAGCGGAGTTTGAACAGTTCATAAGCCCACGTGAGAATAAGTGGTCTTTGGACGGCATACTTGCATTTGAAATGTAGTGTGAGGAAGATTCTTTTTTCTTAACAGATAATATATTTGTATTAGTTTGTGTATTATGTTATTGTATGGTAACAGTCATTATCCTGTGTAAACATTATATTGGGATAATAAGAATATTGTTAATGCTTTAAAAACGCTCTCTACATTGTCTCATTCAGGGAAACATTAAGAGATTTTAGCTTTAACAAGCAGCATTTTCCCTTGGGAATACCAGTGTAGAAAGCAAGCCAGCTCAGCTACTTTGTCCACCACGATAATTTAAGGCTAACATAATATATTAATGCAAAATAGCAGCATTAAAAGAATTTATAATTTTCAGGCAGGTTTTCATTCTGTTCAGAATGCAGAATGTGCAAGCAGAGGAAGGAAGGATTTTTTTTTTTTTGGCAATGAAGTACCTAATAAAAAGTGAAGGTGTTGACCCACTATTCATTTCTTATTGAAATTCTCCTTAGCGAAGCAAAATTCCCTTTTGAAATTCATCACTTGACTTCCATTGAAGTTTTGATAAAGAAACTTTTGTATTTGTTCCCAATGGTGAAATCTTTCATTTTCTTTCCTCCCACGTTTTTAAAGTAAAAATACATTTTATGTGTGTTGTACCATGATATTACCTATGTGCTATCATTCATGTTTACTGCAATTCTGCAACAGCAGCTTCCACCATGTAATTTCCCATTCATCCTTTCAGCTGGTGAAGAAGCTTTCGGGGACTTGTAAATGTGTATTTTGTGGCGATTTTAGAAAATTTCAGCTGCCGACTTGTACTCTGAGACTCGTCCTCAGTAACAGTTTCCCTGAGTCTACATTTCTTAAAGTGGAGTAGTCTGTAATGTAACTAAGGAGTTAGTTTGCCCTCTGCCTCTCAGACTTTACTTCCAGTGACTTAAGGGGCAGTTGCATCTCAGTAAATGGGAACAGAATTGCACCACAGAGGTCCAAATTCCCTTTCTGCCTGTTTGGATCATGGAGGTGGTGTACAGCCAGAGTTGTCTGAATTATCTTTTTCTTTTTTTCTTCTTCTTCTTTAATTTTTGCCACCTTTATTTTAAATGGATGTGATGTTCCTCTTATGTTCTGGTGAGTTTTATTTAGGTTGCTTGGTTTGGTTGTTTGTTTTTTTTTTTTTTTAACCCTAGCTCTTATAGTCCTTGACTTTCATGGAGCTTCATTAGTTCATACCAGGTAAAAAACTCTCCTCGTGTTTTTAACATTGTTCACTTTAAAATAAAACCCAAATACATGAGGTTAAAGTATTTCAGTGTCTTTCTCTGTAAACTTTACTGGGTAATTTGTCGAAGGTCTGCCTTATTCAGTGCTTGAGTTCTCATCCATTCAGTTGCACATCCTGCTACAACTGTTTCCAACCAGCTCTTATGCGATGAATCAAAGTGCAGATCTACATAATATCAAGTTAATAGCTTCATGGAAATTATTTTAGCATGCACTAGTGTTAAATAACTTGTACTTGCTCTACAGAATCCAGGAATTATTATATTCTTTAGCATTGTGTGTTCAGAAGGCATGTTATAGCTAGCTGGCCACGTAGGTCCATGCTTTAATGGTAACCAGAACAGAAAATAAATGAATAAGCAGGAGTCTGTCAGGATTATGTCCTTCTCAATTCACACCAGAAAGACATGAGGTAGTATAAGGGCTTCTGCTGAGTAGATATTTGGAAGGTCTAATGAAAAATCTTCTGGAATCTCAAGGACAAAATTATTCCTGGTATCCTCAGGACTATGCATCAGCCTTCTAAGTGTGTTTTGTTTGTTTGTTTTGGGGGGCTTGGGGGTTGGTTTTTAGGGGGATATGTAGTTATTTGGGTTGCGTGTGTCATCTACTTAATCTATGACTCTTTAAAAATGGTCTTTTTAGTTGATGGTTGGTTTGTTTGCTAATTGCACTCTTTTAGTGGTTTGGTTTTTAATTTGGTTTGTTGTGGTTTGTTTTTTTTTTTAAACTTTGTATTAGATAATCATCATTTGAAGAGTTCTTGTTCTGAAGACCAGCTTTTTACTATTTTTACCAATAGTAAAAACCTTCAGCCTGTTATACTTGGGACATAATAGAGAATTGCTTCAAGAAATCAATTAACTGCAGATGATTTGTTCTCAAGCAAGTCTTCATTACTAAGCTTATTTTATATTTTAAGCTATGGTCTAAGCCCGTATTTGCCTCTTACATTGCCTCATGTCTCACCTGTTTGGGGAATGCCAGCCCTTGGGACAAACAAATTAGAACTCCTGATCTTACAGAAGGACACGTTACTAGATTTTCAAAAGTGATAACTATTTTCATTCCACTTCCTTAGTTCACTCTAAGTCACTGTGTCTAACGCTCTTGACATGAGAGCCAAGCCCTTCCCTTTAAAAGTAGCAAAACCTATGAGAGAAACCAGATTTATTCATCTGGGTTTTGTAGCTGTGGAAAATTTATGGCTCTGGAAGTTCTATTAAGGACCTGATTCATTCAGTTGTCTTGGCATCAAGAATATCTTCAGAGCATTTATTGTACTTTGTTTCCCTCAACAAGGTCATCATTCTGATGTGCTTTTGCTTTTGAAGAATATAATCACTGGTATGTATGGTTTTGAATTGCAATGCGTGTAACTTAGAGTGCAATTTAAATCAAATTCTGATACATCACGGTAGTTATTTCTATTACCTGCTGTCTTCCCCCCGACAATCTTGCTGAGTAAGATTCTAGATAAAATTAAGTCTTGAACTCTAATATTAGTATTGAAAGTTTTAGTACATTAGAGACAGTTGCAAAATGTCCTTTCAGTTTTCTATTTTTGTTTTTAAAGATGTTGAAATTCAGGTATTTTGGAATCAACAACAAAAGCATTGTTACTATGAATTTAAAATGTGTTGGCATATGTATAATTTTCTGGTTTGGATTTATATTGTTGTTCAGTTAAATCTACTTTAGTCAGTTGGGGTCCACTGAATGTGTGCTTTGCCTCAAAGTCATAATTCTCATGTCTCTTGTGATTCTTTTAGTTATTTTATCTGGTTTCAGAGTGACAGATTTAAGACTTTCTATAGTTATTGAAGTTGAAATTTATCTTGATTCTAGTCTCTCATGTTTTAGTGGAATCTGCAATAGAAATAAAATTTTACATCTAGGAGAACTCTCTGGTGATCTTTTTTCTAGTATATTGAATATAGAGTTTGATAAACTTTTTTTAATCATCTGCTGTGGACAGATCTTGTGAGAGACTTCATCTTTGTATAGTTACATTCCTTTTAAACACAGGCATTTTAGTTTAAGTCATTTGAATTTCTGACTGTGATCGTACCTCTGGTTTGCAGATATTGAAAATACTTGAAGCATATGATCATTGATTCCTGTGGATGCCTTGGTATACCGTTTTTGGTGTCCACTTTTGGTGCTGGACAAATTCTTCAATGGAGACTTTTGGGCAGTACGTTATGTATTTTACTTAACAAGTTATGGAAAATAGGGTGAGTTCTTGGCGGGGGGTGGTGGTGGTGGTTTTTTCTCTTGTGTTCATATAAATAGTAAGATTTTTGTGCTGTCCTAAAGTAGATCTTGTAAGTACTGGGGGGTTTAGTAGTTTTTATAGTAGAATTACAGGTTTTACAATTTACAGGGAAACTTTAATTTGCTGATTGCTCTCCTGAGTAAAATTGGGCTGTTTATTTCTTTTACATGCTTCACGTGAATGAGTACACACTTACTTTTGAAAGTCACTAAAAAGATAATGAATGAGTTGTGGATAATAATGAAATGAGGATGGAGAAAATTGGTGTTCTAAAGATTTTTATGAAAACCTGAGAACTTTTTTAAAGATCATTGCATCTTTTCAGTTTTGCCTTTAAAATAACTGACTTCAAAGCACGTGAAAAAAACAGAACTAAACAGTTGTCTGTAGCTTTGTATGTATTTAGGAAGCTGTAGATTTTATCAGGCATAAATGTAAGAAGAGGTTTACCAGGCCCAAGAAATCTTACAGAAGGCAATTATTTTCCTATGTGAACAATAAAATCCCACGTTTGCCACACTTTTAGTCTAACTACGTATGAAAGGACATGGATTTAGATCTTTGATCTGTGCCTATTAACTCCTAACATTTTCCATTTATTGGCAAAGTGCTTTTGAAACCTGAAGTGAATAGCTTCAGTCAAGTTCATCACATTGTATTCTCAGAAGAGGGTATTAGAGCTTCCACAGAAGGAATATGGCAACTGATTATTTCATTTTAGAAACTGGGTTTTAAGCCCCAGTCACAACTGCTTGGCAAAATTTCTTGTTGCATTCCTTTAGGTAGGGCAGATCCATTATTCAGTTTGTTTAACAAAATAAACTGATAGTGGCAATTCTACCTGTACAGCACACTTAACTACAAAAAAAGTCTTGAGGATATCTAAAAAATTATAGTGGTAGACAAGTTTAGTAAAATAAGTCAAGCTTTTTTACTGATGTATTTTATAAAAACATCTGGATTTTCAAGGTGCTTAGCAGACTTTAGAGTTTCTAAAGTAACAGACAAGGATACTCTCTTAAACAGCAATCAGTCACATTTTGCATCTAACGACTGCATCCAGAAACGTTATGCACACATTTAATTCATAATTATTATTTTATAAATCCTGATACAAAGAAATTAATAATTTAGCTTATTTGCTCAAGGGATGCATTTCTTTTTGAATAGGATAGAAGATATTAGCAAGTTAATGTCTTCCCACTGTGGTGGAAAGTGAGTGAAAATTAATGACGATAATAGGCTTTACTTAGATCATTTCATTATTGTCATAGCTTTACCTGCCCTGTTTTATGACTGCCTTGTCTGTAGTGGAATTATTATCTTAGCTCTGCCTGAATTACTTTATAAAACAGCTAAAAGGGATCAAATTACATAGATTAAGTATTTTTACATCTTGTTGCTTTCATTAATATCTTATGTGCGTTGCAGGGGTTTTTTGTCTGGCTTCCCTGATGTTTGTAGAAGTAGGGGGCAGGTATTTTTATTTTTTAACTACATGCTGGATACATACATTCAAATAGAAGTTTCTATTGCGGACTCTGCTGATTCCTCATTTTTCAATGGACCATGTGACTGCAGAGAAAACTTAAGTTCCCATAACGGAAATTGAAACTTTCTCCTTTCTTAGCTGACTGGCTCCTCTGGGGCACTCCTCCGAAGGATGCCAAGATTCATCTGTCTCCGGTAGGACATGGGAATAAGTAGGGTACATAAGTTGACAAAGTTTCCCTAAATAATTGTTCACAGGAATACTCAAGGACTCTAAAATGCCACTAGATGGTGACACGTTCAAATTATGACCTTAAGAGCATGCAAAGTTCATATTTTTACTTTTAAATTTTGCTGAAGTATTTAAATATCTCAAGTAAAGCTGCTCTCATGAAATGTCAGCTTCAGACAAGAAGCTCAACCAAAAGGAGAAAAATACCTGAATTGGTCCAAATGATTTGTTTTCTTTTCCACTGTCTAATAGAAAATTGAGGTATTTAGACAAAAATTAACAAAGCCTATGGGAAATGTTGTTTTTGTGGAAAATTCATTGTAGGAATTGAAAAAGCTTTTGAAACAGAAAATTCTCTACTAACTCTCTGGAGTACGTTATTAAACCTTTCTTGTTGTTGCTGTTGTATTAGTTCAATAAAATACAGTAATATCAACACATCTACCACATTTTTCTGTGTGACACAGAATGCTCCCTTAACACTCGAATCAAGTAGCATCACTACTTGCCAGTAGTAGCCAGGTCTTAGCTGGTGTTGCCAGCCAGCACATGTTTTTGTATTTAGTTTGCTAGGCATATTTGCTTTCCCTTCAGCTTTTCTTCTCTGTATGGCATGCCAGCATTTCTTGGTTCCATCACACCCTTATGCTTGATTTCAGTTTTCATTTTTTCTCACGCCAATTTTTTTGCCAAATGTTCTGTTTCTTCTATGGATGTGTTTGCAGCAGGCTCCTTCCAAGTGTCTGTGTTTCATATTTGAACAGCTCATCAGCGGGCATATCAACTTCTCTTGCTGGGAATTTGTTTTCCTCCTCAAAGAGATCTTTGCAGCTTGATGTTGACAGCTTTTGTCTTCCCCTGAGGCAATTTTCTTTGGGGTCTCTGGGTAGTCTGTCAGCTGCTTTTGTAGAAATAAAAAAGCAAACAACTATGCTAATTACTTCAAATATGGCTTGCATGTAAAAATTGCTACAACTGGCGAGGACATCGTTTTGACCCTTTTTTCTGGACATAATCATTCAGACTGTGTATGCATATTTATGCCTTGCAAGTATCTAGGTTTCTTTCTGAAAAATTATTTAAATTGTAATATTTACTGGGCTTTTGGTTTCTTTATAAAGCTCACACTCACAGCATCTGTTGATTTGAAATACTCCTTTAACCAGGATGAAAATGGAAATGTTTCCTCTCTTCTTATGCACCTCCTATCAGATAAGTGACAAACGCAGGCATAGGAGGGAGGAACGATCCTTAACACATTGACAGCCCCAGATCACTTTCCATTTGCAGATCAACAGAAAACGCTCTGTGACAACAGGGGTAAGACTGGGTAAGCATGAAGAGAGTTTGACTTCTTCTCGACATTGGAGGAGGTGTTTTGTGGCAGGTGGCAATGTAGCAGTCTTGTGGAGACCAGTCAGGAGTAATGGGCTGGAAAATCCAAGGTCACCAGTGCATTATCTTCCTGGTGCTTACTACTGGTGTTGCATAAAGCACTGGCTCAGATTATTTAAGGCACAATTGGAAGTGGGCGGGGGGGGAAGGAGAAGGGGAAGACATGATGCAGCACGGTGTTCCTTTCTGCAGAGACTCTGTTTTTTTAGGTAAGACTTATTTTATTTTTATTTTAAAGTCAGATGCTTATTTGTTCTCTCCTTTGACAGCTGAACACTGTTATACATGGCAACTGTCACCCTTTCCTAAAGTCATGCAGGCTTTGGTGCTGGGTAATGGGGAATCCAGCCCAGAGTCTGTTAGACTATTTGGAGCACTATTCCCCTTCCCCCCCGCCCCTTAATTTCAGAAGTATTTGCCTTTTCTGAACTGATATTGAAAAGGATAACTAAGTTACAAGGGCAAGAAGTACCTCCAGTGAAAGGTCATGGGCAACAAGCTCTAGATGGCCCTACTTGAGCAGGGGGTTTGGACCAGATGACCTCCAGAGGTCCCATCAACCTCATTCACATTCTGCGAAGTTCAAAATCCCAAAGGATTTTTTTCTGACCAAAGCTTTTCCTTCCATTTGAGCACAGTGAGGTTCTTACTCTTAGCTTGCTCCCACACTCTTGTGTAGGCTGGATGTCACTGTACTCTGATGTGTTACTGTGTTTCTGGAGACTGATGGAGGATGTCAGACTAAAAAGGAGGGAGAGTGATCTCTGCTGCAGAGGAGTGTTTTTGCTTTTTCTATTTGAAGAGCTAATTATACAACATTTTCCAAATTTTACTTAACCGTAATGGCAGATATTTCCAAATTCTAGCAGTAGATTATATAAACCATCATCCTATCCATTCAAGTAGTTCAGAATATGTTTTTGTTTGGTTGGGTGGTTTTTTATGGCTTTTTTTATTTTTTTTTCAGTTTTATATTCTTATAGGAAGACTTAAATATAAAAACAAAGATCAGTTTTGCAGTAGAGCTGTCAAAAAAGCAGTTTCTGTTTTACACGTGTGGATTTTGAGGGACAAGGAGAACTGGTTTCAGGCTAAATCTGAGAAATCACACATCTGAATTTGCTGACAAATAAGAACTTTCTGTCCCTTTAGATTTTTAGTTGAAACTGATGTCCTTGTCAGCATCCCAGATGACACCAGTAACGAAACTGCCAACATTGTCAACTCCATTGGGCTAGCTGCCTGTTTCCCTCAAGGTCTCAAGATGCAGGACAGCCCTGTTAGCAGACTCCCTGGGGCTATTGCTCTGCAGCTTCAAGAGTCTCTGGCTCTGGGGCAGACTAATAAATTATGTCTGACTTAAGCCAAAAGGTACAGTTGCCTCTGGCCTCTAGGCAGATACATCAGGAATCCAGATAAAAGATTAATCAAAGCTCATGATTCCCAGTATACTTAAAACATAATGTTTATGGATCAGCTCTTCTTTGAAGAAACTTGGTTTCGTATGAATATCCCCAACTAGTTCCACCTTTCAAACCAGATCAGACAGATCTGGTATGGTTACAAGGGCTGGATTGTGCAGCAGAAGATATGTAGTAGCTGTATGTAAAGAGGAGGTAAAATGCTCAAGCCTGTCAACAGATGTATTTTTACCTTTCAAATCAGATCAATTCATCTCGGTAGCTATTTGAAGCAGAGAGACCCTGCCTACATTTTGAAGCTTATGCAATTGAAACATATTTTTGCTGTATTCCAGATATCTCTTTGACTGGACTTTTGATCATCTTCTACTATGACTCAGGGAGGGCAACATGAGCTCACTACATCATTCTGTCTTTTACATCTGCCTCTGTGGCTTTCCTTGTTCTCACCTGAATCTATGTACTCAGAAGATGAGACAAAGTTGTCCCACAAACCATCCCTCTGGATCAAAAGACTCAATTCTTTTTTAATCTTCATCCTCCCCCTTTATTATACAGCCTACCAGCCTCTCCACTTCCTCTTTTTGACTGTAGTCCATTCATGTCTTTTACCCCTACATTCATCCTGTAGCCTTCATCATCTCTGTTATCCCACCTTTTCAGAATTCATTTGCTTATAACCTGGAAGTTTGCAGAAACAAACTTTTACCAGCTACATTTTCCTGTTCTCCTCTCTCTGATACCTGCAAGCAGATGCTCTTAAAGGCATTCTTTAAAGAAATTGGGAATAATAACTCGTCTGGAAGTTAGCATGATTTTCTTGAGGAGGTTCAGGGTACTTCTGCTATTGAATTCTGAGGCACTGCATGCAGTACACTCGTGCTATGTCTGTGTTGTCTTGGCTGAATATACCATTCAGCATAATCATGTAAATTCAAAATTAAAAAGTAAGAGTTTTATTTCTTTAGCAGAAAATTAGAGGAGCTGAGACAGCTCATTTGGCATGGCAGCATTCCATTGAGTCGAAAGGTAATTTTCAGGGACTGCATCTTTGGTAAGTATTCCTGCAACAGTGGGGTAGTGATTTTAATGTGCAGTGCTGCATTTTAATAGCCAATTGAGATGGCTATTAAGATAGAGCATTGTACATTAACATCACTGCTGCACAGAGAGCGGCTGGTGACTGCTCCTCAGATGACGGCTCTCTCTGCATTCTGCTTCATAGCAATGGTTTTCTTAGTAGCTTCTCTGATCTCCTGCAAGGGAAATAAAAATCATTATCTAGTTAATATTTCACACTGTGTTGGGCATCCAGATCCCAGAGAGAGAGAGTGGGAGAGTAGAAATGTGATTCTTGGGGGGGGGGGGGGGGGGGAAGAGGGGAGGGAGGGAGGAAGGGGATCCAGATGGATTTGTACATACACAGATTAATTTCTACAACAGAAAAGAATTGCATTTCTATTCCTTGTTGGGTTTGTTTTTAATTCTGTCAGTTAATTTAATACACTATTCATGGTATTAATAAGCAACAATCACCTCTCATAGACTCAAAGGGTAAAATATATACTATACTCATAGACTAAGTATAGTAGCAACATTCTGTCCAATGCACTTACTGCTAACTACAGCCACTGCCACTCCAGTTCTGGTGCAGAAATGCATGAAGCAAGACCCAAATCAATGCAGGATGTCGTTCCATTTGTCCATTTCATCACAGTTTTACTTTTACTGCATTAGCCAACAAAGCTCTGTTCTCTCAAGAGTCACTGTCAGTGTGACATTTAGTCATTTAAAGGAAAAAAATCTTACAATTATTTCCAAATAAGAAGTGTGTCCACCAGCAGCCTTAACTGTTTTTGATAATTCTTTTTTCTTTCTGTTATTTTTAACTATTTTTTCTTTCCTGTTCCTTTATAGAAACTTCACAGAAAGAAGGAAATTTACTTTACAGATTGATTTTCAGGGAAAGCAATGAATCTGTGTAAAAGTGCTATCACAGATACAGAGTAAAGAAACTGAAAATAATGGAAACTTGCTCCTCCTATTTATTTCCAGTTTTAATAATCTTACAGTCAACTGTAACAACAGAACAAATATTTTAAGACAAAAGCGTGCTTTCAGAGTTGGTCATAATTCATATAATGATAGATCTCATCTGTAGTTCAATAAACATCAGAATATCTGGCAAAACTCTTGAATAAGAGAGTTGCATGCTGCGATCAGATAGACGTGCAGCACTGAAGCCAAAGGAAATTGTGGCTGTAATCCTGCAACTGAATCTCTGCAGATGGCATCTCCATGCAGCAAATGGGGCTTCCTATAGGTGCAACGGTCTGCTTGTGCAGATCTGAGATCTGAATTGGGAAGAATGCACGCAGCTGAAAGTCCCTTGAGCTGTTAGACTCTGGCTTTGCACAACACTACTGCATTGTAATGACTACATTTAGAAGTAAATGAATGCAGGGTATGCATAAATAAAATTAAATATTTGTGATGTGGCATTGTGTCTCAGTAGATATAAAAATTCTACCTAAAAGGGTACTATTCTATTTTTTTAAAGCTTCTAATCCCCCACCAAGCTGATACGAGAGAGACTGTCCTCTCTCCAGTCATTACAACCTGCCCTCAAGTCCTGAATCTGTTCCTCTTCAAAAACTTCTGTGGATTGTTCCAGGTAAAATTAACATTTCTCCCCACCCAGACTGAACAACTGAAAAAGACTTGCCACGTACAAGCACTAAGCTGCAGCAGTCTATGCTCATAACTCAACTCAGAAGTCAGGCTCAAGACTCAAGGACATATCAAATAGGCTCGTTTCTGATTAGGAGTGCTGATACCGTAACACCAATGCCACTTTGGGGAGTGGTACGTTTCTGCCTAAAACGCTGGACTTCTCAGTGTCATTCAAAAACTAAGGCTTGTGCTACCAGCTCTGCTAATGTCAGCAGAGTTACTACTTCCCTGATAAAGGGTAAAACAAAACAAAACCTGCACTCTGACCACCTTCCTTATCTTAACTTTTTTTGCAACCTGTTACATTTATGGCTTTCCTGCAGAGGCAATCTGGACAGAAGTATGTCTTTTCCTCCAGAACGGTGTCATAAAGTAGTTATTTCTCACACCAAATCTCACCTCTTTGCCTTCTGAAAGAGTCTGTTCAGACATCAACATTAGTTGCGTCCAGAGTGGCATCAATGACAAAGGAGCACTCTCCTCAAAGCCATGACACAAAGCCATGCTCAGGATTTGAACCCAAGTCCCTGCTATTTCTACTAAGTAAACCCATTGGATTATTTTTTTTAAGGAATTAAATCTTGGAAGTCACTTTTTTCACTTCTGACCACATACACAAGCTCCATCTACATTTGCATTAGTCCAGTGCTGCACAGATTCATGTTGCTTTACTAAGGAGTATTTAGCTACCAAATGAAGGGAAAACTCAATTTACTTGTTGCTGTTGATTGTATCATGCACTAAGACTTAAAAATAAGAAAGTGAACAAAATAAAAAGAAAAGAAAAGGAAAAGCACCTGAATGGTTCTGACTCATGTACATCTAAGGCTGCCCCTCGTATCCTTCCTTCCTTCAGGGCCTGTGCAAGTGCTTTTTCGTCTACTAACCCACCTCGAGCTGTGTTGACCAGGAAAGCCCCTTGTCTCATCTAGGGAAAGTTAAAAACAAGAATGATGAAATAAAAATAAATGAAATAAAATCGTTGTGGCATTAGTTTTTACTCAAAAGAAGCATCCATTACAACAAAGGCTATTCAGCTGATGTAACCTGTAACAGTTGTCTTCCCTTTCCATTGGAAAGTACCACAAAATGTGATGCTTCTAACATAAAATGCTATTTCACAGCACTTAATAACCTTTTGTTTCTTGTAAGTAGTGTCTTTTAATAGAAGCGTTGTTTCAGATATTGTGCAGTAACATGATCAACAGATACAACTGTGCATATGAAAGTGACAGATCATTTTATGCCTTTTTATTTCACTGTGAAATTGCATGAGACAGAAACTACAGCACATTCTTAAACAAATTCATCTTTTGTGGTTTTCAACTTTCACACAAATAAAAGCCTACATGAATTTTTCAGAAAAATCAATGCTTTTGGATTTTCAAACACTTTTCCCTTTAGTTGCCAAACACAGTAGATCTAAGTTTTATTTATTTTTGCTACTTCAGCTTCCTCCTCCCTGTGAGACTTTTCAAATAAAGGTCTAAAGGATTCTTATATTATTCAATTAAAAGGCATGAAAATGAATTTGGTTGAGAACACTGTGTGCCCAGGAGAGAAGCTGTGCTGCGCATTGTGCAGATTAGCATTGTAGATGAAACTGTGCGGGGAGAACTACGAGAATTTACACCATAATATATCCACAACTCGAAAACAAAGTGGCGGTTTAAATAAGAGAGATGGTACGGAAAAAAAATAAATTACTACATCCTGCTTCCAGCCACCCTAATACTTCATCTTTTACCAGATGTCTCAAACACAGCTTCTGAACTCAGAAGCATTTCTGTGCATGAAGGTAAGCATATGAAGAGCAGGAACCATGGTGAAGATGAATGATAAAAATCTCATTTTGTACTGACTCCATCTCTCATCATAAGAACAAGAAAACCCCAACATTTTGACACCAAGTCAACTACTTGAAACCTACACATCAAACCAAAGCTTATGTAAATGGATCCTTACTCTGAAAGACTGATTCAAAGTGCCAAATTCATGAACAACAAGGAGGTTTGGATGAAAGTCAGCTACGAGAATTTTTTTTACATGAGATCATATGAAATACTAAACAATTAACATGCATATGCTTGCAGTAAGGTTATGATGAAAAAACCCACCATTTTTTACTGTCCAGCTCACTAGGTTTAGTGTAGCCCTGCCTCTCTCCGTTTGCAGACTCTTGGGCTTACAAGAGAACCATCTACTGGTCTGTATAGCAAAACCAAAGTCCACTTACGGGAGCAGAACTAAGGGGTACTTCTTTCAGTTTTACGTAATTAACTTGGGAATTAGAACAGTGAAGAAATGGTGGCATGATCTTAAGTTGGTGTAGTAACAAGACATTCCTGATTGGAACCATCACTTCATCTCCACTACTTAAGTCAGCTGTGAGAACTAGATCAAAACTAGCACAGGACGGCTCACGCAAGTGACAATCACACCTGCTGTGCAGACATGCCATATAGGCTCGTGGGAGCTTATATACCCTTCTTATTTCTGTGCTCTTGCAAACAGATAATTTGAGCTTTAAGTATAGCTTAGTGTATTTATATGCCCTTTGAAGGACTTGAAAATTTTAATTAAAGTGAACCCTGCTAAAATTTTCTGTCCAATCTTAATAACCTTGCTTGAGTTTTCATTTTAGGACTATTTACAAAACTCTAAAGCTAGTACTAAGACAAGCCCAAATCAAACAGAACATGGAGGCATAAATGCATTCTAGTGGGAATGAATTACGTGACTTATGATAAACTATAAGGGTGGATGCAGCTGGAGATGACCCTGAACAATGGGTGGAAGCTTGAAAGAGCTTCACAGCTAGAACTGCTGATGGCTGTTAAATTCACCTACACTAAACCTGCAGAGCTGCTTTAAAAATGTATTGCGTTTAAATTGCAGTGTCTTTTTCTCAAACCTGTAAAACTAAAGATGACCTCAGCTTCTCTTAAGAGCACCTGATTACCATGGGTTCAATAAACACAAGCCTGAAACACTTCTCTGAGCTACTCTGGGTCTACAAGACCAAGCACGATGGCTAGGCAGAATGCTGACTAATTAAAGGGAAAAGCTACTGAAAGAGAAGACTGACACCAAATTTTCAAAAACACTTCAAGGTTATGTAGTTTCAGATTCTAAATAAATTTCAGGGTGAGACTTCAGTGAAATAAGATGCACCATACTTCTCTGTACTTTGTTTAAAAACTGGTTATTACATGAGCATGCAATATTGGACAAAAGTGGCATGCAATGCTCTCCAAAAATTTTAGGCCAACTCTAACATCTGTCAGCCTAAAAAACCTATTCTGCTCTTTTTGATACATATTCAGAAGATCTCCTCTACGCAACCTCAGCAGTCAGAGGTGTTACAATTTTATGGTTTTCACATCAGTTCTTACAATAGACTGCTTCATCCAAACTTTTATCCAAAGCAAGAACTATATTCTAATGTTTTAATCCTTGCTGTAATCACGAAAGATAACAAATAGCAAGATAAATTGCATTTATCCACCTCCACTCAAAAACTTCCCATGACACACTGGCCCAAGTGTCACAGTCCACTGCATAATGAGTGACCACTGCTAAGCCTCCAGGCGGTCCCACTGAATTCCATGTGATTCTGTCTGGGCCTAGATGTTTGCTTGCATTTAATGGTAATAACCATTAAATGTACCTGAACACACAACAAAAGAGAACGTTCAGGGCAGGGTGACAGAGCTCTGTTCTCTTAGAGATCTGCATTTTAAACTTCTTAATTTTTTAGAGTTTTAAATCCCAAACCCTAATTTTATGTTGGGATAGATCTGCAAAATCCCTGAAGTCTCCAATCAAGGAGTGTATTGTATCGTCAGTTTTCTGCCATGATCCTACATGACTGTGGAACACATTCAGTAATTACTTCAGTTCTCCTAAAGTTCAAGAGTAGTAGGTGCAAACTATTTCTCAGAAGCCAAGCAATGATTTTACTGCAAAACAGTGCTACTGTCATTGTTACCAACACATACAAACACTGCATATATAAAAAACAGCAAAAGCAACTATCTTAGAGTTTCTTTCCTGTACACTATCTACATTCTTACATCTCAACGTTGTATTTCTTGCTGTTACCTACACTGAGGTTGAAGTCAGAAGCGAGACATTTAATGAAAAAGCTTACTATCAGATTAGTCAATAACGGAGCAGTTACTACACCTAGATTTTGAAATTATTTTAGTATTACCTAAAACTTTAGGGAGAGGTTAGTACTAATTCCAAGAAACATTATTTTTCCAAATAATGCAATGCTGTAAACACGATCCATCCATGAAGCGCTCTGCAAGCATCAGGACTGAGCACAGGGGGGAGCCATTTAGTCATAATCCTTAAATTGCATCTAAAGAACTCAAACTGAAGAACAAGATTGAAAGGCAGAATTGCTACCTGAAAATACACAGGTAAAGGAAGCAGCTACTAGAAGACATAGAAAAAGTGCTTTTACATAAATGCAACTTTATTAAATCCGAACAACATTAAGAAGAGCAAATTATTTCCACAAATGCAATGTTACTGAGCAAAAAAGACAATAGAAGCAACAACACATAAGCTATTTCCTGAACAGTTATAAACCTGCTTGATCTCAAAGTGGCAAAAGGGAGAGAAACTTCTTTCAAATGAGAATCTGCCTGTTTACATCAATAAACGCTATACAGTGTCAGCCACCAGCACCGGTGTGGAGGGCGCCCACAGAGATTATTACCTGCTTTATGGTGAAGTCATTAATAAGATGATGATTGTGTTCATTCAAGTTGCAGTGCAGGGTAACACAGTCACTGTGGAACAGCAGGTCCTGCAAAGTGCTCACCCGCTGCAGTCCCAGAGCACGCTCCATGCCATCTGAGAGGTATGGGTCATAGAAAATCACACTGAAGCCAAAGGCTTTGGCACGTAGTGCTACTGCTTGCCCAACACGCCCTAGAACAAGATAAACATGCAATGAGAACAGATGTGAAGCAGCTGGTGTAAGGTACCCTCCTCCTTCCTATTGCAAATGCTTGTATCAAACCACACTGTTTTGTACAGCTACTGGAAGAGGATAAAAAAGAGGCTGCTCCCATCCCACTTGAAATCATCACTTAGATCAGAAATGTTACATCTGAGTTGTTTCACATTGCCTTGGTCAACACAAAGCAGGAGGCTTGCACCTTCTGCAACCAGAGATCTGAAATGCCAGAAGATGTCACATAATCTGCAATAATCTGTGTAATACAAGGGCTCGCCTGCTGGGCCTGTTTATGGTACAACACTACTGCTTGTGAACACATCCTGCCAAGGACTTATTCTTACCCATGTCAGACCAGCTGGCTTTAATAAAAAGCTGTAAAATTAATCCTCAAAAATGGATGCAATAAACGATAAAAAAAGATAGCTTTAATAAAAAGCTATAAAATTAATCCTCAAAAATGGATGCAATAAAAGATAATTTGTTTAATCTGAAGCTCAACCATTCTCAATGCATGGAATCTCCTTTCTGAACTAGTATTTTCTTTCATTTTGAGTAACATCCTTTCAGCATTAAAATACCTACAAGAATCCTGTCATCTAAGGCTGTAAAAAATTTTGTATCCATTTACCTAAATGATGAGTAAATACAGTCCATCATACGGCACCTAGTTAAGAAGAGTGCGGTACCATTTGGTATTCACATTGACCTCAGCTTTTCTCTGTTCCACTTTCCTTACTGTCATATTTCAGAGTTGTGCCTGAAATTGCTGTTTGGGCATGACTGCATGCCACATGTATCAGGAGGTGTGTATTCCCCTTTGACACACTACCAGTAAAACACAGAGAAAAAAAGTGAGTGAGTACATCTAGTGAGTAACAGTATTTTGAAGAACGAGAACTAACACACTTTTCAGGTTAGAAGACTAAACGCTGGATACTCACGTTAGAGTATTACAAATGTTAGATAAAGACATTTCAAAAGCATCACTAGACACACCATAATAATCATGTCTCATTTAAAAAAAAAAGTCAACAAGTTTTCTTTTGTAACATCTGAGTTTGTTCAAAAAAGCATCAAATTAACACAGGGAAATCCCATCTCTTTCCAATTGTGCTTGAAGGGATTTCCCTCTGCTTTTCAGTTTCTCTTTGAATAAACTTAAGAAGCCACAGGAAGAAAGGTTTTTTGCTGATCATTTAACCTGAACACAGCAATTCTGGAGTGCTTAGTGAGAGATGTGCTTGGAATATTAAACAGTATGTCAATCTGATGGGGGCTGTGTGCTTTTCTTCGGGTGCACCAAGTTAAAATACTCTTTAAAATCTTTTATTTCAATACTTGCATACATGTTATTTGTTTGCTTTCCAAGCTGTTTTTTATAAACTTGAATTAGACAATTTTCAGCACAAACACTGTATTATTTTCAAATTTTGGCATGTTCACAGCTCAAGGAATCAGTCACACAACAGTAAACATTTTTTTTTTACACAAAGCATACCGCTTTTACCCCAGCTCCATTCATTTTCACATGCAACGTTCTGTCATCTGTTCTTTTTTTACACTCTTTACAACACCAATACCTGAGGGGATTCACAACAGTGAAATCTCTTACAACAGACTCTCCAGATAGAGCTATACTTTCCATTCATTGCAACCAGGCTAATAAACCAAAGCCTTCTTCAATGTGCACAAAGTTTCCTTCTGAAAGACCTGGGAATCACATGAGCGTACTTCTAGCCAGAATTGTCCTGTTACAATCATTTTATGGGATAAAACTCCTCCGCAATTGACAATCGCATTTGGTCTTAGTCGTTAGGCAAATACATACACGGACACACGTAATTTGCCAATTCCTTTTTAAACTACAGTCTGACAATATAGTACAACACAAACCTATGACGGTTTTTTCCTCTCCTGAACAACTTCTAAGACTCTCCTGGGTATGCGGGGTGGCTCAAACCTACCTCAGCATATCAAGAACAACAGAACAGCACACAAAGCATCCCACCTTCGGGACATCTCTCTCTTAAAAGCATATACAATTGCTATGAATATTCATGGCTGTTTCCAGGGAAGGCAAATTCTGAAGTTCAAAATGTCAAATGAACTTCTTGGTCTGTAGTGTGGGAAGAATGCAGAAACCACACATTGCATACAATTGCAAAAAAAGCAGAAGCAACAAAAGCCTATTTTGGAAATTAGAGATTTAGATAAAGCTCTAGCAAAGCCCATGGATCATTTCAGTGACACCAGAAGTGTGAAGAGAGACTCATCAAAAACGCCTGGGTCTCCTGTTACAGTCTGACCCATCTACTCCCCCCAAGTCCCCCAATTCCCCCTAAGTCTCCCAGTTTGTAGGGGTCTCTGACCTTGACCTTGCCAATGACCTGATTTGAGTGTGACAGTATAGTAGCTGCAGTTACCAATGCCACCTGCCCAGCCCTTGGGCAAAGAATGAGCATCCTATGCTGGTATTACAAAGTTTTATAAAATGCCCTTGATACCATGGAAACGTTGATGACCTGCCTGCGGACTTCCGTGGAAAGAAAAAGTGCTTTCACTTAGCAGCTCCTTCCTGTCTATGCAACAGTAATGGAGAATCTGGGTAACTTTTCCCCCCTCTTGGAGAACTCTGTAACGTGGAGAGTGCCATTTTGTTACATTTCCTGCTATGAGTACATTAAGAGAGCTAGTAGGACTGCTAAGGGTACATCATTTATTGCATGGTAATACCACCCAACTCTTACGCCTTAATGTTGTCTGATAATGCAGATCAGTACTTTGGCCAACATCTAGTCAGGACCACGGGACTGTTGAGAGAATACAGCAGGTGAGGAAAGACAAACTGAGTGATGACATTCATTATGATGCGGAGACAAATGTATTTGGAGGAATTTCACCTCTCTCGAGTGAGGAAATGCATTAGCTATTAGTCATCAGCATTTGTAACTGGGAAGGAAGGGGAAGGGAGTGTGCCTTCACTGCTGTAAAATTATCACAGCAGAACCAGGTCCAGCTATCTATTCATCCAAGTACTTACATGGTGCTGCTCATAAATATTCTCCTTTAAAAAAAACCTCTAAATGTCTAGATATGAGATGAAAAGGTAGCTTTTTTTTAATACAGGGTTTACTATCCAAGCTTGTGATGCATCACTTGAAATATAGGACACTGGATAGTAATAAAGATTAAAATGTGACAAAGACAGCTGTTTAATGATGTGATATTATTATTTATGTAAGGCTCAAAGAATCACACACTTCATGAAGACAGAAAGAAACACAGGCTCTGCCCTAAGGAGCTCAAGAGGCTAACCAAACAACAAAACAATGACGAATGATATCCAACAAGCACATGAAGGAGCCATTATGCTGTTGAGTCTCTGCTTATCTTCAAGCTCAATACAAGCAGAGGATGAGAGATGGGGTTAACTTTAAAGGAAGAGCACGGAGTAATAGGATTAAGCAGGATAGACCAAGTGTCAAAGCAGGAATATGCATGAGAGGAGGCAAAGAAAAGAGAGTGGGTGAAGGAAAGAAAAAGCCAAGTGAGTCACGAAAACTTGGCTAGACCAGTGGATAAGGAAGTGAATAGCTGAAGCTTTGGAGGGAATGACATAGTCATTCCCTAGCACAGAGATAGGCAAGAGCTAGGGTGTTTCTCTTTGGCAAAACAAGAGAAAAGCCCAGGAACAGATGTGAAGAAGGTCTGGAGTTAGCTGTTGCAGCAGCAAAGTGATAAATTCAAGCAACCCACTGCTGAAGAGACCACAAGTTTAAGACAAGAATAGAGAAACATAGCTGCGGTTGAGATAGGAGATGATCACAGACGCACATTAACGAGAAAGGACAGAAACAGCGATACTACACGGAACTAGAGAAAAGGGCTTAGTAACAGATGATGAGAATTGTTTATTTTGTGTGCAATACATTCACTTCATAGCCTCTTAGTGGTTCATCACTTCTGACATTGACATGTCTAAATAATAAAATAATAAATAATAATAAATTGAGGCAAAACTACAGACATGGGAAGAGGCCACTAGTAGAGAAACATAACCTAAGGGCAACAGTCTTTTGAAGGTAGTTGTAAATACACATTTTAGTCTGAAACTAGAGACAGGTAGCCTCTTGCAGTGATCTGTAATAGAAAAGAGCGTATCACAGCCTAAGTGCCTGAAGTGCTCAAATGTAAAGTCTAGTACAGCCCTATTTCCGTATCTTCTAAAACTACACTTTTATTCTTCATTAATACATAGCTACATAGGAGTTTGTTAGAACAGGTCAGAATCAAAATGTTGTGCCTATTCATATACATGCACAAAAAGGAACAGTGGAAGTTTCCAAAACTGACTTTAAAACTTAATTTTCCTTGAAATTGTGAATATTCTATTGTAGGAAAAGAAACAGGAACAATAAAAGGCTAGAGAAACTGACTGGTTAATAACTGTAACAGATGTGTACCTTTAAAATCAGATTTTACTACCCTTTTAATATGCCATGCACACAAAAGGCTTGTTTTTTAAAGCTAAAACCAAAAACTAGCATTTTACGTAGCTTTACACACATATTGGCAATCTGATTATCCATTTGTTTCTCTATACTTTTCAGTCATTTACAACAAAAAGAACACACACAAAATTCAGTTAAGAAAGTCAATAATGAATGACATTTTTTTCTAATCTCAGTCTGCAATTTGTGCAATACAAAAAATGCAATGCCAACAGGACAGATATCTTCAGCAAACGTGCACATACCATGTGAGCCAAGGCTTAAGTTTCGAAAACTAGGCATGCATGTCCATTTTTAAAACACTGCAGCTGATTGTCTATTATTTATGTACAGATGCTGTGACTGTGAGTGCAATAATCATTGTGTGTTTAATTGAGGTGCATAATTACACGGGCATAGATTTGAGAAAGCAACTTCACGACTAACTTCTTGAAAGTTGTATTTTAAAGGCAATTATTTGACTGTGAAGATGTTTTTGGTGTGTTGCATACTCATTTAAGTACTGTGTAACGCCAGGCTATTTTCAACTTCCAAAAGTAAGAGTTCATGGCTTGAGTTATTTGACAGCAGTGTGTAACTGGAAGTCATTTAAAGTATCATGCCTTTTTGTCAAAATCATATTAGTAATTCCTGTGGATGAATAACACAGCAATTACATCCACAATCTATCAGATCTTTGATAAGACAAGCACACGACTGAGTAATCCTTATATAGAAACCTACTTGCTTGTTTTTACTCTGTACTTCTGTAACAGACAGTAATTAATTCATCTCAAGCAAGCCTGTCCATCTGTTAGATGCTGAAACACATTTAGGGCCATTCAGAGAGGTAAGTAGGTGATTTTATTAGGTCTGGAAACATTTCAAACTTTCTTGCATATATTTTTCCTCTCATTTGAGCTGAAATACAATTTTAGATGCAGCTCAACCAAATGCACGAAATAACTGCTCTGCAGGCTGTTACTGCAGCAAAGACTTCTCAGGTATGTTAAAAACACTAAAAGGAAAAAAGCACAAACAGAACCAGATATGACAACAGACGAGAAATACGACGTATACATGTGACACCGGGTTGAAGTAGCAAGCTCCTTGTCCTGGAAAAGGGAAGTGATGGTGTTTCCTCTTACAACCAGTGTGCCTGACTCCAGGCAATACGGCGACAGAAAGGTGTACAGAAATTCGAAGAATTGAGAGAGTATCAGCAACAAAGTAAGTTTTCTGAGGAAAATGGCCATGTCTAAGGGGAAAACATTTGAGACATATAAACACTAGGAATGAAGCGGTATTATACAGAATGCTTGACATGGAAAGGAGTGAACTAAGTGTTCCATTTTTACAGCTCAAATCTTCATCATTTTTTTAAAGCAATGGAAAGCAAGGAGTATTAAACCACCTCTCAAGCCAACATACCTAATCCAATAATTCCCAAGGTCTCCCCTCTGATCCTGGCAGCTCCAGAAGCCACTTCCCGAATCTGTTCAACGCTTTGTACTCTCGTGCCTTCTCGCAAAGCCTGGTGAAGCCAGGTGGTTCTCCTGTACAGGTTCAGAATGTGGCACATGGTAGAATCTGCTGTTTCTTCTACCGAGGCAGCTGGCACATTACACACTGCGATCCCTGCAAAGAATGGGAGGAAAGGATACCAGTTGCCAAACATTTCTTACTTTCTCCCATTTAACAGCAATTCAGGAGTATGATGTTTAAGTTTACAGATATTTCAACACCTGTTTTGCACAAATACTAAGTTTCTGACTGTAAAGGCAGACAGAAGACTTGACATAATAGTTGATAAATATGTGCAAACATATTTTTTTCTGATTTTTTATTACCATTTGTTGTGTTTGCAAACTAAGGCAAACAGTAAACGGACCACTGAAACCACAAAAGGAAAGTATTGAAGATGTCAAGTAGTTTAGAACACAAGTCTTGGTAGGCGTTTTACATGCACATTGAGATAGGTGTTTTGAATAGCAAAGAGAAATCTGCCTTGCTCTCAACAGTGCAGTTAATGATCATTGTTTAGATTTAATTGCATGAGTTAGCTTTCCACCACTGAGCAGATACCCTCCCAAAAGCTATCTATACAAGTTATAAAAAAGATAAAATAATTTATAATGACAGAAACTCTTATAAAGCCCTCACAGGATGACTATTAGTATTTCCAATTCATGTATGGGTAATTACGACACAAGGAGGGACAATTTGTTTTGCATTGCACATGGGTTTGTAGAATTCCGACAAACAGAACCCAAGCCCTTTCCTGGTCCCTCAAATTAAAGAGATAACCCACCTAATTGTCAATAGGGAAATATAAAATCTGCTTCTGCACGGCATGTAAAGGTAATGCAAAATTAAGTCCATGTTCCTAATAGCTGAAAAGTTACTAGTTGAAAAGGGCGTAACATCAAGCAGCTAAAAGACCGTTACAGATTTCCACAGCCAACTGTGGAAGGTGGATTGATTCAAGACTCACAATACTCCTTTTTTACTTCAAAAAACAGATCAGGCAACAAGTGATTGTAATTGCATACAAGTTATCCCTTTCTGCTTTTTACCTTCCAGAACTCAATATACTGCAGTTAAGCAAAATGTTTACTAGAAAAAGTTTCGTGTCCTTTTTGATTTGTCTCTCTCCATTCTTTCTATTTACTACATGTTCTCTCGCCAAGTATCAGCTCCCACAAATGTCTGTGTCCTAGTTCTGCTGACTGAGATCACAAATAGTATACAGTATAATTTCACGGTGGAGAAAAAAAAGTGGTTTGTTTACTAAAAACACCCTAATACTGTTTTTACTGTCTAGTTGTTTGGGTTTTTACATAAATAAATATTCAATGAGTCCTCAGGTAACACCACTATATCTTATGAAGCAAGAAAGAAAACACATTCTCTTCAATAATAGTAATAACAATAATCTGACAAATAATAAGCTCATACCATATTTATCTACATTTTACAAGTGCCTCCATTCTGCTGCCCAGCACTTTTTTACAGCTTTCTTTAGATCAGTAAAAACCAACATAAGGAACCTGCAGAACTATTCTTCTTTTCTCTGCTGTAGATAAAAGTGCCTGCTGAGTCACTGCTCTTAGACTTACGCAAAGATAAACCAGCATCATTTGCTGGAATATTAATCTTTGCATCCTGCTAACATCAATGGTAGTATGAAACTCACCATTTTTTAAAAATGGGGGAAAAAGCGTGAGTTGGGGGGTAAAGTACAAGACTGAAAAATAACATCCCTTTAAGTCCATCATACTAAACAGCTGCATTTGTTTATACAAAAAGCCTTTTTCATGGAGCAAAAATGCAGGTTTTAGATGGCAAAACAAATTTAATAAGTATGTCTCCTGAGAGCTGGCATCAACAAAATTATGCTTTAAAAGGAGTTTAAAGAGTTATATTACGTATTTGGGAAGAGAAATAAGGAATTGAACTCACTTTAGACCTTTCTCCCTAATAGGTTTCCTTAGGAAATTAGGGGGAGAAGAGTCAGATAATTTCTCTCCTAAACTGTAGGAATTTCTTTTTCCCTATTTTCCCCCAACTCTAAAAACAGCTAACTTCTGAAAGGCAGAGACATGGTGAACCACAAAAGGCAGCAAGAGAGAGGCAAGGATATGAAAGAAAG
>NW_008825167.1:4372259-4376246 GCF_000699105.1 Pygoscelis adeliae
ACACTTCCTTCCCTTTCCCCTTTTCCCACTGGTTTCAGCGATCTTGTGCATAGGTTCAATGCTGAAAAACTCAGGAGTCAATGGGCATCACCTTGGCTCCCACTTCTTCCCTTGCATCCAGCTACACTCACAACTCGTACATATTTTCTAGTCAACAATTAATAAACTGGAGAAAAAGTAGACCAAATCTTAAAGATTTTATCCAAGAAACATACATTTTTCATGCATTTTAAGAAGAGTAAAAGTGCTAACATGAAAATAATACTCAATAGGAAAAGCTGGTAACAACCCCACGAGCCAGCTCTACGAAAATAACACAAAAAGTTACTACGGAAGTTCAGGGATATGTCAGACTTTACGGTCTAACTCTACACTGTATTTCAAGAGTGAATCAAAACTTTTTACAAAGAGCAATTAACTCTCATATTAACTCCTTGAGATGCATATTATTTGTACTAGTTCAACAAATGGAAAGTGATTTGTCCCAGTAGTGGTGAGTTAGTATTTAATTCCAAACATTTCACCCTAACTATTAAAATCAGAAATTTTACACAGTAAGCCTTCCAGCATTTATTGGCTCTTGACAGGGTGGACAATTGTATTTTGTAAATACTGGAATGCACGAACAGGATGGATCCTAACTGTATTAACTCAGTCTAATCACAACATTGGAATGGAATGATTAGGTATGTGGCCATTTAGCATTTCATACAAATGAGAATTTCCCAAATCTGCTGTACTCCGGTTTGAAGAATTATGTGGATGCATTTAAATTATAAGCTTGGGTTACAATCCAGCATGGAGACTTGCAGAAACAGCCAACAAACCTGCAAAGATTTTCCTCTTATCAGGGATTCTCTGCACAAATCGGACTCCTGACTGGTCAGAGCCTTTCATCTGTACCTAGGTTTTGGTTTTTGATCTAGGATTTTACCCCAGGCCAATCTCTGCATGTATACATGTTTTCTTGGGCTCACAATGCATGGGCCTAACTGTGGCACTAGTTACAATCCGTAGGAACACAGCCTTGCGTGCTTTCAGACCTGATCTGTTCTTTATAGAAACTTGTAAGTAAGTTGTTAGCCTCTGCCTGCTGTGCAAACTACATGCACATTAGAAACAGGTGATCATTTTACTATCATTTACTGATACACAGACTATATTACAGCTCCTCACTACACCAACGGGGTTATTACTAGAACTAAGTACTGTCACACTGAAATAAATATTTCCAAGGTCTTCCCAGAGCATAACAGGAAACATACTTGGTCACCTCAATCTTAGAAAAGAAACAAAGAAAATGTAGGCATTTATTCCGAGTGGTAGTTTGACCTATAGGTAAGAGATGGTTTATCCTAAAGTAAGAAAAGTACAAATCAGACTGTTGCTTTTTTACAGTGAAACACTAAGCACCATCTCTTCATAGTTCCAGTATCTGAATTTATTCTGAAGCAGCAACAACCAATTCTCCTATAAAATCCATATTTCTATTTTATGGAGTGGTTTAGTACTAAATCTCATGCATCATAAATAAGTCTCAGACAGTTGATAATGATCTCATTTTTTATTCAAACAGAAGCAGTATGCCATGCTGATGGAATTGTATTTTGTGATTGAATTACAGCAGTAGTAGTTAAAATATACCATTGGGGTAAAAAAGAAAGAGATGAAAAATTATGGCTTACTCCTTGGGTATATACTGAACAGGCAGAATGTCATTCTGTCACAAAGCTGTTAATATTATCACTTAATTAACTAATGCTAGTATCTCCATAACGATTTTTAAACACTTTGATGAGAAAATTATACAGCTTACATACTATGTTATTATAAATTATACAGAAAACATTAATGCAAAGACTTAGATGCTATCAGATTTCTGGAGGCAAGTATAAGATGTAAAATAATGTCTTTAATAGTCATACCTAAATCTCCAGCAGATTTGATGTCAATATTATCAAAACCACTGCCAATTCGGACAATTATTCGAAGTGCTTTAAATTTCTCCAGGTCTTCTCGTGTTAAAGTGATAGTGTGATACATCAGTGCACCCACTGCTTCATTTAGTACCTATAAATAAAATGGAAGAAAAAATACTTATTTTTTTTCTTTCATAGGATCTCAGCTTAATCACGTATACATATTTTCAGGTATAAAAAGACTGTAAAAGCATTAAATCCAGGTCTTTTGTTTTAAAGGTTATTTCTCCAAATATCTTCCAGCCTCTTGTTAGTCTTTTTCATCTGATGTATCCATTCTAGCACGATGAAATTAGCTTTACAAGAACTAAGTGACCTGTATTTGTGTTCTTATTAAGAGGGAAAACTCTTCTCATTCCACAGGAGATGCTCTGCAATATCGAACCCTAAGTACAAGCACCGCCAGACTGCATCTGCACATGCAGAAGAAGCACAACATGGGAGCAAGCACTCACTTTAAACAGTAAGTATTTTTATGCTTAGGCAGCTGACATTCGGTTTTGAATGGAATCACAGAGCAGTATCTCTTCACCATACACACAGTGGTACAGGCATTCACTGCGCTATTAAACCACTTGATACCTGAATAGAAAACATTCAGTAATCATTACAAAAACCTTAGACAACAGAGACTGAAATCTGTCAATTCATACACAAGAACAAAGTGTTTGTCCCTTAGTCTATTGATACTGGAACTGTCTAAGCTCTCACTGATGGAAAACTGAGTATCATATAAATTTGTACAACTGAGATGCCAAACTAGACATTATCCAGAAAAACCAGCACCTCTAAGAAATAAGAAATTGTACCAAAGCAAAAATGTCGCAAAAGAAAAAAAACTTGTGAGAGAGACTGAGCCAAAAAAGCAAAAATAAATTGACAGGATCTGAAAGGTCCGAGTATCTTTCAAATTATGTTAAGAGTGCATCCAACCTACTCAAGAAAGGTTAAGAGGACGGGAAGAGAGCCTTGCACACCATGGCCAGCAGTTTCAAATTCTGCTACCAAACAAGCAGTGACACTGCACCCTACACAGCTGATACAAGTTTATTGTTCAGAAAGCAGAAAACATTTTTCTCTTAATATGCAAATTAGACGATTTCACTTTTTCAAAACACTTCTCTGTGTTTCCACCTTCAAAGCGCTACCTAATACCCTAATCGTTCTACGAGATACAAAACATGCACAAATCATTTCAACATCTGAGCTAGCTGTAATGACTTCAGGAGGTTCCTATGACGCACTTCATATAAAAGTCCTGCAGAGGCTCTAAATTTCTTATTCAATAGACTTTTGGGTCTGGTACATGTACAAATTCTGTCATCTGAGTTATTTCTGCTCATATGAGCATTTTCTAGGGTACTGCAAGATCAGTAACTATAATCAACATCAACATAAATCGTTTAGAAAAAACTACTGCAGCAAAACACAGCCTCGCACACAGAAGATTACAACTGTTGGAACCCAAGATCTGCAGCAGTAATTTTTATAATTAAAATGCACGAATAAAAATTTTAGAAGAAAATAAAAACAAACTCCATAAAAATTAAAGAAAACTGCTTCTTACTGAATACTTCACAAAATGATTTATGCTGTTTCAACAGGGGTTTCTGGATTGGTAACCCCAGTTGTAAGTCAGATAAAGAACAGAATCCTTTCAGCAGAATTTGGATTTACTTGTAAGAGTAAGAATTGAAAACAAAATTAGAAATTACACATCCTTAAAGAATGCTGCTACAACATAATTCAAAGAACAGCTGTAGGCTCTGATCTTCTAAATGATTATACACACACAAAACTCCTTGATCATAGAACAGTTTGGGTTGGAAGGGACCTCTAAAGGTCATCTAGTCCAACCCCCCTACCGTGGGCAGGGACATCTTCAACTAGATCAGGGTGCTCAGAGCCCCATCCAACCTGACCAGGGATGGGGCATCCACCACCCCTCTGGGCAACCTGTGCCAGTGTTTCACCACCCTCAGCGTAAAAAAATTAATTCCTTATACCT
>NW_008825167.1:4379992-4380241 GCF_000699105.1 Pygoscelis adeliae
CTCTAACTCCTCTTGTTTATTCCCCATGCTATGCGCGTTTGCATAGAGGCATTTAAGTTGGGCCCCCGATGAAGCTGTCTTACTGGCTGGAGTTCCTTTGTGCTGCTCTTCAGGCGCTCTCCTGCTGACCTGTGTTCCTTCTCCAGGCTCTGGGCATCTATTGCTGGCCCTGGCATCAAACTGGTAGGAGTGGGATGGACTGAGGTTCCCCTCCCCCGGCATCTCTAGTTTAAAGCCCTCTTCACCAGC
>NW_008825167.1:4380643-4381257 GCF_000699105.1 Pygoscelis adeliae
GAGAGTGCGTCGGGTCAGCCAACAAGTGCCTCCGTACCTCACAGAAGAGAGTCACCTACTACTATCACCCGTCGCCTTTTCTTAGTTGTGCTAAGGGGCAGATGTAATCTCCAGGGGACTTGTTTGCACCATTAAGAAAAATAATAGCAAAAGTTTCTCTATTTTGGAATTATTTGTATAAACTATATTCTCGGTCATTACATATACTAAATGCACGCAAGGAAGTTTGACAAGCTTTTCAAATTAGTAAAATCAAAACCTGAACTAAATCTGAGCATAACACATGAAACTGAAATCCAGCATAAATGTGAACAGTTCTGGAAAATGAAATAATCTTTAGAAAAATAGCTGTGCATAGGAGTAATTTACAGATCACTTACAGCAGCACACCCAGTGGTGGATGCATGAGAGAAACAGGGAGTATATGTGTTTTTTTCCTAATTTTCCATAATGAACTTGACTGATACAACATGCACCAAATTCTAGTACAATTTTATTACAAAGATATCACCTTGTGTCAATTTGAGTGAGATAACATATTTAACAAGCAAGCTAGACATTTCACATCAGCCCAAAGGCAACGGGCAAAATCTGATAGAGAACAAGCAGAGTTA
>NW_008825167.1:4381277-4404176 GCF_000699105.1 Pygoscelis adeliae
TCATCAGAGTACAATTGCGCTTTTCGGGAAGAAAGGATCCGAGATAAAAGTTGAAACACAGGACATGAGTTGGCTTCCTTCTGTTACCAAATGATTATGCAGCCCATCTGAATAATTTCTATGCCTTCAGAGTTACTTCCAGATGAAGCTACAGCACACTGCTTGTTGAAAGCCTTTTTCATACCCTCTTCAATGAGCTGACATCCTTTTCCAATCACAACTGCTCGGACTGGTCTTTCTGCTGTTCTTCAACCTCAAAACGACTACTCTGCTTTCACAACATGCCATGTCTCCAAGGCTCTTAGAGAACAGATGACGCTGCAGTAGGAGACATTTCTATTTCAAAGAATTTAACAAATCTCAAGTACTGAATACTGAAGGTTGAAATCCTTTTTAAACATCTTCCTATCTATCTTTTTCACCTTATTTCAGCACCAGGCTATTTTAGCCATCATGCCAAACATGGCATGGTCACCATTGCGACACACATGCCTCATTATTTGGGGAAGAACTCTTAGCATCTTTTTTTATTTTTACAAAAAAGCGTAAACACATTGTAACATACTAAGAATAGAATAGGGAGGCCTCCCCTTCTTTGGTCATCTAAAGATACACTACTATATTTTACTATGAGAGACTGATCTCAGAGGTTTGTGGATCAAATCTAGAGTATAGAAACATAACACAGTATGTAAATGCCAAACTACTTCAATGCAGAGACAGAACATATTTATAAATTACATACTGAATATGACTATATCATAACTTTTAAAAAAGACTTCTAGAAAATCATAACCAGAAAGTGCTATATTTCATCTGGTTCTAGAAACTACAGGGTATTGCATTTCTTGGACTTGGGAGTTTGATGTGTCATCTCCAAAAAAGTATGTTCCAGTGTCACCTACAGACTTGAGATATTTTGGTGGAAAACATGTATTTTACCTAAACTGAGTAGGCCTTGCATTATTTGCCTTGCAAAAAGCAGCTGCACATCAGATCTGTAATCAATAGTCTGCCACACGGGAAGGCTGCAGCAGACTTGTAGCTGCTCTCAAAGCCTCACTACAACATTACAACGGGTCCATGTGAAACTAATGCCATTAAAACTAAAAAGAAAAGCCAGCGTGCTCAAGCAGTATTTAGTAGGTCTCCAAAACTCCGCTCGTTTGTGCTGATTTTTACAAGTTCCTGTTTCTCTTTACGAGACTATCAGCTCAATGTTAGGTTCCTATGATCCATGGCACTGTCAGTAACCTACCCATTTCATGATAGGCACTTTATTCAGCCAGAATACCATCTAGTGTAGACCCTAAATATTAATACTTAAGTTTATACTGTACGTAAATACAAACAAGTATAAATATTTTATACAAACATAAACAAAACTTACTTGCAGGCTGCTGAAAACACTCTAAAACCCTATATATCCACACACTGTATAAAGTACCTATATATACACACGTGACACATATGGTAGTGTATTTCTAGTCTTTTTAAAATATACTATTGAAAAATATATACATACAAATACACACACAACTATATAAATAACCTGCATAGCCTATAGTAAACTTCCTTTTAAAAACCTATACTGAAGCCAGTCTTTCAAACACAGGATTTACTGACAATTATATGCAGTTTAATGACAGAAGTCAATTTGAGAATATAGACTCTGAAAACACTTTTACTAAATAAAAGGCTGTAATGAAAAATCTTTAACAGGAGTTCTGTGTGTTAACTTGTATGTTCTATTAATAAGGCTGAATTGTGTTCCATTTCAGTTCAAGTCTATCAGACGCTACGATGGATTGAACATCTATACCAAAGGATCATTATGTCATGCAAGTCACTGACGACAATGCATCAACCCACGCAACTCTGCCTCAAAAAACCTGTTAATAATCACCAGCAATTTTCAAGCCCCAGCGATCCTTAGTAAAACCTGGTACTGGGAAATGAAGGAAAAAGCTCATTGATAACTAACTATATTAGACTCTAATCTGCCTGTAAGACTGATATATGCTGCTTCATGGGCACAGCAGCACTTCCACTCTGCTTTTTAAAGGGTATTAGTTCAGAGGAGACGCTGGCAGCCTGCCCCTTCCTGTAATGCTGAACTTGACCTGTAAAATTGCCACGGGCAAATCTGACAGATGTTGGCAGAAGGGTCATTGAATACAAACACCACTTTTGTATACAGCCTTACTGTGATAGCTGTATGTTAACTACTTTGTTGTGTTGCACCTCATTATACAAGTTTTTAGGGTTTCCTTTTGTTAATTTTTTCGAAGTCTTTCACAAGGAATCTGATCCAAGGGTCATTCAAATACCTTCAGTAAATTTACGGGGTTTTGGGTCAGCTCCAAGGTGACAACTTATTCCCAAGTATACATTACTGTTTAGAACAAGGCGGCTTCATTTCAATCTATACTCTTTGAGAATTTATTTTTGATGGAAAACTAAAATGCTGCAACTGCATCATGAATATAAACAGCACTGATGGTACAAATGCATGATTGTAGCTTCACTGCTAAACAAAGAGGAATCTGAAGCTGGAAAAATTCTTACTTAACCATCGATATAATAGGAACAAATCAAAGATTCAGCTGAACAGCAGCACTGTTCTTGATTTGTTTGTATCAGTTTCAAAACATTTGTTGCATTATGAAAGCTCTTCGGCTCTTCTTCGAAACAGTCTTAGATAAAACTGTAATGACTGAAAATGTTTCTACATTTAATTCCTATGTAAAAGTGTGACTGAAAAATTTCAAGTACTATACTGTTGAATAGGCAGTTCAGCTTTTACATTTTTTTTAACTTGAACTAAAAATATGGAAATGTAGTATCCCTGTGAAGATGATTTTATTTTGTACTTTTATTACAGGTGTCAAGGGATCTGACACATTCTAACTTAACTAAATCACTCGTAAGGCTGGAGCATAGGTTCACCAGACAGACTATTTTCCCACTTACAACAGAATATCCTATTCCCTTTGATGTTCTGGTGAACTGAGTATCTGCATGAAGCAGTAAATCTAGTCAAAAACACACCCATTTTTTTCTTCTAGCTGATTTGAGACAAGATGTAGGAAACCACATAATTACAGAAAAAGAGAATGAGAAAATGTACGCAGCTTCAAACAAACTCTTGACTTCTTTCCAGCCTGTATGTTTTGCTTTAAAGATCATTCCTAATCAGCTGTGCTTCCTGTCTTTTTCATTTGGCTTTGCAAGGATCACTTTATTTTCTCTCTGCTTGGTTGAGATGTCTGTTACCAGATCTTGCATATTATGTTTATGTTTAGCCCTTTGGGACTACACAGTGCACTCCAGGTTACAGAATATACAGCAGAAGTCAGGAAGCCCAAAGAGTAAAGAATTTGAACTCCAAAAATCTTAGGCAACACAAAGACCTCAAGGGTGTGCTTGAGTCTGTGGTGCCTTCAAAGGTACAGAAGTAGAAAGAAGGAGCAATATTGCAGAAATCAGAAGTGCTGGGTAAGCTGCCAAGGAGCCAGGAAAAGCAGTAAACCATGAATGGCATTGAAAGGTAGAGGGACTGGGGAAAAAAAAAGAGGGGGAGAGACAAGAGAGTATGAGACAGTGAAAAAAGCAAGTTGACTTGGAATGAGGATGGAAGCAAGCTAATTACTTTTAAATAATTTTTTTGGATGAGCACCTATATTTTTGGCAGAACAAACCAAAACACCATGTACGTCTGGAAGCAGTCCGAGATGGTTACTGAAAAGACTGGTTTACACATGATTAATTGTAAAATAAAAAACAATTTAAACACAGTGAGTAACTTTTATTGACAGTAATGCACTCTCTATTAAGAAAGAAATTTAACCACCAAAATCTTAAAATAATTTTTACGCTAAATGACAGAAGTTTCCTTACAGGATGCAGTGAACCCAGTTCCCAGTTATCGCATGATATAGTTTGACAAATGTAATGCCCAACTTCACACAGCCATATGCAACATCTACAATAAAACAGAACTTAGGAGTCAAAGCATAAACATATATATTGCAGCCTTTCAGACTGGCTTGAAAACAAGCCACTTTTTCTAGGGGGGGTGGGGGAAATCAGTAAAACCTTCCACACGAGTAATTTCTGAAGAAGCGTAATAAGTGTCCTCTAAATACAAAGTTATTTCAAAACTTTGGGTCACTCTCAGTAAATGTCAGTATTCACTTAAGCACTGGCAGCCTGATTTTCAAAAGGAAGGAAACATATCTTCGCCATCTGACTTGCCTTCCAAAGCAGTGGCACAGGGAATGAATGCTTTGACCTGAGATGAAGCAGAGTTCTAAGACAAGTTATTATATACTTGCGACCTTAAACAAGTTACTTATTTTCACACTTTAATTTCCCCAGCCATAAAAAGAGAATGCCAAATGAACTCTCCGGCATAAGGAAATCGCTGCAGAACTGCAACTCGGGCATTACCCGATTTGGAGAAAACTTGCTTTAATTAGCATACATAGTAAGGTATAATAGTATTTGCTAACATCCTGCTTTTGACCCTGTATACAAATGGCATTCAAATCCTCATTTCTTCTCCTTTCTGTATGTATTAAAATCTCTCAGCCTCCTTGCTTCTCTATGAAAAAAAATCTAGATTGTGCTTTGCTGGCACCTGCCTCACAAACTACTACAATTTCCCCTTTTCCACTCTATTTCCTTTGTTGTCTAGCCATCTTAAAACATAGTATTTTAAACTATCATCCTGCCCCTGAAACCTGCTCATGACCAGCAGAAATCCCTTCTCTGGATTCCAAAATGTTTACTCTTCTAAAGCTAACTCCTCACACCCCTGTGGATCAAGGCTCCACAACTGCACAACCCGAGTTTATACCCACTCTCACTTTCCTCGCCATCCCTTTGTAGTCTTTCACTCCTTTCCTCATCATCCGATTCTCAGTTCATGTCTTTTTTTCATTACATTCATCTACAGCCACCCATCTATGTGTATCAGACAATGTCAATCACCTCTTTCAAACCCCACCCTAAATTTCCCAGTCTTTGGCGTGCCTCTTGCAGCTTCAGACTATCCAAATGTATCTGTACCTGCCACCCTATTCGATTCAGCATCTCTTCTTAAAGACAGGAAATGTATGAAAGAAAAACTAAATTTCACCTTCTGCTTTCAGCAAGTTCTTCGCAACGCTAAACCTTTTCCTGATTTTCAGCCATCTCTTCTTTCACAGTGGGGAACAGCCTTTTGCAAATTAACATCCATTATCAAAATCTGTATTTTAATTAACAGGACACCATCATTTAGTATGGCCAGGAATGTGCATTCGTAAATACAGGAACATTTTAGATACTGCTTTAAATATGCAACTTCTAATTTTAAAACTTTTCCTGAAAACAATTTTATATTTAGTAAAGCACCATTCCCAAATAAGGTATTATACAAGCAGTACTAAAATACAGATACTTCTGTACTATAACTCTAAAGATGTGTGGAAAATAGCCATTTTTCACTGCAGATGAACAGTGGAAGTAAAAAGTGAATACTTTTCACATGGAAGCGAACAGTGCTCAACACTTCGTAAAACTAATCTCTTAGTCTACATTACGGTAATACAACAATATGATAATGAATTAAGGCTTGTGATTTTTGTTGCCGAAATTTATTACCTGGCAGAACAGTGGTACTTTGCAAACCCAAATATTTTAGGATTACATTACCCTTCGGACTAGTGAAAATTTGTATTATGGTAATGCACTGATTGCTAGTGAAAATACATTTTCCAGATATCTTACTGAGCTCACTGGGAACGAATTCTTTTGGTATAATAAAAAGCAAAGGATGCAAGCTTTAGTACATCCACTAAATACAAACACTCTTGTGAAGATCAACAATAGATTACCTGTGTTACTCATTAAGCTTCAATTATTGTAGCTTTTCCAAAGCTACAATTTGAGATACACACACTGACTCTCGGTCTCAAGATGTGAAAAGTTAACTTGCTACACCCCACTGATAACAGAAAATAGAGTGTTTCTAAGGCGAGGCATTCGTGTCACACAGGAATTCCCCAATCTCTATGCATCAGAAGTAACTGATGTTGATGTCAGTAAGCAAAGCAGAGGACTATCCAGGTGGTGCAGTTGCCAATATTACAGTGTTCACCTGAAGACTGCTATTATCTACTAAAAAAGTGGAACAGCATTTATATTACTTATTCTCCACGTGTTATTTAGTCCTTGTAAATGGGAACCAGCTATTTCACATATTAAACTTCTGACAATGGTGTGAGATAGGAAAACAGTAAGATTAAAACAACTTTTAAACATGACTAAGAAGACGACATAAATAAAGCATTATATCACATTTTAATTATCAATATATAAAAAGATAAAAGAGAATTGAGAGAAAAAAGCTTGTGTTGAATATTTCTCTAAATGAAAAAAAAATAAAGTATCATACTTATATTATTATTGTCTTTGACCCTTACAAAGGAAAGCTTTTGGTTTGTGGTTTTTTTAAAAAAAAAAACCTATCCATTTCTATACATCTCCAATTACCAATGAAGACAAGTTTTCACTTCTTTGCATTTGTTCTCTAGTTAGTTACTTTTAGGTCCTCATTCACCGCCACAACATTGAGTAGCCTTAGTTGTATGCACAGCAAAAACACACTGATCTTTTTCAACAGGTGTTAAAGAGAAGGTCGAAATTTGCGTTAGGTTTTGGTAAAACCTTACTGTTTCAAAACGGAATGTCACATCAAAATATAAGTTCAAGTTTTGAGTTTATGCTGTCCCACTGACCATCCACTGTAAAGATGGTCTTCTATACGACAGTGTAAATCTATTTTAAAAAAGGCACGAGATCAGAACTATAATATTGCCAACTCTGAATCTAGCTTATAATTCAAGAATAATCTAAAAAGAACAGTTTTGACTATCCTGTGAGAAACAACTAATGAACTGAAAAAAAGGGTGTTTGGAATGCAGATTATTTCCTAGTAGGAACAATTTTTTTTTTTTTTTTTCATTTTCCTACTCACGTTAGACTTTTATTGTACCTAAAACGCAGCTGAACAAAACAAAGTAGTGACGTTAAGCCAGTACTGATGTGGCAGAAAACAACCTTAAACATCATTCTTGACTACTGTTCTGACAACAGCTTATTCCCGTGTGGGGAGCGGGGCAGAAGGGTAAGACAGGAAGTCTGAAAGTCTGCAGAGATATCCACCAAGGAACTACATAGAGGGCTTCAGGAGAGGGGAGTCATCTCTTGTGTTTGCCTGAACCGTGAGAATCGGCAGCTCTAGTTTGCCGTGTTGATACAGCATACAACTCTTTAGTCTTCTCTATTGTTTAAAAAAGAAAAAAAACACAAGGGGAAAGACACCCCTACCACTTACAAGTTTGGAAAGTTTTAACAATGAAAATGTTTTTTTCAGAATAAAAATATTTTTCTTAAGAAATAACAAGCTGAATAGTTGGTTGATGGGTTCTCACCAGGAAGATGCTGACATGAAATGGACTACAGAAAATGAGATTTATTCACCTGATAACAGAAGGAAAGTTAGCATTTGTATTATCTTCAAGTAGCTGGCTTTGTAAGAAAGTCATCAAAGAAAAGATTAAATCTTTCATCATATACAGAGATTTTAAAATGTTTAACAGTGCTATATATTACAAGAACATGAAAAGTAAATAAACAATTAAACCAGTTATGAATTCAAAATAGTGAAAAGCTTCTGAAAACCTGTCACAAACCCAAGGGCTGCTATAATTAGTGTAGGACAAGTCTAACAAGGTATCTGCAGAGAAACAAGAATACTAGTGCAATTCAGTTCAGCTGACAACTCCTTAACACCCGAATCACACTCAGCAGTATACAGTACCACACGCACAAAAGTGGATACAGACACTTACCTAACAGGCCTTAAAGTTAATACTTGGATCTGCACTTGTCTATCATTGATCTTTGCTGGAGAAGAAGAAAATAAACTCCCTTGGAAGGGACCTCTGATTGCCCTCCTCTGCTGTCATATTTATTACATTTTTTACCTCCATAGAAGCTGTTTTCATCCTTTATTAGGTGAAGGAATACTTGGTATTTGAGGCTTTCTCTGCTAGCCCACAATTTCACCAAAATTAATTCTACCTCCACATAAATATGGATGTGAAAAGGTTCTCTTGCTGTCTAGAGAGCAGCGAGGATTTGGGGTAGACATGAGGCCTTCATGCTGAAAGAAGTCTCTGAAAAGAAAACGTAGGTATATGGGCCAGCTGGCTCCCTTGGCTATCATCACAAAAAATGGGTATCCCTCCAAGAAAATGAGAAAACCTTTGACAACATTAAGAACCACTTTTACAGCTCCCAAATCACCAGGAAGGGTGCAAACTTCTGGAGTAACATACAGTTAGAGTACTTTTTAAAATTCATTTTCTAAATAAATTTTGGGTTAGCATTTGTTTTGAAACTCTTCTGCAGAGTCAATGCTCAGTGCACAAGGCCTCCTAACCCGATTTGCACAATTCCTTGACTAAACAGAGAAGTTTGAAAGTTCCTCACGCGGCCGACCCAATACTGAGATTTGGCTTTCCAGCTGAAGGCTGAGCAACAGCGTTTCCAAGAAGCATTTCAAAACATCACGTAATAATATAATTTTCCCATAGGTAACTCCCTCCATGAATCTAATTCAGTAGGTAAGCACATGGACAACATCCAGCCGAAGATACACTGCACGAAAGATACTTCAACACAGACATTTTCATCTTCGTTTCATCATCATGTTTCATCACTTATTGGAAACGACCAGTAACTCACTCACTAAGGTAATCAACCATTAACTAAAATGCAATAGCTAAACACGTTGTTATAGCTAACACAACACTGCATCTGTTCCTAATCATGAAAATACTTGCATTTTCTAACACACTTTAATTATATCTCCAAATATTACCTTTTCGTGAATTTCTTGTGTAGACTGAGCGTCACAAAATGCCACTGTGGCTACATCCTTCAGAATAGGCATTTCTACTGTACAATCCCTGCCATCCAGCAACGCTACCAAAGGGCGCGGGTGCATGGGCCCATTCATGATCGGAGGTCGAATGCCTATGAAGAAACAAAGACGACTTGTTATTCAAGCCATGCAAATGTAGTAAACAAAATAGGTTATAGCTAGAATGTTTATTCTGATGGCAGAAAAAGATTTCAAAGACTGAAGCTAGTAAAACAGGAACAAGTTTACAGTCAGCAATCAACCAAACACAGAAGACCTAAGAAAAAACATGCCATGGAGGCTCAGGAGGCTGAACAATCGAAGATGGATAAAACCACTACGGGAATAGTGTATTTGTTTTTTAAAGCAACATCCTTACTGCACTATTAAGAAGCGTCTGTGCAATCTATCCAAGGTTTGTTTTGATTGGATTCCACACCTTTGTGAGCTCTATACAGAGTGAGAAATATCTTGTCCAGGCTTGTAAGAGTATAGCTTATCGAATATCATAAGCAACTCAGTGAGGATTTGAGTATTCAATTTACATCAATTTACATGATGATCTGCTGAGACTAAAATTTAACTAAAAAAACCTACAACAGCAAAATACTGAATTTACTGAATCCAACATCCAAGTGTACAGGCTAATTGCTGATCTATGCAGGTCTGCTTAGACTTAAAAGTTTTACAAAACAATTCTGTATAGCTTAGTCAAACAAACACATCATACTTAATCCACCATTGAAAACTCTTACAAAATATGAACAAAATGTCCCTCCCTAAATCAACATCATGCTTGGAACATCGTAGAATGACAAAGAAATACATGTTAAATATCTGGGGGAAGGAAAAATCAATTGAATGTGCAGACTTCATTTATATCCTCTTCATGGAGTCTTAAAATGAAAAGTAATCCTCATAAGATATTTAGAGAGCATCTTTTTAACAGTATAGATGCTATAAATATACAAAAGTACTCAAGGGAAGAATATTAAGCCATTACATTTACACAAAAGTAGTTAAGCGTGGGTGGGAAAAAAGGGACTTCCTGAAGAGATAAGGAAAAGCAAAACCAAGAATTAAGTACATGATTTTTTCCCTCTTTTAATATAAGTAGTTTTAAACACTGCAAAGTGAAGCAGGCTAGATATTTCTTGTATGCAAATTTCAACATATTTTTGTTGGAGTGTGAATGTAAAAACATTGCTTATTGCTTGATAATACAAGTTAGTCCAACATTAATGCAAAAGACTGCGGTTCCCCAGCTACCTTCTACAAGAAATCCCTGCATCTTATGTCCCAGCCTGTGTCAAAAAGCAAGCCCTGAAAGACTGTCATCTGCATTTCAAATGGATGGAAAATCAGTAGAATCCCAGCTGTACAAGATACCTGGTGAAGAAAAACAACTGCTGGGAAAAAGGATTTTCACAAGTCAACAGAAGCAGTGTATTACTTCCCCACTGGGACCAAGCTCAGGTCTGGGGCTGAAGGAGTACAGCTGAGGAGACCGTTACCCTCAGTCTCAACTGTCCAGCCCGCACCCGTAAATTTCGTGTCCACCCGTAACCGAGTCAGGATGCCAGACCAGCCCTACTACAATCTGCCATTCAAGTTCTTTACCTATTCAAACAGGTTTTATACTTGAAGATGACTGAACAAGGGTCACTGGAACTTCTCCTATATGCACACAGTTTCAACTAGCACCCTACCTGCAAAACTTCTAGAAATTGCAGCTGGCTTTAATTTAAATGTTACTGCACAACACTTTAAATTGCTTACTCAGCAGCAAACAGCAAAAAGATCTTTCAGAATCAAGGCAGGAGGACAACAGTTCCTCACCAAGCCTTCTGCATTTGGTCACTAAGGTACATATGGTTCTTTTCCGTTCTAGTCCCAGCATCTCCCAACAACTGATTATGCCAATGAACTGCAGTACTGTCACCGCAGCAGACAGGAATTCAGATGTGAAAATTACTCACCAGCAAAGTACAACACCCATCAAAACTATTCTCTGTTGTAAATCCATCAATTCCTAACCTCTACTGCAACAGACATGCTTAGAAATAATGCACAGATTCTTTCAGTAAAGTAGTGTTTCATATCCAGCCACCAAAATTAAATGGAAACCTTTTTAATACCTTTTTTAAAAATTGTGCATCTTGCTAACTTACTGTTGTTACTTGTTTGAACCAGAAATGGCCACATAACCTTCATACAGTCATTTTTAGCAAATGAACCACACACTAATGATGCGGTACAGGACACAAACACTACAACCTAAATGCTCCATAGTTATCCAGACGATAATTACTATCCTTTAATGGGAACTTAATTATAAAACTCCACATTAAATATACTTAGAAACACCCTAAAATAAAGCATGTTATAGACTTGTTCATGTTTCTTTCAAAACAGTATATGTAATGGCATTAATAAAATGCAGTTATGTTTTGAAAAAATATAAAAATGACATTGCAAGTCCTATTCCTATTGAATATAATAACTGTGCTCATTTTACAACTGAAATGTTATGGTCGTTGTCTTAATTGTCAGTCCAGCAAAGCCAGGATTTCAATGACAAGTTTGAATCCTAGCTAAAATAAAATTAAAAAAAGAAAACAGAACTTTGATACTAAAGTTGTTGAAGATGAATGAGGAAAAATGTGGCACAGATGATTCCCTTAGAGCTACAACTAAAGCACCTCTGTCAACAGAAGAGCGCATACAGTCCAAACAGATAACAGAGGATGAGATTAAAAGCTGTCACTTTTAAGTATCACTTTTCTGACTAGAGCTATCTCAGAAAATAGTGAAATACAGTACCACAAAACACAACCCTTTAAAATAATGATTTCTTTAAAATACATAAAGGTGTGGTCTGGTTTTCCCCTCATGCCAGTATATCTATCGATTTCAACCAAGTTACTTGTGTCTGTCTAAGTGGCGTGCCAGAACAAGCTCCAAAGCATAGAAATGAAAGTCAGAAAAACAACTAGAAAGATAAAGCCTGAGATTCTCTCAGGGAGGTTTTGTTAAGAGTCCCCAGAACTCAAATGCATCCAGTGACCTTGACCACGAAAACCCTACAAACCTTTGCTTGCCAAAATCCTTTCTGAACTTCAGCATAGACTTCCTGTTGCACAATCTTTCTGCCTAAATACCGTATCACTGAATCGCAGACAATAACTCAACACTTAAGTAAACTTACAGTAACTTAATCACAGTGGCAGTCACTATTTAAAGTTTACATTTGGAAAGACACAGTTTCACTATGAATCAGAACGCTTTGAACAAAAAACTACTCCTTCCACCATTTAGATACGTTCTGCCTGTTTCTTATCTAGAAATGTCGTACTGCACCATGTGTTTGGCTTTGCAGCAGACCCTTGGAGTGGCAGGATAAAGCAATGTGTATTTAAGAGCAGTATTTTCCATGCCTGCATTAACAGTAAATCATGCAACTCGGTGCCAGAGAGGAATAACTGTAAACCGGTCAAAAGCGACATTCAACACCACAAATGTGAAACTAATTTAAAAAATATAATTTCACTTAGCTGGCTTATTTAAGAATATGGTATAGCATTTCACATAACACAGATAACAAAAATTATACCATCCACCCCCACATCCTAGAACCTTTGTTATGGGAAAACAATCTCAGTTTATCCTAACTTGAGACTTTCAGGAACCCCTACCAACCTGACATTTCTTAATCTGAGCTTGATTTCCAGGGTCATGAATTCGATTTCTCAATGCTTTACAATCTTCAGTATTCTGAGGCAAAATAGCAGCCTGTCATTCCATCCTCATTTCCATGTCTTTAATTTTTCTTGCAGCCTCCTGTAATCTTGAACCAAAGCTTTTAAACTTCTTATCCACTGCAACCTCTGTAGCCTGGATGGTGTTCAAATTTTTACTAAAAATTAAACACAAACAATACATTAAAACAACATTAAGGGTCTGACTTGTGCTCACAGAAGCCAGGAAACTCGAAGTTAAAGCTTCTCACTGCATCTGTACCCTTCCCCCTTCCGCTGCTGGCTTTCCACCACACCTGCTGTGCTGCCACCGGCCATTAACATACCAGGGAAACCAGCGGGCTGTTAAGACACACACGGCACCTTGCGCAGGACAGCAGGTGTATTGTAAACAGACGTACCTGGAACAGTCGGGGCACCACTCATGCGGCAAACGTTTTGCCTAGGTGAGCAGGGACCTGAGGATAGCGTGCGATCTCCGGTACCACCCGTGCTGGAGAGCCAAGCGCTCCAGCGAGTACTGGAGATGGAGTGAGAAGCCTTAACTCTGAACTTGCTGGTTTTGTTGGGTGTAAGTCAGGCCCTTAAGGTTATCTAAATGTATTTAAGGAAAAGAAAAAAGTTTCCCGTGACAGCTCTAATCCAGCTATTAGTTTGGGGTTTTTTTTTCCTCCAATATGGAAATAATCTGGTGGTGAAGCTCTTGCCCCAGTAACAGCTACCGTGCCAGCGACTGCTGGAATTTTTCTAAAATAGTACCAGGTAGAATGTGCACACACAGACAGAGCAGTTGTCCATATGGAGCAGCTATTCACCATGCGGCTAACAGAAGAGTGCTTTTTCAGAGCTGCCATTTGGACTAGCTGCTCTTAGAAGAAAAAAAAAAAAGTATCAAAACCTTATTCTAGTCCAGCTTCTATGGAAAAAATCTTGGAAATTGAAAAAGCAGTTTTCAGCTTCAGAACCTGACAGGAGGCCAGCCCCATGCACAAGCATTTCAAGTGATTGTGGCGCTCCCGCAAACCAGAGGATTAATGAACTTATACCCAGCTTCGTAACCAAAACTGGAGAGGACGGCTCATGAATTATTACCTCCATACCTCTGGCAGCATGGGGACTTACAAATTAATCAGACCAACCTTAGCACAAGATGTATTTTTTTTTTAAACTTGAAAGGAAAAAAAGAACTACCTAAGTGGGCTAGTTTCCTCCCCCCTCCCAAATTCTACCTGCACCTCCTGTCACTCCTGAAACAAAGGTGCACCTTTGTGTATCACGCTCCAAGGGGGAGAGTTGAAGCCCATACCATTTGACATGCAACTGGAGGATAAGAAAGCTCTAGGCTGTTATAATTTATTTTAAACCTTTTGTAAAACAACCTTTTATGTTACAAACTGCCAGTAACTGAGGTGATCCCATTGCACAAATAATAGAGATCTCAAAGTAGGCTGTCACCGTTTGCTGACATTAGAAAACATACCAAAATGAACAAGGTAAGCTATTAAGATTAACAATGATTAACAATGTCATTTTCACATTTTTCTGCCACTGATTAATATAACATCATTAGGATCAGGAATGTCTCAAATAAGGCATACATGTCAAAAGTAAAGGACATTGTCAGGTTTGTAGGCCCAAAATTTGACCTACCTTTCATTTTCTTAAATCTGTTTGCAAAGTCCATGTAATTCTTTAAATGTGTTTTTCTTTTTTCAAAACAAATGCTTCAATTCTTTTTTCTGAAAAATACATCAATGCCAAAAAGCACAACACTTATCAGTAACCCTATAATGACAAACCAATATGCACATGAAATGGAGGACAGCAGCCTGGCAAAGGAGAGTTTTCATTTTCACATTTCTGGGGATTCTTACAAGTGCAAAGATTAAATGAGTAGGAAAAGTCCCTTGACAATGTCCTTTTAAAAGAATTTGTCCTACAAATCTTCCCTTATGCGCTGTAAAACATCAAAGTGATTTAAGTTTTTAACAAAATGAGAACTACTGAAAAGTCTAATCAATATTTACGAAAATAAGACCCAAAAATAACAGGTTGGACATTCAGCTAATTTACAATCTTGCACATGTAACATGAGACTAATCCCCTGTGGCATTTACCTTTATTTTATATTCTTATTTAGGCTGTAAATTTGGTCAGAGCTGTCACTTATTTACCATAAGCCCTCAAAAAAATTTACATTTTTTTAAAAATAAATGCTAATATTAATTCAAGTAAAGAACGAGTTGTCAAAACAAACAAAAAATATCCCACTCGTACCATGAGCACAGAAGCTGTTATGAATTAGATTTGCCAATATGCACTATTAAAATTCCTAGAAACGCCATACTTTAAAAACATATTTTAAGGTTCCTGACACATCATGAATTTTTAAATTTCAGACTTTGTTTTGGTAGTCTCATTGTCTTGTGCACCGTGACCTCAAGTGACGTTTAGATTCAAGGTAGAGCAAAACTCTAAAAGCAGTCAAGTAGAAATAAACTTTAAAGTACAATGCAGGTACACGGATCAGTAAAATGGATGCAAGAAAAAAAAGAGCACTTACTAGCCTTCAGTATTTTGATATTCAGCATATTTAGATGCTGAATATGCAAAACAAAAATCTCCTGATTCCATCAGAATCAGAGCCAACACCTTTTGTCACCGCCTTCAGTATGAGCAGGATGCAATTTCCCATGATTTGGGATGTGGGGCTCGGGGGTGGGGGGGCAGGGCGGCAGAGGGGAGAATATTATTAAATAAAGAACACCAACAAGGGGTATGTACAAAAAGCTGACAGCTACCCTCGGAAGCCTGAATTACTTGGCAGATTAAATTTAATTTCGTTCTTTTCTTTTCTCACTTAATGTTTCTAACCGCGCTTCCTAAGATTTTAGGAACCTGCTATAAGTCTTATTGAAATTAATAGGAACAATCCCAAATTGATTTTCAAAGGAGTAAGATCTGGACTTCATGATACACAGACAAGAGAAAACTAAGCATAGGCTTCACTTAAAGCATATGTGTAGTCTTTACTGAAGTCTACAGGGCTCAGAGGTTAATGCTAAGCATGCTGAAACTTTACTGGAAGAGCATAGCTGATGAATACTATTGCACTCTACGCTTTTTATTTACCCAAACTCAGTAAAAACAAGTCATCTTCCTTCTTTTCTTTTTAATTTGCAAGAGACCAAGAAAAATAAAAGTGGTTTCCGGCGCTGTGCTGACCCAATGATGTGCAGAGCCGACACACCCACTTATATCCTCTTGCTAATTGCGAATATTGAAATACACCCAGCCGCTCTCCAGGACATTTGCAGCTCATTCCCATACACAAAACATATAACCAACACCACTAGCATGTAATTACCACCCCGGTCCATAGACTTCCATGGTACGCAGATTTATGTACCCATCACATGTTTTACCACCTGTGAGAAGTGAGCGTGGGTATCCAAGCAATTGCTACAGCATACAACACAAAGGCCTCAACACAGAGTATTCCGAGACAACTATCTTACTTGATTTTCCCTTTTAGTACAATCGAAACAAAATAAGCCAATGATTTCTATGTAGAAAATCCCACACTTCCCTGCCATTACTGGAACCTGAGAGTCAAGATTCCGCATTACTTCTCCATATTCACATAGCAAATAAACTTGCCATTCTCAGATATTAGTCTGGTAACTGCGAGAAAATGGGTTTCTGTTGTGTTTTTAAATAATGATCCCCAACCAGGCTTTTTTAAACATTTAGTAATTCTGCTGTTATTTGTCTAACATCTGTCAGTATGCACACAAAATCCTAAATGCCTGTCAGGGTACAAAAAACAAAGGTCCCACAAGGCACATCTTGAAAGCCTATAATCAGAAATAAAGTTCTTTTAAGGGGAAATAGAATCATCTGGCAACATTTTCTATTACTACACGTATACTTCAAACAACCATGTGAAAACTAGAAGTATTTCACATCTGTCAAAAAATTACTCAAATTACATATTGGGAGCATGCTGTAACGATATGCCTAATCTTAACTGATACTTTTCAAAATAAGACTGACATTAAATAGGTGTGATTCATATTGTTTTCAAACGAGCAAGCGGTAATAGCACAATGCGTTACTATAAAATGTTTTAATTGTCTATCGTGGTTTAAAAAGCAAACCTAATGACAATATTCAGTAACAACTATATCAAGTACTAAAACGAGAAAGCCTAAGTATCAGCAATAAAACATATACGAAACCCAACATTGCAGAAACGCTGTTTTCAAGCAACATACATGAAAGCAAACCCCAGAGAAAGGCAAAACATTTTAAAGGACTGAGCTTTCCCTGCATATGCAGCTTTTCAGTGCCTGTCCACAGTAAATGCTTCACATTTCAAGTATTTTTAGCTTTATTAAGTAAAGGAAGGAGGGGGGAGAGAAAATAAATAAATAAATAGGCAATGGTGGAGCTGCCCGAGCTGAGTACACTCCCATTAACCCCAGCTTCAGAGAAATTCTGGCTAAGGCTGCCAATTTTTGTTAATTATCCCGCAAGTTGTATGGTGACTGTGAAATGCCCCTGCCCACACACACTGTGGCGAAAGCCACAAACTACTTAATAACTAACAGGAATCACTGCAGTGAAGATGAGGACAGTACCTACAAATTAAGAATCAAAGAACTTGAGAATTATGACACTCCAGCAGCCATGTTTGCCCATAATGAACTATGGACATCGATTTCCAAGTTACTGATGGGGCAGTATCTCTGAAATACAGAACTGAATGGATGACTTAAGCCTGCATCAAAGACGTTCCCACAAGGCACCATATGTTGGGTGTGTATCACGGTATATACCCACTGTCGTCTTCTCCCAGGACAGCGACTATGGAGTAGGCCGATAATGGCAACCGGGGTAGAACCCACCTTCAGGTGCACCCAAACTCTACTTTAAAATACAACCGAGCTTATATTTCAGCCCATAAACTTTATAGGTTGGTGGGTGCGACTTTAAAAGAAAAAAAAAAAAGGCCAGAAAACTCCTGCTGACAGGAACTGGAAAAACAATCTGCTTCAACAATTGTAATAGGAGCAGAATGATTAACTCCCCGATCCATTCCAGTAACAATACAGACCATGCCAAGACTTACTAAAACACTTTCCACGGAAGAAGCAGTCCTGGAGATTTTGAGGACAATACTTCGGATACAGAACACAAGCCTAGAAGGGGTTGGCAAAACAGGGCTGCGCTGCCTTATGAAGTAAAATACATCAGTGGCCCCTTACCCTCACTCTTTGACCCACGTATTCAATATAAAGAAGCATGCAAGCGTTGCTTTTTCTTTTTTAAATCACATTATCAGAACTGGCATCTTGGCTGTGATTTTGATAAAAGCTGAACAGCCAGACAATGTTAATTTAAAATGTAATACACTCAAGGAAAGACTCTTGATTTGCCTGTAAAATATTATGTATTTGAACTATGATGGAAAAAAGAAGAAAACAGTCTCTCCTCCGAAAATGTTTCTCCTACAGCAAGTTATTTTATTCCAGCAGGTTTGGGGGTTTTTTGTTTTGTTTTAAGCCACCGCCTGAGCTGTAAGTAAGCTTTGGGAAAAAAAAATCCCACTTTTTAGCATTCTTAATACAACCGCTTTCAGAGTATTAATTTCACATTATGTTTTAAAGACACTGCCAAGGATTTATTACAGAATATAATTTCTGAATGTAGCCTGTCCTAATGGCTACTCTCTGTGCTTCTTTTCTCATATTTTAGATGTACAGAATACTGTCTCAAAGCAAGAAACCCAATAACCCCAGCGGAGCCAACATCAAAGGCTTCCTTTATTCTGATCCCAAACACTGAAAGCAATTTCTCTAACAGCACACCTGTACTTTGACCAAGAACGTTAAACTATTACCTGGGGCACTCCTTATTTTCCTTATCAAAAAGTCTGAAGATAAGCAAGTGTAGAGCCTTGGATAATCGAATTAGTTTCACAAGGTTTCTTTTTTTTTTTTTCTTTTTTTTTTTAAGTCAGCAGACTCAAATGACACTAAAAATAACAATACGGAAGTATTTTACATATTGAACACTGACCTCTCCATTTTCTTTGTAACTTAACTTTTTTTTTTATTTTGGGAAAGCATCTAATGTGATTCACCATCCTCTCAGCTGAACATAACGGTGCTATACGTGTCAGCAATCCTAATAGTGGAAAAGAAAAAAAAATACTATGACTCTTGTTTAGGGATGGGAAGAAGGGAGGAGAGCGAGAAACTTCCTCTAAGATATACAGCTAAAACACTTTTTAAAAAACAAATAAATACGTATATAGCCCAGACTTTTAAGACCAGCGTAATTAGAAAGGGACAATTCAACACAGTATTAAGGCTTCTGGTAAACGAGGATAATAAACTCCCTCTTGAGTTACACTCCATTATGTTCTGCTGAAAACCAAAGCAACTCTGACAAACACTGGACCAGTGCAAAGGGCTCCTTAAAGCTCTTTTTTCTCTCTCCCTTTTCGGTTCCTCCCACAGCCACTGACCTCTGCTGCTCTCTGTCAATATTAAGAAAATGGTTGATGATGATTACAAACTGGACAACAGTTTTGTTGTAAAAATGAGAAAATGAGAAAGTCTGGAGCACACTGAAATCAAAGTCCTGCACCTCCCATCCAGGGTCCTCTGCAGCCAAACCAAGCTTGAATAAATAGGGTTTTCTGAAAAGATGTTCATTTTGAAGGTAAGCAAACAGGATGTATAAAAATGACAAGCTCACTGAGAACGGGCCAGTAACAACAGTCAAAGTGCCAAATAAAACAGGCAGTTTAAGGCAAAAGCTGGGTTTATATTATCATGTTACATTTAATCATAATATAATAAAAGCATATGATGTAAGAGAGCTGTTCTACTGAGCTTTTCTTCAAGTAGAGTTTTGAGTTTCAATTACAAAGGCTCTGGGTCCCAATATCACAGTTAAAGCTGTACTGAAAAACACAGTTAAAATCGGGAGTTATTCCCATGACTTGATGAGAGAAGCAAAATATTTCTTCCCACACATACCACATACTAAAGGGGTTTAGAGAAGGTTTTTGAACGCTTTAAGTTGTTTCCACTGAACTGGTGAAAAGTCAGAAGTGTTTAAAAATGACCCATATTTGCATTTTTTCACTAGGCTTTATGTTTATTTTAGTCTCTGTAGTTTAACCATTTTCAACTTGAAAAGGGTCGATTCACATGCATAAAAATGCTTTGTCTGCAGATAAAGGCTTCAAATTATGATTTTTTCAGGGCACAAATCATGTTCTATCTCTGCAAATTGCATAAAACATTTATCGGTGCTAAAAGCATCAGTTGCAAGAAAGTATTATAAGAGGAATTATTGACTCCATTATTAAGAGTTACAACATCTTAAGGCAAAGGGCTACCCCTTCATTCTTCACGATTTCTTAACAGGTTCTCTCTCCAACTGTATATTGTCGGTTTGATCGAGCACAGTATTTTGGAAAATGAATTCACTATTACACTTCTCAGCAAATGAAGTTAAGATGTCAGTTTGTAGGTTTATTCTAGCCTTTTCCATGTATGCTTTATCTTAAAAAAAAAAAATAAACTTGTTACAGCTCCTGTGTCCCCCAATCTGCAGGCAGAGACATTTACAAAATCTGCCCACGGCACATATGTGCGTCACACAAATGTCATCTCCCCCTCTCGCAGTGACAGCCTCAAGACTTCTGCAGCGTTACGGTTTGTGAAAAACGGACAGTTACAAAAAACGGACCCCAGCAACTTCCTTTCAAAACAAAATACAGATTGACAACAGATTGAGAAGCAACTCGAATGGAAACCAGACCAATGTATTAGATGCAATAAAGAATTTCCAAAATAAGAAGCCTTACTCTGTTTTTTCTACATTTTCTGAAACTAGAAACAGGAGGGATGTCAGTAGCAGGATAAACAGCAGCGTGCTGAAAGGCTTGCAGGAGCATTATATTTCTAAAAGCAGACAGTCACAGGAAACACTCAAGTGACTTGGAATTTTATCATCCAAAGATAATCAAAGGGTGACCGACTTCATGCAAGTAAACTCAAAGCGTATCTTGAAACTCATTCTGTTGTTCAGAAAATGAACACGGCATAGAGAAAGATACTGGAGAGCAAGTCCAACTGCTTCCTGCTGGCTGTAATTTCTGAAAAAAATGGGAGGGAATGACAGCTTGGTGCTTGCCCAGTGCAAAACAGCTATCGGATAACTCCTAGAAACCAAGAACGCATTAGGACTGTTTTCCAGAATGTCATGGGAAAACGTGAAGCTAATCCTTGCTCTCGACATTGAGAAACAACAACAGAGCAACAGGTCTTCCTAACACATTATTTTCCCTATTTTCTGGATGTAAAGCAAACCAAATTAGTGCAGGTGTATCACCGCAAAAGTAAAAAACCAGAAGTTATTACTTCTGCTCTCTAACTTTGGTTACTACCACTCTCTTTTTGCTTATTGGGTACTTCAATAGCACAACTGTTATTTCAGAGGAAATTGTAGCTCTTACAGTATTTTCTTCAGATCAATCTTTTCATTCTTTCTGCCCCTCCTGGGTCAGGACTGTCATCCCAGTTACAAAAGGAAGAGTAGAAACGAGTGCTGAGAATAGCAGATGAAATCTGGAAAACAACTCTCTGTAGTGAAAATTCCACATCCACTAGTAGCCCAGATGAGGGTCATTTATTAGGTCTACAGTGTAAACCAGATAAAATAAGGTACGTACAAACAGTGAATAAGCCGGTCAAAGAGCTAAATGCTTTAAGAAGGCAACTCCACCTGTATGTTCTCATATTTTCAAAAAAATAATGAATTAGCATTATTTCTTACAAAGTTTACACCACCACAATACATTGCAAAATGTGACCCTCGGAGGCTTTTCTGAGCTGCGACTCAAAGTCAAGAATACTGATAGCGTCCAGCCTTGCCACCAGTATTTTCATCAGAAATCTGCTTTCCAAGTTTTGAATGCTAGTGACTATAAAGTTACCTTGCAGCAAGTTGCAACGTATCAACTTAACAAAATACCATTAAGACACTTTCTACCGCATTATTACCTTGCGGACAACTTTGTTGTTTTCTAACTTCATACAATGCCTACCACAACCTCACAGCAGCCAAATGACTTGCAAAATTAATGGTGTTACTGAAAACTACACAACTAATAAAAGTTTTAGTCATTTCTTCCTTTAAGGATATAAACTTCTTCTAGCAACACTTTGACACCTGTCTATGTTTTGATACATTTCTTTTCATGCTTATTTTATAGGTACTTTCCAAAAAGCTTACATAAAATACTCTACTTAAGCAGGACTATATATTCCTTAAAGCACGTTAACTACTTCATATAAAGATAATTACACTTTTATGTCAAAAATATTTAAAGGACAACACAATCAGCAGCTTAATTCTCTGGGAGGTCTGGCAAGCACCCACAGCAGAATATGGGAGAGCTTCCCAACAGAAGGGAAGCCTTTGATTTCAGTGAGTTTTGTATCCAACCTGTGGATAAATGAATTCAAGAAAGATGTTCTCTTCCAACACTGTGGGAGAGCAGGGATCATGTGACAGCAAGTACACTTAACTTACTCACTTTGTCCTGAATTTTGGGGGCCACCTTATCACAAAAAAATACAACACAACTGCCACGTGCTGCGTGAACTTATGTTAACCACCAGCCAGAACTAACAAGTTGCGAGTGCTGCAGGTCACCAACCACAGACAACAATCCGGTTAAAGAATTAAAAATATGTAGAAAGAGGCTATACTGATTACTGAAAATTTAGTTCCAAAGAAAACATGAAAGAAGAGATCAATCTAAGCCAGAAAAGTTACAATTCAGTACGGGGATTAAGTTGATTATAGTGGGTTTTTTTCCCCTCAATGTAGTTCTCACCACTGCCCTTCCTGGACCAGGAGTGCCATTAGGCACTTCAGGGAAGGATGGGGAGGAAAAAAAAGAAGTAGTTTACAACAGCCACAGAAGTGCAGCTTGTCTCCAGTTACTCTGACAAGTAAACTGAGATAATAAAAGGGTGGCACCCATTTATTCTTCAGTCTTCTCTGCTAACAGACCCATTTGTTTATGAGAGAATGGAAGGGAAGGGGGGGGGGGGGGGGGGGGGGGGGGAGGGT
>NW_008825167.1:4404722-4419961 GCF_000699105.1 Pygoscelis adeliae
TGAGAGGGGGGGAGGGGGGGGGGGGGGGGGGGGGGCAAGGGGAGAAATGGTTTTATTCTGTACGTATGATGAGATACCGTCACACAGGAAGCGGCACGGCCTAACTTCTTTTCACAGCTGCAGCATGGTTAGTAAAAATCCGATCTTTAAACTGCTGAAAGCAAGACAAAAAGCCCTCATCTTCTGTACTAAACTCTCTTAACCTCCGAGAAAACCACTTGCAACTACAAGAAAGCTCTGAGCAGTTTCGGTAGAAGGGTTTGGTATGAAGCAAACTATTTCTTTTTCCACTGATTTAAAGAAAATACTAAATGTGAAAACGTGGGGTTTGCACCTACAGGGTTTTGTTTGTTTTGTTTTCTGATTTTTCTTTTTTAAACTGTCCGGAGGGAATGAGCCATATGGTTGCTGAGTAATACCATGAAATTCATAAAATAGGACTAGCGGCATGAACAATGTATTCCTAATCTGCAGATCTGTAGTTCTTTTATTGAAATTTGTCAAATCCTGCATAGACTTATGTTTTTTTAAATTGAACTGTGTGTACTTTAACTTAGGGAATAAAGAAAAAGCAGTGCAGCAATACACCCAATAGGCCAGATGAACTGACTGTTTATTAAATATGTAAAACGGAGTTACAAGCAGTATCAATTGAATTTTTTGTTTTGCATGCTCCCTATGAAATGGTTAGTGAAACAAAGTGTTTGAAGTCTGGAACGGGATGGAGAAGTATGAGCCAAAGTAAATTAATTCAAATCTCATTTTTATTCTGCATATCCAATCTGTATAAAGCTCTTCAGGCAACAGTCTGTAGCTATTAGAAATTAGAATGAGATTAAATCTCATCCTAAAGAACTTGAAAGCATCTACACTGAAAGCAGACAGCCTGCACCTGCTTATAGCAGGTCTTAAATTAGATATTTAGTTATCTATACTTAAAATAGTATGTATTCAGATACAGTTTCAAATTTCTATAAATGTGAACAAACACTAATAGTCTAACTATTCTTCACGACGCAGACGTGTGATAGTGCTAGTTGTTTTTCTCCAAGCAGCAGTCGCTGCAGCATACCATCATGTCACCATGAATACTGCTGCAATAATTACAAAAAAAGGCCACAAGTTCACTTTTGTCAGTATTGCGGTATTTCAGAAGCTGCAAACTCCACCAACTAAAGTCACAAAATATCAGTGGAAGTATTCCCCCACTTTCGTCAGTACTGATCAAAGCAAACCTCTAACCTTCTTCAAGTGAAATTCAGCAAACCCCTACAAGAAAACAAGGCTCTCTTGAAATAAAAAAAGGAAGGGTAATATCAATAAATACGTCAATAAAAAAAGAAATGGAGTGGTGTGACTTCGCATTCTTGAAAAGTGATACATGCTTTCTGCGCTTAAACGAAGATTTGGTTAGGCTTTGGTTCATTGATTCTGTCAAGCTATACGTATAAAAATAATTTTTATACAAAGTACTGTTGTCTTAATACAGTGTACATGATGCAGCAGAGTACTTTTTTTTTTCCTCTTTAAAAAAAGAGTACATTTTCCCCTCTAAGACAGAAGGAAAGATAATTTACGTTGCATCAGAAAGCATGCAAATATTAATGATGGGGAATGATGAAGAACATAAATGGTTTCCATTTTCACGTTCAAAAACAAGTACCTGCAAATTAATGCTAAAAGCAACTGGCCTATAAAGCGGCCATGTTTCCATGCCAACTGATCACAGAAATACAAATAATTCAACAAAAAATGAACAACCTACAAAACAAGAAAATAAAAAGAAAGCCGAAGTGTTGGAAATCAAGATCCTGACCATACCCAACTATTTTACAAGAATAGCAAAGAACACAACAAAGGATGCAATTTAAGATGTGAATGGTATACAGCTAATGGCACTTCATCATTACAATACTTCTAAAAGCTGTCATTCTCTAGTCAACAAGAAAAACAGGATACAGAACACCTCTATTAAGGAGGGAACACTCGTACAATAGCAGCAATTCTTACGAGGGTTTCCACAGTTGTAGACACGAAAGCGCAAGTTACTATTCAGTGCACATCTTTCATTAGGATTTTATTTTTTGTCTTTATCCAAGAAGGTCTTGCTTTGTTCCTTATTCACACTGAGTTGTACTGGGAGTCTGCAATCAGGCAGCAGAGCTGCTTGCAGAGTAAGGCAGTCCGCTATTTGAGTGTTAGTTGCAAAATCAAGCATATTAGGAATGAGCAGATATATATCTGCACACAAGCGGCTCACATAACAATGTGCACATACGTATCTGATGTAATTAAAACTTTGTATGTGTATGAGCAACTTGAACTTCACAATTCATAAAAAGATGCTACCACTTTCTGTACTACAGCAAAAAAATAAGTTCATACACAAAATCATGGCATATATGGTCCACACGTGTATGCATTTGTATGTGGAAAAAAGACTTACTTTAAGCAAGGAAGCTTAGAAATATTGAATAGAAAAGAATGCCACAGATCTAAATATAGCCGGTTCCAAGATACTGACATTTACATGCAGTAAAACCAGCAGTTCAAGTATTTGTTCTTTAAAACCTAGAGAAATAAATAACCTCCAACTAAAAGGTCCATAAAACCTATGTTCTAAATGAATACAAACTGAAGACAGGACAATAAATTTCTGTTACTTAATGTGCCTTTATTTTATCAAGTAAGCAACAGTGTTTTTCTTCTTATTTAGTTCCTGAAAACATATTAAAAGGCATTAGAGGCTTAAAGCAGATGAAAAATTAGGGTCACAAAACTGGAAATCCCACCATTAATGCATTTTAGTGCATTTGACTTTTTCCTGTTTTGCTGCATTTCGCATGAATAGAGAACAAAAAATTACAAGTGCTTGTACCCGTCCTACTGACTTCATATTTCTGTGAACATACAGATGACGTGACAATGGGCCTACACACTGCATGGAGAAATGCAAAGTTTACATAAAATGATTTTTACGTCCATTTACTAGCTTCAGCCTGTGTAGGGACCTCAGTGACACCAGTGGATGAAAGGGAATGATTGTAGGGCCACGTCCCAACCTATCCAGATACCACGAAAGATTAAGGGTTTCACCAGACTTTCTTCCTCTGTCAATTCAGAATTCACTAAGAATCGAATCTTTATATATGACAGCCGCTTGCTGCCCTCTTAAGCATCGATAATAAAAAAACCCATGCATTTTCTAGGAAAAACTTTGCCATTTAAAGGCAACACCCCCCCAAAAAAAAAATTCTAGTAGAAAAGACCTAAGGTGAAAAACTGTTAAGTCACTAAGATGATTTTTTAGTAAGAAGTGTTTATATCACAGCCCACAAAAACTGCAGATTAAACATTTAGCATCTCAGAAATTCTCTGTTTCTGACTACCTTTCCCCAACCTTTACCTAAGGTTGGCCACAGCTAACTGACCCAGCATTACTGTAGCTTTTGTAGAGGCTGAAAAATGGTAATTCATCTGGGTGGAGAGGCCATGATTTCTGCAGAGTTCTTCACACATAAACTATTACTTTGAGGCAGTACACATTAAATTCCTGTTTGGGATCCTCAGAAAAAAGTTATATAAAAAAATCTACACATACACTTAAGACACACTGACTATTCCTAATTGATAAAACTCCATATGCAAAGTTATGCGCTTCGCAATAACCTTTGCAGTACGTAAACTGTTCAGCAACTCTGAAAGTAGAAAGATATGAATTCTGACAGGGAAAAATGTATTTTAATAAATTCCTATCGATCTTTAATATTATAAAAATTACCCCTACTCAAAACAGCAGCGGCAACTGAAAGCTGTCAGCCAGCCATATAGCAGACAGTACCTGCACACCTGGCTCCAGGCTTCCCTGACAATTTATTCCTGCTATGTTTTGGAAGGACCAGGGGTAGCAAAGCAGAGTAAAATGAAAGGTCAGTTCAGCTTCTCACAGCTTCACCTCTTTTCATCTATTGTCAAAGAAACTCTACTGTTGTACAAACACCCTTCTACTTTTTTGAAAGCTTCCGAAAGTTAGTTTTGTACTAGCTACATCGCTTCACTACCGTGTATGAAATCATCCGTAGAGCGCATCGATTTTTCATACAGCACTGCCTTGGGCAAGATCCTAAATGGTAACAGAGCAGAAGACTCCATGTTATTTAAATATAAACAGGAGAACAATAATGAAATAAAAAAAATAAATAAATCATTGTCAACAGAGCAACAACTGCAAGGGCAAACAGCAACAAAACAATTTCATGTTCAGCAACACTTCTCCCATCGCCTTGGCCAGCACGGTCTGTTTATATAAATGAAAGAAAGAATGCTGCCCTGAACTTGCCCATTATCCCACAGAAAAGGTATTGTGGGAATGTTAACTTTCACCTGGCTGACTTCCAGGTGCCGGCAGGAAAAAACTCCCTTTTAAAATTTTAGCCAACTGAAGAATACTCCACATTTTTCACATTTTCCAATTATTCCAAGTTATGCATGAACTAACATAGGCCTTGAACTAAATCCATATAAAATGGAGGTAATAAGATGATCGACTACTCTGCAAAAGAATGAATCAAGGGGTCTTGTGTCCCAACCAAACAGCCCGTATCATATTTCACAGACTACGACAGCTTTTGAGAAAGCCAGTGCATTTCTAGAATAGCAGAAATGTTTGCAATGTCCGTAAGAGCACTTACTGGACAATGCGAGTAGGAACTAAAAAAAAAAAGTGCCGTCCTGATTTCAGCAAGGCAGCCCAACGCTGTGATACAGACCTGGTACCGTGTGACAAAGACGTCGTTTGAAGCCCGCATTCTGGCATACAATTAACAATAGAGGAACGCATCTTGCTATTCATCCAATATCTGAATGGGCCCCACGACGGTAACTGCAACACTTAAGAGAGCCAGGCACAGCAACTGTGTGGCCTGGAGAAGACCCCAAAACAAAACGAGCAATAATCCCCTTTCTGTTTTACACAGAAGGCATTTTTCTTGCTCTTTTCCATCTGGCACTTCAAGTAGCTGTCTTTACTTAACAGTCGTCTTGAAGTTTTTAATAGTCATACAATGTGCAAACTCAAACTGAAAGAAATTATCCCTTACTACTTCTCTTCCAAAGTTCAACTGTTAAGTAAAAATAGCTTGCGATCATGTCTCCGCTCCAAGCCTTTGTATCCCAGCAGGAGCAAGAGTACTCCGTGCTAGCATAACATCCCCATATTTCAGCGCACAGCACATGGAGCTGCAGCCTCATCGCCTACCAGTATTTTGCTGTTTGCATGCATGTCCTGTCAAGCTAATTGGTGAAATACAACTTCCCGATTCAAATATACAGGAGGGGTTTTTTGCTGTTTAAAGAGGAAGAGCTTTAATGGTGGAAAGTACATTTTTAATTTGAAAAAAGTAAGCCCTTCAATCACAGCAGAATGTTTTGCACGGCTTTGTGTTCAGTCAAGGCACAGGTTGTCTTTTTATTAAGTGCATTTACCATAATTCAGTTCACAACAGAAAGCACACTGCCTCCCCAAACCATTGCCCTGTGTTAGACAAGACACAAACAAGACCTACCAAGCACCTACTCAAAGCACCATTAACAACAGAATCCTACTCTAATTTGGTGCCATTTCCAACAGCTCCCAGAGAGCTTTCCCAGGTAATCTCACCATCGCTACCTGCACTGAATGCACAGTGGGACTGGGCACAGAGAAGTGAAGTGAATTATCCCAGGGCACTCCTGGGGCTACGCGCAAGTGGGAAAAGACCACCGAGACCACCCATTCCACGGGCCATTCCACTGCCACTTAATGCATTTGCTAGCACTACTGTCTCTGGTCCCCTCTCTTTTCCAATTCTCCTGTCAATAATTAGACCAAATTTTCCCTGAAAGTCAGCTACCCTGCACTTCCCCTTACTTCAGTACTTACCTAAGATTTTAAGTAATGTGAAACTTCTTGCATAACCAAAGAAAAAAAGAGGTGGTCTTCAAGAAGGTGACTCAGTTCTCATGTAGGGCATTAATGTCCAAACATAGGTGCTTCGATGAAGTTCCTTTTATAGAGAGGTACGAATCCCACACAAAGAAGTTGTATTTATCCTAAAGTATGCTTGTAAACCAGAACACAAATACCCAATATAAAGTTGTTGCGAAGTACCACATTTTTATTTGGTTTTGCTGATTCCTAAATATCTTGCTGCAAATATGCAATAAGCCTACTTTACAGTTAAACAAGAGTTCAAACAGGCTTGCACTAGCTTAACTAACTTGATTTAGAATTGTACTTAATTAAATGTGAGCAGTTTCCCAGGTATCATATGGCTTATTCATGGACTGCTTCTTTCACTATGTGTTTTTGTGATCAAAGAAATCTTAGATATAACAGACAAGGTTATTTACTATTTATAAAAATAATCACTTTTTAATGTTCTTTTTGGAATTAGTTTTCGAAAATGAAAACTAATCTTCACTAATTGTCTTTTAAAGTCTGAGAGATAATTAGATGATTTTTGAGGTCCTTTTTCTTCCTGCACAAAAAAATCCCATCCTGCCAATAAATCTTCAGGGCATTTCAATAGCCGCTAGACTTGTGTAAACCACACTTGGAAAAATTCATTATTTCTATAAGACAGTATCCCCAAGACAGTCAAAAAACCAAACTTTATTTTACATTTCTTGGGTTTTTTCCCTTTGACTCTTTGTGGGTATTAAGAAAACATTTTCTATTTATGTATTTTTTAACAGATTTTTGTAATTTTTTTTTAAATAAAGCCACAAAGCTCAGAAAAAACCACTAACAAAATTTAACAGGCTTAAAAACAAGTCCAGAGGGAAGATGCTAGCAAAGTATGAAAACAAATGCAAAACTGTAACATTCACAGTACTTCAGGTTCTAAATTACGAACTCAATACAATATACTGTATTGTAAACTTTCTTTATTCACAGGACTAAGAAAATAAGATTCATGATTTTCGAGAGTCCTCATAATCCTAGTTCTTTCAACTGAGTGACAGAACTTGTTCCTCAACTGCAGGTACTGAGCCAAACCAACCTTTGAGCAAAATTTTAGCAAAAGGGTTATCCTGTAATAACTTGGGCTTAGTATGTAGCATGCAGCCAGGATCCTACAGATTTGTAAGCCCACTCCAATTCCCCTTGATATCAATTGGAAGCCAAATAACTCAACATCCTGCAGGATCAAAATCTGCTAGGCAAGGAAAAGTTGTGCCTGCAGCTTACTGTTCTCCAAATTCCTACTTAAAATCCTTTTTTATTGCTTGCTTTAAGGAGATAGTTCTCACTGCTGAATACATAATGCTAGATTTAAATTTTAGATGGCTGCAGGGTGGTCATGAGATAAATACCAAGTGTACTTGTATGCCTCTGTGTTTACAGTAAGAAGGAAAGTCATCTGGATTCAAGGATTCAAAACATGAAACCCTTTGAATAAAGACATGGTAAGAGAAAGCCTTGAACAGAGGACTGCCAAATACAAACAACATACACAACCAAACCCAAAAGGCAATGTGTTGTGAAACCCTTTCAAAACCATACAATACTATGGGAATTAAGTAAACTTAAAACTCCCCTGCAATACAGTCGTCATCGCTAATTTGTGATTTCCTGTACGCTCCGTACTAACAGTACAATGGAGCCTCTATTGTGAGCCTCCTCCCACAAGCTTTTAAAAAATGCAAGACATTCTTTTTATCTGGACTGGCGTGGCTAAAATACATCCAGCTCTACACAGATAAAAGGTTATTTTCTTAGGTGTTGCTTTTGCTTGTAAAAATAAAAAATAAAAATCTGCTGTCTGGTCGTGCTGAGTTCAGACTTCACAAAGGAGTAGTGCTTTAGTGGCTGAACTGCTGACCGCGAATCTCAACCAGAGCAGATGTAGGAAGCCACTTTAGTTTTAGGGTAACAAGAAAAGGTTCCACATTAAGAACTATCTGCAAATTCAACGCAATTCAAATAGGCTTTGACAGACTCGCAGAAGATGAAAAATCAACAAAAATGTGACAGAACCAAGGAATACAGCGACTGCAGTATTAGCTACAAATCTTGATTGAGGGTGAAGGTAGTAAGTCCTTTATGTGCAAGTAACTGGTTTACAGAGGTACTGAAAATTGATATTGCATTTTTTTCATCTTAAAAGATCCTGAAAGCTAATGCAAATAAACAAAAATGAACAAGACTTTCCACATCAAAAACCGGTGGCAGAAATGAAGGACAGTAATCCTGGCACAAGGCAGTCTAGGAAAGGAGCACAACTAGCAGAGGTAGACTTTTAGCACGCAGGAGAGAATTTGGTGAGGACGCAAAATAAAACCTAAAATGCTGCAGTGGCTTTGGTCAGTATCTTAAGGACGTTTCTTACTCAAGAAATAATATATTAAGGAAGAGAAAGACTTAGCTAGCCAGTTCCAGTCAGCATGGGAACGTACACATACAACACCGAATTACAACACCGAATTACCGAAGATCACTTCTCAGTAATGCTGATTGTATGAACAGGAAAATCAACAACATGAGAAATGTTGAGATACACATTAATACTATTCAGTGAAGCACTAGACCCGCATTAAGATGGCTGGTAGACCACAAATGTGAAAACGCTCATTATCTGGTTGAAAATAAACAGTTTAACATATCTGGTACAACACATTAAAGAGAAAAAATATTTAAGTATCAGTTTAAGAGTTTGGAGACCGGCTTGTGGTTATCTCTGCTCAACACTTTTGTCCTGCATGACTCTGCAAAGACTAAAGCTACATACTCAGCAAGAAACAAACTGGCTGCAACCATCTAATGAAATTTGACTCATCTGGGAATTTTGATGAAGTGCTCCACACCACTGTTTCTGCTAAGCCATACATTTTCTTTATGGGGTTGAGAGTGCCATGCTGCAAATATGCAAGAAGTAACAGTAATTTTGGACAGTTCGGCTTAAAATAGAGGGCTAATTCTGAAAAATCCATATTCAGGTAAAAATCCCACAGAAGGCAACAGAAATTCTGCAATTATAAATTAAAGCTACTGGGATCTGCACCAATGGCAAAGACATTACTGTCTGTCAGCCCCTAGCAGCACATCTCACTGACTATAGGTATGACTAACAGCTGCTGGGGGCAGCACTCCCTTCCTGCAAATCCTCCTGCGGATCAGCCCAATCTGACTGGAGAGCACACATCTCAGTGTAGCTCCTTTCTGGTTCATTCTCCCAACTTGTGACTCACCCAGGGGCATAGATGACATTCTGCAGAGTGAAAAAAATGTGTGTGTAGTAGAAGATGATGAAAATACCCTGCAGTGCTGCTTCTCTCCTGGCTTTCTTCTGAGTTCTGACTCGCCAGTGCACTGGCCGAGCACGATGCAGGGCAGAACATCGGCCATTCCTCTGCTTGGCCAGGTACAGGGCTTCATGGCACACGGTGTATGCTCTGGCCATAGGAAAGGAATACACTTTGATGGGAATGCAGCAGGGAGAGCCCTGGAGAGTTGGATTTGCCATTTGTGCTGTCATCAGGAGGCAGCCATGGGCTAATTCCTATTCATGTTCAGAGGGTGGGAGAGAGGGACAATCCCCCACGTGGCAGCGGCAACCACAGTCAGCCTGGCTTTCCAAGGCTCCAACGTGAGCAAAACGGACAGCAGGACCACTCTCTTTTGCTGCCCCTAGAACTCAGCTAAACCACTACCTACTTTCCGTGTGCTTAGACTCTGCTCTGACTGTCCAACGTGGATGAGGGCCTACATCCCTCTTGCACAAGACCAGACACATTTAGGTAAACCTGCGTAACACTGGGCTGCCCAGCGTGGTTTCCCAGCTACAGACATTTCTCGCTTCTGAAGGTCACGTGCCAACCGAGCACAGAAGGTGGCAAAAGCAACGCTTGCTTTAAAAGGCAGCAAAACAGTTGCGCTCTTGCCATGATCTGCATGGTAGTGCGAGAATCAATTGCAAAGCTTCCAGCGTCCATCCCCCGCTGGGACGGACCTCTCCCCACTCTTATCACAGGGCGTGTCCATGTACGACAGCACAAGATGGAATCTATCAAAAAATATTGGGGCTGTTCAGGAAGACCGCTAGCGCACATCCAACAGTAAGAAATTTGGACCGCATCCAGGAATTTGGAATTGCGACTCAAGTCAAGTAAGAAATGTTTCTCTGCTTCCTTCCTTTTTTTCTGTGAGTTGGCATCAGAGCTCCCCTAAAAAGACTAAAAGGAGAGGAGGGGTAACGCGGTGAGTTCTGGCATACATACAGAGTCAGAAAGCGGGGACAACTTTCACTGCAGACTTATGTAACTTTGCCGGTGGTGACACAACTCGCTGAAAGTGATTTGGGCACAAATAAGGGACATCCACTGACCTGTAAACAGAACTATTAAAATATGACTTAAAATACCTAACGTGAAGCAAAATTACATAATCACATTACCTCGTGTTTTAATACCAAAGCTACAAAGCCTTCATACGTAACAGAAGTAAAAAGCTTTCTATTAAAAAACCCCTCAACTTTACAGTTACTCCGAACAATTGTCCCCAACCCCGAGGCCGGCTTTTTCTGCTTTCTGTAGAGAATCCCTTCTGGCTCACTACCCTGGCAGGTACACTGCAAGGAAGGTCCTCCAAAAGCCCCTTGAAAAAGGCAGGTATAATAAAAGACAAAAATGCAGAGATGAGCAACAGTCATCCAAAATAAATACTAACATGAAGCATGCTATAGCATTAGCAACATTTAGTTCAAAGAAAAAAAAAAATCAAACAATGTCAATTTTCAATTATGTTGATTAGACACAAACTGGATAATTAGTAAATGGAATAATAATACCGGAAACATGATATGTTTGAGATGAAATTACAAAAATATTTCATAAAAGAGACAAGTTAATTTATAATAATCTTCCTCAGAAATTAAATTCTTGCTCTGCTATAACAAACATATTCTGTTTTGCACATCAAAAAACAATTAACCTATTCATCTAATCTATAGATATTTTTCACGAACGGTTTCTTTTGAGAGATTTCTTTTTATTTGGGATTTAATTTTACCTTGTGAGCTTTTTTTTTAAAAAAAAAAAAATTATTATTTCATTACCATTTTTTTCTTTTCTTTTTAAAGATGCTGCCTGTTGCAGCACCCATATAGGTAAAGGCCTCGGTTTGGGTAGCTGTCCCCCCGCCAGCTAAGCGAGCAGCGCTGCCAGCTCCCGCCTGGGCTCTGGTGCTGGCGACAGGCAGAGCCCAAGGGTGTGGCCGAGGCACGCTGTGCTCCAAATACTCCCTGTCCCCGACGTGGCCGCAGATAGCAGCTATGAGGCAGCACAAACTAGACGAGCCCAGGGACGGTCTCATATTCCTCGAGGAACCGGATAGGTCTCTGGTCAGGTTCAAAAGCAATCTGAAGTTTTCACTCCTATCAACCATCAAACCAAAACCGAACATCAAAGGAGAGGGACCCAAAGGCACCTAAACCAGCCTAACCCAGGGAGTCACAGCACCCTTTTTCACACCGTGAACGGTCTGAGACACTTACTCTGCTTCCCCCTCCCCGCAATACCGCCGCATAAGGTCGTACATCAGTTTCAGCCAGCCAACGCTTTGATGCTGCCAGATTCCCAAAACACTTCTGAGCACATTAATCATTTGGGGAGATGGGCTGAGGATTACCGTGCTTTGGAAAAGATCCTACGTAATCACAGCTCACAGATCCTACAGCGCCCACCACGACTGGAAGCGCTGCTGCGCTTCTCCAGTCTTCCCAGAGGAATACCGGTGAGAGAGCAACGGTTATATTTCAGCAAGAAATGTTAATTTTAGGTTTATCTGTAATGAATGTTTGCTATCTTTTCCTGATCAATACACAGATTAAAATGAATCATCATCTTTGCTCTCAAGGCGGTAGGAGAGAAGAGACCCAAAAACACAGCTGGGAACTTCTGTCTTCCCAAACTGTAAATCCGTTGCTACGCTGTCTGGGAGTGAGAAAGCACGTGCGGCAGAGGGACTAAGGCTAAAGGGCTATGTACTACAACTTTTATCCTCACCTTAAATTTTAGGACATGTATTAAAAGTGTAACTCCATCTCTACTCTCTCACTAAATAAATAATTACAGGGCCAGAAGGTTAGGGAGCCTCAGATGAGGCTGCTATGTTGCTATACTGCCAACTGCTATGGGATTTGAAAGCTTGACACATGCTGGAGAGTATCACCTCATCAATATTCCCAGCTGGCTTGGGAGGCGAAAACCTAAATATTACTCTTAAAGGCAGGTCTCTAACACACAAGTAGCCAACCTCTCCAGATAAGTTTCACAAAACACAGTTATTACAAATGCATGGTAGGTAAGGAAAGACAAAGTGGCAACAAGCAACTGTAGTCCAAAATATTTGCCTGGTTTCGAGTAAGTGTTGTATTTCACATAAGCAAATTAAAGATCATGTTGCTTCTTGGCATCTTTACTTAAAAGACATTTAAATCTGTGCCTTTCCATACACTTATCGCTGTTCAAACTATTTACTTGTAAAATAAGCTTTTTTTTTGGTTTTGGGTTTGGTTTTTTTTCACTCTTATGATATTCCTGTGAACAGGTACTTTGGAATAATGTCAATTTTCTCCCCAAAAGGGACTGCCCAGCCTAGTCACCGGTCTGCAGTAGATGTTGTTATTCGATAAGGAGGGATTGACTTTACGTTTCAAAATGTTGGCCAGTACGCTACTGTATCTGTATGATAACACTTCACAGTAGCCAGCCCAATCCTAATCTCTCGGATCACACTTTTGGCTAAGTACTGCAACCGCTCTGTTTACATTGCAAATAAAACAATAACTCTTAGAAACACAGAGATTAGTAAATTGAAGTATTGGGCATTTTTAACAAAGGGCAGATGCTATTTATCTTTATGATACAGAAGGACAAGTCAAGAGCTAGCCAAACTGACAAACATAAGGGCACTTGTAATTTGTTTTGTCACACTATCAGGAACTCCACATTATGATAAAGTATCATAGCGTACACAATATTTACGATGATGAGCTTTTTACACACAGCATACCGTGTGCTCAAACGCTGCGTGCTCCAGCTACTCCTTAACTACATATGACAACACTGAACTGAAAAATTCACAAAGGTGACTGTGGCAGTTTCATTTCAAAATAGTAGTTTCATTGACTAAACTCTTTTACGGAGCACGACTACAGCAATTCTCAGGATTATTACTATTTTATTTACCAATTTGGTAATGAAATAACACACCCATTGATGGAGAAATACTGGATCTACATTATGGGGAGGGGGGGAGGGAGGGGAGGCTGTGTGTGTTTACAGAAGGACAGAGAACACACCGCTGACTCGGCATCAATTTATGCCCTGGATGCCATTAAATAAACACAGAGAAACTCCATTCACGTCCCAAGTATTATTTTACATTAACAATGACAAAAATGAGGGAACAGTTCAACTCTCCCTTTTTCTCTCATCTGTTTATGAATTGCAGCCACCCCACAAAACACCCATTTCTTGTTCAGACTGGAAAACTGTGGCAGGTTGGGGGCAAGCGGTTGGTTGTTTCATTTTGGTTTGAAATACACTAGTGAATTGCAAGTGGACAAAATATTTTGTCACTAGCTTACTCTTGGGATGGTTGACATAATAATAAACCAAAGAGGATATTATCTGTCAAACGTTAAGGAATCCCAATATTGAAATCTTGCTGCCTTTGGGGGTCAATAAAGAGCATTGTTATAAAATAATACTAAAGTTAACCGTTTGGGCTACTAATTTTACATGCCTGTTTCACCAACGCACAGCTGAAAATACATAAAACATATAAGAACACAGAACAAAGAGATGCACTGGACAATTAGCTTTCTACTGGCATAGTGTGCTTTGTAGTGAGCTTTTTAACCCCTTTTATTTATGAGGGATATAGATTTTTAAAGTGTTGCTCAATGGGATTTCAATCTACAACTGAAATTATTTAAATACAGATTTTATTTTTCTTAGTATTTTCTTGTTCCCTCCCTAGTGGGATACAATAATGAGATTTGAAATATTTTAATAAGGGTATCAGGCTACTTGCCAAGGGGCTCAAATGCTAAATAAGAATATTAACATCTTCTAAGACCCAGGAGAAAGAATCAGGGCGATTCACTTGAAATATGTATGTACATCGCAAATATTACAGTTCATTTTAATTCACTGGGAAAAAAGTACACATTCACTTCAGTTTATTAGGCCTCGTTATTTTCAATGAGGCTAAAGGGATGATTATCTTTAGCTGCTCCATCATGGCCTAAAAGCAAACACTCTTCCTGATAAGGACAACAATTATTAAAATATAAGGCGACGCTAAATTGTTTAAGTTACAACAGGTGAAATTTTGAAAACCACCGCTGATAACAGTGTTTTCTACCATTATTCTGTGCAGATCGGTACCACGAGTGAAATCCTGACTTTTGATTTTAATTTTTTTAGAGGAAAACAAAGCAGCGTAGCAGACTGACTCATATCTACACAGCAAAAAAGCTTATTCTCTGCTTTGTAGCCTTCTTTTGGTATCATTTGCTTACAAAATAATAATGTTTATAAACAGAATCGACATTCTGTCTCCTTATGTCTGGGGGAAGGAAAAGAAAAAAAAAATCACCTTCAGATTAACATGATAATTTATGCCAAGCAGTTCTGGAGGCATTATCTGTAACCAGAATCATGCGTATTATTCATGTTACCTTAAAAACCAGCAGCAATCCATAAACGCATTTGCTAGCCCATGTTAAAAAAAAAAGGGAAGAGGAAAGAAAGAAAAAGAGAAATTCAAATTTACAGAGAATAGTCTTACCTCTCAGATACATAACCCGTCCGCAGATTTAGCAAAATCATTTCAACAGCCAGGCCTTAAGCACTTTTTACAGCAATAAAACGCCGCTTTTAAACTTCCTGTTTATTGAGATATCAGCAGACCTTTTTTCCTCCGTGGCACTTTACCAGCATTTCTCTCCAGCTAAAAGCCAGGGCACCGCTCAGCCCAGGAGCGAACGGGACCGGGGCAAAAAAACACCCCAAATTAACATTCTGGATGCAGTTTTAGCGCCCTTTGACTTTTTCATTTAAGGATGAATTACACCCGCAGCCGACTTCCAGTCCCCGGACTGCGCCTCACCCGCCTCCCCGCGTTTAATTTTTATTTCTATTTATTTTTTTTTATCCAAATATACCAGCTACCGCCACCGGCTACCAGG
>NW_008825167.1:4420439-4420931 GCF_000699105.1 Pygoscelis adeliae
CTAGGTAGGCAGCGAAGGCAGAAAGAGAGCGGGGCGGGCGCAAGCGGGCCTAGAGCCTCACGCTCCATTCGCGGGCGTTCGGTTTGCGGTGCGACAAGCGAGCGCTGAAACCTGGAGCTGCTTTTCGGACCCAATTCAGACACTTTGTTTTGTTCTGTTTAAACTTCAACACAATTAACACAATTAACGCTAGCCGCATTCGACGCCCTCCCTGGCACCCCAAAACATCGGCACTTCTGGGGTTTCATTATTTTTTCTGACGCGGCTAAGGCTCTTCCCTCGTATAAATTAACGGGGATGAAAAAAACCCCCCACCCAGAACGCTCTCATTTCGCTCCCAGTGAGCCCAAGTGAGGTCCGGTGCCCCCCCGCGCCACCGGGCCGCCCCCACTCGGGGCCCAAAACCGTCCCCCTGGTCGCAGCGGGGAAGTGGCAGGGCTGGGGGTCGGCACCGCCGCGAATGGGTTTTTAGACCCGCCTTTTTAGACGAAA
>NW_008825167.1:4422208-4424236 GCF_000699105.1 Pygoscelis adeliae
AGCGCTATTTTCTGAGCTCAGCGGTAAGGCAGGGCCCGATTCTCCTCAGACAGAGGGAAATGGCAAAGCTCTTACCGACTTGGAAGCGAGGGCAAGCAGGCTGCCAAGGCGGGCCGAGGTGCAGCGTCTGGCCACCCCAGAGGAGTTTGGGGTGCCCTCGCTGAGGGGGAGCGAGCTGGGCGCACATCTGTCCATGCCGCCGTGTTACTCCATGCCAAGCTCCCCGCGCGAAGTTTCAGTACCTCCTCTCGGGCGGTTTAATCGTTCTGCGGGATGATCGGAGAGTTAATTCTGCTGACGGCACTGCTGAACTCGGGACCGGGGGTGGTTTTTAAAAACTAGCGCACGGAAAGGGAGGGGGTAGACACGAAGATTTCAGAGCTTTTTTGGATTCTGCAGGATTGGTCTGCCATACTTACAATACCCGTGGTGATAGGTGTATTAGAGGTAGCTTAATACAAATAGCTAGTGGGACTCTTGGGCAGGAAACGTTAGTACTTCACTTATCAAAGTGACATGCCTGATACGAGGAGCAGATCATCTCCCCTGTGCTTCTGTACGCACAAGCTGTAGATTTTCCTGTGTTTCTTTGGGGGTTTGGTTTGTTTGAGAGGGGAACATTTGAACCCAAAGGTTATAAAGGTGGTTTCAGCCTCCAAGTTGTGTGGCTTTCAGGAATCCGTTCAGGGCACAAGTAAAGGATTTCAGCTTACAAGCAGCCTTTAGCAGCCTGGCTCCAGCCCCCTAATAACTTGATTTTCCCCATCATTCTCCAGGTAGTGTCCATTTCACAGGGTTATCCGGCAGGATCGGGAGGTAACTCCCAGGACAAGTGGAGGTAACTCCCAGGACAAGTTTATGCAGTCTCTGACTGACTTTCTTTTCCTTGTGTATTCATGGGAAAGCCTTTTGTGGCTCAGTACAGACGTCTCAGACATCCCTCAAACAACATAGCTTCTTTAGAGTCTCACTGTGCATCACTAGGGCAGCATCTAGCCAAGCGCCTCATGTGGGGTTTGTATAAATAAACAAATTTGGTTTTAATTACTTTGAAGTGGTTAACCACTTTATTGCCATTTATAGATGTTAGCAAGTATAAAAATATATATGGATCAAAGCTGTAAGAAGAAAATCATGACTTTTTTTTTTTCCCCCCACTACTTAAGTTGCCATGTGGCAAAGCATAAAAAAAATTGGGGGTAGAACATGCTTAAACCGCAAGTGCAGTATCTGTGAATACCGATATGGATATGGAAGCATCTCCAGGAAAAAATAATAGCGAAAAATGAAAATTTAGAAATGAAACTAGAGTTCACTTACATTTTTTTATAGAGTAATGTAAACAGATACAGGCAATGAGACCACTTCCTCGGGGTTACATGACTGGGCAAATGTTTAGTTCTAAACTGGAACTGCTGCTTCGAGGAGGGAGGGGAGTGTGGTACAAAATATTGTGACAAGGGGAGTGCTCTAAGTGAGGATAAGTTGGCATGATGAACAGATGGAGTATTCAATAACAGGAGGTTATTAATACTGCAGTTTGGTATTCTCTACGCTACTTCATGAAGGGATTCATATGCTTGCTCTTTTTCCTTTCTGATTGTACGCAGACTTAACAAATAACGCAACTGCAGGTAATGCCGGACTTATTTCCCTCCCAGCGCACGCGCGCACACATCACAAATTCATGTTTCGCGGGAAAACATCAAGGGCTAGATCCTCAGCCGCTTGCAGCTGGACCGACCGTGTTCCTTTCCGTAGCAGAAAGCTGATTTGCACCTGCTGAAAGAGGGAGGTTATCTGACCCTGTCTCCCCAGTCGAAAGGTCCCTCCACCCTGCTCTTTGCCAGCTGCCACGAGGCACCTGCTCTAGAGAATAAACTATGAAGGCCCTCAGGATGGAAAAGAAAACAAAATAACCCAAAAGCAACTGAAGTTTTCCTTCAGAACACAACACAGTGCTGTTTCTGTTTAAGAAAACCAACCTCGCTTTCGCCCGGAGTTCAGTCCTCCTCCCCTACGCGGCTT
>NW_008825167.1:4424256-4465734 GCF_000699105.1 Pygoscelis adeliae
GGACATGAGAAAATCCGGGAGCCGACCAGGTGACTCCAGTCAAACCTTCCACTACCCCTGTCCACTTTCCTTCCTGTGCTCTCCAGCTCGCCTCCGGGTCACCAAACATTTAGTCATCTTCACATCCTTTAGACTATGACTTGTATGGCTACAATCTAACTAAATCTTCCACAAAACGTGACAATCCCCATTCTCTTATCACATTTTGCAACTGCTGTCATTGCCACTATTTTTTTTTTTTAACAGTAATGTTACACAGCTGAGTGTCTTCTGTGTTTTGCACTAAGAATTACGGCATTTTTCAAAGCCCCCAAACTGTTTCTTGGCTTCTGAAGAGTCAGCTGGAGGAGCACATGTGCTGAAGAGTAAATACATTGTTTTAAATGTATCTGTTAACAGCCATATGTATAATTTAAGTACAAGTTTTATTCCCCTCAGAATGTCTAATCATAAGGGCATGACCTTGGGCTTTCACAAATTAGATACATTAGGGTATGATATCTTTAGCAGATGTGACTTTGAAGATACTGAAAGAGGAAGTTTTACTGTTGTATCGTATAAGCAACGAGCCAAGATACTCGCTGAATGCTCTCTGAAGTGAATAATGAAGTTTGACAATATTCTTACATCTAGATACTGAGACTGTGTACTTACAAATCCGCCTTAGTTTGTCATAGCTGTACGTGCTGGCTCTTTCATGCATGTTTTTGCTTCGTTACCAAACATGCGTCATTCATTGTAACAGTTTTTAATGCCATCGTTTTAAAAGCTTTGTGCATTTTTAATCAAAATGTTAAGATTATATTTCAAGGGAATATCTTAACTTTTGTGAACAGTAAATCTCGCAGATGCTATTAGGCGATCCTAAAAGGGATTTATGTCAGAAGAGAAGAATGGTTGGATAAAGCAGGTCCAACATTTAAACCTTACCCTAAAAAAAGATCTTTAAATTGTCTAATCAAAGTAAGTCAGTAACATTTATTTAAAATCTGGAAAGAAGACTTCGTTTGGATTTAAATCTTTCCTTCTTTCGCTCAGATCCTGAAAAGCATCTGTTTATAAAACACACACATAGGGATCAGTCTACTTTCGCTTTGCAATTGCATATTTTAATTAGAGCTTCTTTTTTTTTTTTTTAAATGTATAACTTCCTCTGTGTTAAACTTCCCGCTGTAGGAAGTTAATGCTTTCTGGTTGATGTGAAAGAGAAAGGCCATTTTGGAGTAACATTTTCAGCAGGTTCTGAGGGGAAAATGGAAAAAAGAATAATTGACAAAAGGGAAACACTTCATCTTTATGAAATGGTGGTCATCACGAGCATGAAATAAAATAGAGGCCCTTCATCTACTGTTAAAAAGAAGGTTTTTTTTTTTTTTTTTTTTTTTTTTTTAAGTTCCACTTAACAAACAAGAAGTTCAGCTGTGTCAAACATTCAAAGTCATTTTTGAAATGCCAAATGTGCATTGCTCCTTCCTCAGAATGGAATGGCTATACCAGCTCTATGCTGGAAATAACAGCCGTACAAAAGCGAAAAAGCTTGCAGTGTGCTGAATGAATGGAAGAGTAAATTCCCTTCAAACCAGCGAACACAAAAAACCTCTCTCCTCTGATGTTATCTGTATTAAGTGACTAAGGGATTTTCTTCTTGATCTCACCCTCTTCATACAAGCACTAAAAACACAAGAACCAGGGTGGAATTAAATCCTCTGCATTTTCTGGTTATCGTGAAATGAGAGGTATCATTTTCCATCTATAGAGGCCCTTCATCTACTGTTAAAAAGAAGGTTTGCTGAAGGATCAAAGTCGTACATTAAAGTTCCACTTAACAAACAAGAAGTTCAGCTGTGTCAAACATTCAAAGTCATTTTTGAAATGCCAAATGTGCATTGCTCCTTCCTCAGAATGGAATGGCTATACCAGCTCTATGCTGGAAATAACAGCCGTACAAAAGCGAAAAAGCTTGCAGTGTGCTGAATGAATGGAAGAGTAAATTCCCTTCAAACCAGCGAACACAAAAAACCTCTCTCCTCTGATGTTATCTGTATTAAGTGACTAAGGGATTTTCTTCTTGATCTCACCCTCTTCATACAAGCACTAAAAACACAAGAACCAGGGTGGAATTAAATCCTCTGCATTTTCTGGTTATCGTGAAATGAGAGGTATCATTTTCCATCTAGTCAGGAGGAGTTAACAGACCGTTTCCAGGAAGGTCTGTGTTCTGGCTGAAGAGAAAAAGAAGATAGAGATGAACAGCAGAAGAAACCTATCAAGAACCATTAGCGGATGTCAGCCATTGTCCATCTGTTCACAGTGGAATAAATCCAGACCTGAAGGAACAACTGCAACCTGCCCCATATGGTTCGCTCCCTTCTGCGCTGGCAGGGCTTCTTTGGGGATATGACTTTGGATGAGGTAAAGGAGAAGCGACGCAATCTGTGTTCCCAGGAACGAACAGCCAATTAACATGAAAGAACAAGAAGTGGGTTAGTAACCCAGGGGAAGGTTTTGTCCTCCTCACCTGTCTGAAAATCTTGGAGCTCATTCAAACTGTGTACATTGCAGAGATACTATGCTGAGGCTTCTACTACTAATGAAGTCCTTAAAAGTTTAACTTTAGCTACTAACAAAATTATGTGGGCAGTGGACAGCCCCTCAACTGGTGAGTGAGACCACTGATCCAGCTGTCTCCCAAGGTGCTAAAGAAGGCATTTGGAATATATTACACTAAAAATTCCATTAAAAATTATAATGCAATATGCTTTCAACATAATGAACCAGCATAACAACATTCTGCATTTACTTTTATAGAAGTGGATTGTAGCAAGTTACTATTGAGTAGTAATTTACTTCTCAAGTTTTAAATCAGTCTGGGGCTGGTCATGAAGCAAAGTATTAGTTTTAGATGATTAAGGGCAGTAGGCTCAGACGCATACAGAATAGTCATGACATGTGATTGTCTCTTTAGAACGAAAAATAGATACTCCGTGCAACGCTGCATTCTGTATGCAAAGAAACAGACATACGTATTGAAGCCAACTGAAGGGACCAAAAAACTGCAAGTTTGTAATAGTTTCAATGGTTATTTGTGTTTGGTGGTAGTAATTTCACAGGTAATATGGAGAATAACTAACCACCCAGTGGCCTAAGCAGAACCAGTGGATGTCCTGAGTGAACCTGCTATTGTGTATATGTCTTCAGTCTTAGGACAATCTGCTGAGAAACTCAATGGATGCAGAAAATCAAATTCAGAAGCGATGTGCAAGAGGTACATTTGCCTACACGGATTCAAGGGCAGGCCACTGCCTACGCCGCTTCCAGAAGAAAGGAGAGAGATGCTCAGCCTGGAGGCTTGATCTCTGCTCTAGCTCTGAAGCCATAAGCAGTTCAGATCTGCTAGTGTTACTCCAACCGTGAGGCGATTGATTATCTGCTCAGAAGTCGGATTAATTATTTTGGGCCTTGCACCATGCTAAAGCAGCAGTAGGGGCATCTCTGGGAGATGCTGTACGCTCATACCAATTTGGGCTGGCAGTAAGTTAGCCGTCTCTGCGCTGCAATGTAATTTGCACTCCACTATCCTCCACCTCCTCTTTAGTTCCCTTACAACAACACTTGGCGTCGCATTTTTGTCAAAGTTGCACAACAAGTAGCCAGGAAAAAAAGTTACAGTTGGATCAGAGATAATTTTAAAGTTGCCAATTATATTCGTATTTATAAACTAGGTGGTGTAAAGAACGTCATCCTTCCTTGTTTGAAACACGTACCACAAAACCGAGGACCCCCTCAGGAACGGTAAAAAAGAGTGTCAAATCAAAGCAACATCTCGCTAAGCATTCATCTAGAGACTTTCCTCTCAAACGAACCAAGAGGCTTACCAATCTGAAAAAATAGCAAGGATACTAAAGGATGCAAAAAGAAAAATGTTTGTTATGTGAAAATGTCCATTTGCTGTCACGGACCTTGAGCGCAACCACGCACTGGGACTATATGCATTTATGACGGTGAAACGAACTCTCTCGCTTCATCAAATTTACTTGGGATGATTACAATTATCAGTCTTGAATTTCATCCTCTTCCAAATTGAACACTGCTTTGTACCGTCATGAAACACTGCACCACCAGCACTCCGCTATCACCTAGCGCCAAGATAAGAGAATGGTTCATTAGTGAGCAAAAAGTGACCTCTAGTGAATCACCACACCAGTTCCTGAGACACACAACATCGCCCTGGCAGCGCCTGGCCTTTCACTGACCGATCACATCCACATACAATTAAAATCTGATAATGCTACACCATAGCACTAGTCAGCATCTCTGCACCATCGGTTAAGCGCTTCAGATACCTTCAGTAACTCACGCTTTGCACAGCAGCTGTAACGAACAACAGAAAACATTTGCACATCAAAAAACCTGAACATGATAAAATCTACCCACAGATAACTATTAAAGAATTTAATGGACTATAATAAACAGTGTAAGCTCTAACTAGATTTTTTTGACTTGTTTTAATTTCATTTTAGAAGTAGCGTATCCAGAAATTTGGAAACAAAGTAAGAAAACCATCCTATTAACTATGTAAAAATAATAATAATCGCAACGAACAGCCCTTTGTACACTAAGCAAACAGGAAAATTAGAGTGGAGAAAAAGAGTAGCAAAGAGACGGGCAGTGAAAAAGTGAAAATCGATTCCATAGTTACAACATATGGAACCGTATACAGGCTAGGCAATCCATAACAGCGAATGGTCAATGATTTTAGAACAGTAAAAAAAAAAACTAGCAAGGTTTCATGAGTAAAACACATACCCCATGGGCCGCAGAAAGACATTTCATACGTTGTCTGCCTCCATATATCTAGCAACACACTAATATTTTTATACCCCTCCTAATATGTATATATTTTTCTAACAAACATTTTACAGGCAGTTATTGGGAGGTACACCTTTTTTTCTTTTACTGAACCAAAATAGTCTCTTGCGTAACTTTTTTTACTCCCCATTCTCAAGATTTAAAACTCAATAGCTGAAAAGTAAACTGCAAGAAATCCTTATCCCTATGCAAGACTCTCAAGATACAATTCAAATCCTAAGGGACATCAGTTTACGTGCCAACTTACGGTAAAAAAAGTTGGTATATAAAAAAAATTGAAATATATTGAAAAAGCTCCCTTTGTATTGCTGTATAATGTAAAGAGAGAAGCGGACTGTTATCCTAGCAAAAAGACTGCCTGATCACACTACGTATATTCATATAGCACACAACTTCACTATAGAGGAAAAGTCGATCCAAATAGGTGAAAATCAGTATCAACAGATTTACTACTACTTGAGCTTATGCCTGTTGCCGAATACCCTGACTTACAGACGAAGGCAGCACTGTGCATTATGATAGGATGGATTATTTAAAGATTATTGGATCAACTTTCCAAAGGCCTTACCATATTACATGAAGAAAACGCTGCGGAGATACACATCTCATGAAAATGTTTGCTAAACCGTTGTCTTTGGAATGGTCCAACCCCTCTACACAGGAAAACACCATCCGACAGAGATGCTTTGTTGATTTTGCATCGCAGCACAGCGCAACTGTGGCCCTACAAGTGTCTTTTGGGAACTCCATCATCTCACAACGACCATTACTCTCGACAGCAGAATCGTCGCTGCAATGTTAAAGACAGTTGCTGTTGCGCCAGGCAGGCGTTGGCAAGGCGGCCGTGCGGGTACCTCTGCAGTATTTGTGATTCATGATGACATTGTGGAGAGCCCACAAAGAGTTCATCATGAGCTATAAACAAAAGGCAGTGAAATAAATAAAGGAACCTCCTATGATAGTTTTAAAAGGTAAATTTCCTAGAACGGGATTTGGAACATCATGTCAGCTTCTGAAACCAGCTTCAGTTAATGCACCATGTTGCTTATCTTAACTCTTCTCAGTTTGGGGTTTTTTTCTGTTTATTTTGTCAAGACAGTTTATTCAGTCTCTTAACATATGCTGTCTTTTTCATGAAGCGGGGTATCTAATACTGCTTTTGTGTAACAAACTATTATTTTTCACTACACTGATGTGCCATTTGAACTACCAGGTCACAAGAAACACAATAAACAATTAAAAATCTGCAACACTGATGCAATCAGTAATTTTAAAGTTTTCATTTTTATCGCATAATTCTAGGGAACGTCTTAGGGTATACAAAACCTATTTTTTTCCTTGCTTCAAATTCTTATGTTTTATTTGGGCCCTGTTTGTTCTTATGACCAGCAGAAGAGTCATTGATACTAGAATCATCTTTTATTAATTTGTATTACTTTATGTATCTGAAAGAATGATCACAGCATAGGCTTGTACATCACCACGGGAAGAGTAAAGTTCAGCAGACATACACAAAAAAGGAAATACTACCATGCAAACAGACGGGGTTCTTAATTAAAATGATTCGATACGCTTTATGAACAGTACAAGTTATATCACAGACGATGAAGCTACCTTAGGAAAAATGTACATTAAATTAACTAGTGGAGGCTAAAGACAACTGAGCTGTAATAATAAGTAAATGTATATAGATAATGTACAAATAACTAATTAGCTTTTCCTGAAAGACCTGGAAACAAATAAGAATACTTTGTGTATCGTTGTCCTGTGCTGACCTCTAACTAAAGTGGCTTCTGAGACCCATGACCCAGAAAGGTTAAAGTTTGTGTCTTTCCCAGAGGCTGCACCTACATGATTAACATTACAGAGAAACCCACATCAGAAAGAACTACCACCAGAGAGGAATGAACAGTAATTCATGTCGGTAACAAATAGTCTAAGGAGAATAAAACCCCACCCTACCTTGGTTCAGTAAGAGTATTTTGAATGTTTTTCCTTTTAGGCACCACAACTGTAACTTCTACTGAATACCAAGTACCGAGAGGGAAGGGGTGATTTTTTTTGTTTGTTTCTTGAGGTTTTGCAATCACAACCAGAGTTAAGTGTTCGCAGTCTATTCCTGGATCTTTCCTGACAAGAGATTTCCAATTGTGCTAAAATCTATGGAAGTTTTGAGATGTAGACAGATGTCTGTGAGGCTGAGGTCATCAAACTCATCTCATTTGTGACCTAAGCCTGGTCTCTTGGCTCTCTTAAAAAAAAGAAGGGGGGAGGGAGGAAGAGATGGAAAAGACACCAAAGAAACTGTTTGCTAATTTATCTAAAAATTTGTCCTAGTTAATTTTAAATCTAATAGCACACGCAGATTTTTGTAACACACGGCCAACATGATGCACATTGTTTTTCCTTTTAGGCACCACAACTGTAAATTCTACTGAATACCAAGTACCGAGAGGGAAGGGGTGATTTTTTTGTTTGTTTCTTGAGGTTTTGCAATCACAACCAGAGTTAAGTGTTCGCAGTCTATTCCTGGATCTTTCCTGACAAGAGATTTCCAATTGTGCTAAAATCTATGGAAGTTTTGAGATGTAGACAGATGTCTGTGAGGCTGAGGTCATCAAACTCATCTCATTTGTGACCTAAGCCTGGTCTCTTGGCTCTCTTAAAAAAAAGAAGGGGGGAGGGAGGAAGAGATGGAAAAGACACCAAAGAAACTGTTTGCTAATTTATCTAAAAATTTGTCCTAGTTAATTTTAAATCTAATAGCACACGCAGATTTTTGTAACACACGGCCAACATGATGCACATTGAGAAGACACGTATTTGGTCATCTACCATTACTACTCCTCACAGTGTAATTATTGTTTCTGGCATTATAGGCAGGCAACTGTCTATCATTTCCTGACCATCTAACCAACCAACTTTTCAAGAACTTGTGCTGAAATCTCATTTCAAAGGCAGTTTTACTGCACTAAGTGTGTGAAACTGCTTAAATTTATACATATTTTACATAAATCTTTATTTATCAATGAACGGTTCTGTTTCTCAGTTCTTTAAACATCCAAAGAAAAAAGTGCCACGCTGATGCTGACATCGTTTCTACCGCTTAAGGGAAGATAAAACTGGGTCTCTCAAAGCTGCAGGCAAAATACTACAATGGATAACAAATATTCCTTGTGCATACACGATTGGAACGGCTGTCTCCATTGGGCGCTGGCTGTACGTTGTGGGGCACAGAATGGATTCAGAGGAGATTTTTTTGTTAGAATCAGTTCATGTGTACATGCAGTATTCAAACAGCTTATTTTATAATCACTGCTACCTGCTCCCTGACCCCAGAGATGCCTGCTCACTTAAAACAACCATCAAACCTCCAAAACACTTGCAAAACCCCCACAATGTAAACACATACATATACTCATTGCACAGGGGGTTCTATTTAAAAAAAAACCAACAAAGATAGGTTGGTAGTAAATTTTCTGAATCTTATTCCCTTTGATGGCTGCAGGGTACCCTAAATTTTTACATATAATCCACTGTTACGATCACCACTGTTTCCGTTCTGCTCTTAAAAAAAGAGAAAAGGAGAAAAAGGTTTTGTACAGGAGCATTAATAGTTCCACTTGCCCTGTGGCAAATGGGGAAAATATGTCAATGTGAATTATTGTACTGTCTCCATGGATCAAGATTTCTCTTAGTGCTTTCAAAATTCCACTAACAGAAACAATTGCTAAGAGCATTTGCTACTTAGCCTGCTATGCTGGAATCAAGTAAGACCTGAGGATCAACTAATGCTAAAATATTATCTTTTATATTGATTTTTCCCCCCTACATTAACTAAGGAAAGAAACAGCTAAACAGTTTTAGCCGGAAAGAATGGCATATCGCTCTCACAAGGACATTCAAAGAATTTAAATAGTCAAGATAATTGCAAAATAGAATTTTGAGCAGCTCAGACTACCAAAAATGTGAGACTATCACAGTATAATTTTACTTCATTCTGACTCAAACAAGTTGTACCACATATTCCACTTACTACACACAGAGTTACAGTGGGGAATGTAGTATCTCTTCTCCGAGGACACCCACACAGATGCATTAGAAAAAATAATTCTAATTTTGTGCAGTTGTGTATGCACAGTCCGCTTCGAAGGAGTGAGCCAAATGCTAATAAAGAGATTCCAAGTCCATTTTCTCTACTGGAAGGCTATTTTAAGGGTATTTATTAAATTCTTTTTTTATATCTCTTTCCTAGTAGTAGATTATGGTCTCAATTAATTAATGAAGTACAGTTGTAGAAATTCATGGGCCACTGGGCAGATCCGGTATGAAAATTCATTTCTAAACTTCCTGATCCGGCCAACAAGAACGAACAACCGATGAAATCCAGACACTGTTTACTTACACATTATTGATTATTTCTACCAAATAGCAGATTATTTTCACTAGAAAATAATCATCTTGATTCTTATACTACATTCATCACCAGGATTCATAAACGTCTAACAGATTCATCTAAGGCAACCATGAAGATGCAATGAATTACGGTTTCACAGGGTGTCTGAGTTAGCACTACTGACATTCTGGTTAAAAAAGTTAGTGCTACACAAAACCGATAAAAACAAACACACATTAAAAGGATTACGAATCAGTTCGCTTAGGACACAATTGTCAATGAAAAACTCTCTCAAAAGAGATGTTTCTAATGGGTATCTGTCATCATCTTTACCAACGATGTGGACACAGATAGAAAATTTTTGCCAAAATGACTGTGAACATCACAAAAACAATAGTAACTGTCTGTAAAAAATAATAGCAGCAGCGCAATCACACAGTCATTTTGGATCACGGATAAATGAAGATCACAGAAACAAAACGTGCTTTAATAAAACCAAGATGGAAAGCTTTGCCATTAGAAAAGACTACCGTCACACTGACAGAGTAGGGAACTAGAGCCTTAAGTGATGTGTGACTGTGAGCTCCAAGAACCACACCTCAACAACAGGAGATAACATTTTCCTCGAAGAAATAGTTAAATTCAAATACAGAGGAAATTTTTGCCATTGCGGATAGGATTACTGAGATGATAAATAGTTAAATATTGCTGCAGCTCTGGCATCCTTGTTTTGTATGTTCAAAAGGGTGCAAAAAGAAAAACTCAATGCTGGAGAAAAATGCCTTGAAGAACACAACGTATTCAGATTGCCACTAAAAACCTGAGAGGTAACGTGATTACGCTGTCTAAGTACCTTTGTAGGGAGAAATACCAGACACTAAAGGACTGCCTAATCTTAGAGGAAGACATAATAAGAAAGAGCAGCTTAGAAGCTCATTCAAAATCTGTATTTTCTAGGTTGTTTTTTTTTTTAAGTGGACGTTATTGACTATACTATCAAGGGCTATGGTGGTGTCTTCATCTCCTGAATACTTCAAATGCCTTTCTGAAAGATAAACATCAGTCTAATAAAAAATTTGGGGCTGAACTGTATCAGGGACATACGTGATACAAAGGGGTTCAAGGTAACCGGGAATTGCCCCCCAGTCCTACACTCTGGGGAGTTACAGCTCCAAAAACTTAAAGATGACTAATTGTTGGGTAGTGCTCTGCTCCCTGTAGGAATGAACAGATCAGATGATCTGTCTTTCACTGAGCATCATCTATTGATATAAATCTCTCCCTGCTCGTGACATCCATTAACAGAAAGCAATTACTACTGAGAAGCTGTGATGAAGAGGAATGTCTTACCATAAAACAGCTGAATTCCAGGAGAGAGCTAATGGTGATCCCACCGAGAGCACCACGGGCAGAGTAGATACATTTCAACTGGATTTCAGTGGGAAGCCCCACACAGCATGTGAAACACTGAACTCAAGGACTTTCAGTACTAAATTAATAACAAGTTGTTTTTACTGTCATTAAATAACTCAAAGACGTTGGGGTTCATGCACTTGTCTACCCGAGTGCACTGAGGTCGGGGTGTTTGGAGACTAGCAATGAATAAACAGATCACTGTGCCAGGTCAGACATGCTCAAAGCCTGGTCTGCTATGAGCTGAAGTTTCTGTAGCACCTTCATCACACTACACAGGGTATGCTGCTGGCAGAAATGTTTTCAGTGAGAGGGGATGAGATGGCAATGTGTACTTCTTATGTACCAATGCCACTGCCTCCTTGCTCGGGTTTAGCTCAGTTAGTGCTTCTTTAAGCACCTTCTCCATCATGCACTGCAAGACTATTCTTTTATCTGACAAGTAGAACTGCATGTTGCCCGTCAATTTTGGTATTTAAGCTGCTGACATCTTAATTAATGACACAGCATAGTCTTTTCCACTCAGTTTGCAAGAAAGTTGCACAAGATGGAGCCTAGAAGAATTCTGCTGGCAAGTGCTTTTGTAAAGGAACTGAGGCATCTCATAACTGGGAGAAATTAGAAGGATTAAGGCACTAGCCAAGATTTGGGAGAAGTACAATCAGTTCCTGATTCTGTCACCAGCCCCCTAGATTCCTTGTCATCCTAAACCACTTCCATTGTCTGCATCCGGGTTCCTCATCTTTAAAATATGTACGGTATTCGCTTATTAAACACTCATGTCTGCTGTGAGAGCAAGTTCATATAATATTTAGACATCCCACTACTACCGAAGAGTCACTCTGGGTACGTCTAACGAGACCAAGGACAGGTATACATTAATCGGCAGTACAGACCCTAGCTGTGTCAGCGATACGTCATCACTCTAGTTTCAAAGCAGGTATGTAAAGCTTATTGTGCTACCCTACAAAGAAACATCTTAAAACAATCTGTAGGAAGCAGGCTATCTAAGCTGCAGTTTGCACTCCCCCCCGTCGCGCTGTCTCATGCTCCAGTAGGTCTCCCAGTGTTCAATTAACTGAAGTTCCTACTGCTAGCAACAAAATATAATATAAATTTGCAGGCCTGTAAAGTTAAATTTGTTTTACTAAAACTACTGTGTTTTGGAAATATCACCTGAAGCAGCCTCACAGAGAATCACGTGCATATTTTAACATACTTTTTGGTGTCTTCTACTAGTGCTGAACATTTTACTATTACGTGAAGAGTAGAGTTGAGGAGAGAGGAGTGGTCCTTTGTAAGGTAGATAATCCTGGCAGGTCCAGATGAGGAAAACAAACTTACTTTCATTCTAACACAAAAAGCCAATTAGGAAGCTAAACTGTAAAAATTATGATAGAATTCTGTCGGGCAAACACTTGAAAGATCACCAAAACAGTAATAAATTAATCATCTGGAGACATGGAAAGGAGAAATTAAGATCAATAAAAATTGTATTCATCTGTTAATGAAACATTTCCACCACCAAAAAAGCTACTGTTGTTAGAATAAGAAAAGACTATCAACCCCAGTCTGGTGTATACATTCATTTTTTTAATGATAGGTAAACCTATGTTGTATAGAAGAATTAAACTCGGCGGGCACAAGACAATACTGCTTTCCTATGAGACGGCTATCTCAGCCCCTTGCTCTTAGCAATCTGTGTAACTGTACTCCAGTCACAGCCGTATTCATTAACAATACATGTCAGTGCCTCCCTCTGCCTCTACGCTTGTCTCATCCTTAACTTCGTCTTTATCCAGCAAAAACGTGCGCGTGTTTAACTTAACACGCGCTGCAGGTGGTGGCGCAGATGTCCCATTGCTCAGGTCCACACGCACACAGATCCTCTGAACCCTGCTTAAACCAAAGTCTGCCACAAAGTCGACTCCCCACCACTCCCCCACAGTGCTACCATTAATTGCATAAAACACTTCTTGGAGAACGAAAATCTCTTTCTGGGACCCGAGAAGCACAACATCCACTAATCACTTCTGCAATAATTATGGCACATGAAGTAAGTGTGAACTATGTATTGGTCTGCAGTTTCCACAATCAATTTAGCTTGAAAACAGCATTTTTCTGTTTTCCAACTTATTGGGAAAACTAAGGGTTTTTTTTTTCTTTATGGACCAAGCCTCGATGTTACTGATATCAATCGAAGTTTGCCATTCAAGCATACAAGACCCCAACATGCTAAGACTGAAGTTTCAAGCTAAATTTGTAACTACTTACTACACAAAATAACAATTAACGCAAGCTAATTTCTGCTTCCCAGAGCTCTAAAATAATTCTAGACATGAAACAAAGATCACTGTTATTCAGACAAGTAGTTTTCAGGTGGTTAAACTGAAAGACTAGAGGGATTCAATTAAACATTTATTAACTGCAGAGGACAGTACAGTTCAGTGTGCCAAAATAAACTTCAGCTCACACCTGTATTGAAGATTTGAAATATTTGCAGTAAAATAAATCCTTATTTTATTAACATGCTTGCTACAGCTGAAGGAATAACATATGCCATCATAAAATAAATGTTTAAATCAGTACTGTACACCGTGTTGGATATTGCCTGCCTTAAAATCAACTATCTCTGTAACTCATTCTGATTTTTAGAAAAATGCAGGTAAGAACAATCTTTTAGCACACATAGTCTCTCGGCTAAACTCTCTCTCCCGTTACAAATCAGCTATAGGCAAGATGATAGGAAAACCAAACACCAGCTATAAACAGGCATTTGTGGGACGAGAAGTTGGCATCTGTGCTGACATCAGGCGGGGCAGCGTACGCCAGTCTCAGAAAGCAGAAGGGGATGATTTTTGCGATGGATGAATCCTTTCCAGGGAAGTCCTCTGAGCCCCAGAGCTTGTTGCTCCTCCAGCCGACCTGCCACCAGGATCTACCTTCTGCCCACCATCAGGTGAGGGTAGTGAAGCTGCGTGCACTTGTCCCATCTTTTCGCAAGGGCTAAGCAGAGCCTGACACCTTGCTCATATTTCATACTTTAACTGGTGATTGGTTAACATTAGCTAGCAAATTCCCCGAATGTTGAAAGAGCTTCCAAGAGACGGGTGTTAGTAAGTTTACTGAGGGAATAAAATCTTCATTGGCTTTGTCCTACACTCCTGACTGTCCTTTAATAGAGTCGATGATAACCTCTTCTCAGTGAAGACCTATTACAGAACCGAACGAGTAAGACGCAGGAATACATACAAGTTTTGAAATCTGAAGATACTGGTTATAGTCAAAAGCTGCAGTTCAACTCTAAGATCACTGGGTGCCTTCATCTATTACTGTTAAATAAGCAGGATCTTCTAGCATGACAGACCCCTGCAATCCTCCACTTGCTGCCACCTCCAGGTAGAGTAGACCCCACTAAACACGACCTCTGAGCCCCATCACCCAACCAGAGTTTCACGCCTCTGGTTGCCCACCAGACCACAACCATCCCACCACAACCTCCCAACTGGAATAACCCTGTGGGAGGGAGTGCCCACAACCTTGTTAAAACCGAGGGAAACGACGTCCACTGCTCTCCCCTCATCCTCAAATCCAGGCAGGTTTTCACCGAAGTGAATCTGCTCGGACAGGCAGGATTTATCCGTGCTAAATTCATGCTGACTGTTCCCGGTCACCTCCTCCTGCTTCATGTCCCCAGAAACACGTTCCCAGTCCTCATCCTACCAATACAGTGGTAGAAACTTTTTCTTGCCCTTGACATTCAAGTCCCAACCTGAGCTTTGATTTTCCTAACACCGCCCCTGCATGCCAGGGCAGTATTTCCAAATTCCTCCTTTGTAGCCCCTCCGTCCTTGCACCCATACGATGCCCTTAGATTTCCAAGTTTACTGGAGGCTGTGTAACGACTCCACAGATATAATTCACACATCTCGTTTCCTGAACAATTTGTTTCCACGTTTCATTCAAAAAGAAGGTTTTTTCTTTTTAAACAAAGCCTAACTTAAGACGCATTGACATCTATAACGGGAGCTGGATGGCAGCATGTGAGTAGCATTTAAAAGCCTACTGGGAGCAAAATTATGGCTCTTAAGAAGAGTGTGGCTTCTAAAATTTAACTTGACTGTTGCCTAGGCCTCTTCTTAAATTCTTACCCGTGCTAAACAATACAAGCAATGAGGTGACTATACAGAAAAAATACCCATTTTCATTTTTTAGGTGCAAAAATGCAATTTGGGCAATAAAAAAACCCAACCGCCCAGATTAAGCAATATTTCCTAGAGTCTTCTCTTCTGGCAGCCACAGAAATATCATCCTTTGATACGCCTTTGTAAATGTGATTATAGGTCCATTTATATATATGACATTTTAGTAGTAATTGTACAAGCACAGCTAAGTAATTGTACTTGAAAATTTGATGATGGAAACAACTTCTTCTTTCTTGCATTCATCACTATTGAAAAGAGAATGCAGTGGGTTTTTTTAAGAAATAATAACCTAACCTAATTTCTGGATATTCTTCTAAGTACAAACCTTGTGATTTAAATATAATTCAGTCTGCTAAACGTTCCTATGAAAGAAAGATAATTTAAAACTCCATCAAGTATAACTGATGACAAACTGATTTTTGTTTTAGTAAGGAGTTTGCTTGGGTTAAATAGAATTCTAATTGTTTTTCACATTTTGTTTTATTTATGGCAAATAAACTGCCCTAGAGATTAAAAATGTGGCCAGATTATCAAATATTTGGTCATAAATAATGCATTAAAATATTATTAGACTGATGACAGTTGTTAGACTGATGGCCTTTTCATTCCTAATCACTAATTTCACATAATTTTTTAAAAGTACATTTCACGTAAGTGATTTCAATGTTCATCACCTCAAACCACACGGACCAAATCACAGAAGCGCAGCCCAAAAGAGGTATGATTTCTGACACAAATCGCTGAATTGAGTAGGGAAATGTAGTAGGGCACTATGCCAAGGTGGGGTTTGTACCTGAAATCACTACACCTGTAACTTGTAATAATGCTGATTTATTTATCTTTCTCTTCACAGGAAAGCGTTTCAAGGAGGACTTTCCCCCCTTGCCTTTTAGCACAGGGTTGGGCAGGGTGTTACTGGCTGCTTTGCAAGAGAAGTCGGTGATCTCGGCCGTGCTCCCCCGGGTAACCTTGGCAGGTCTGCCCTTACCCTCAAACTCCTCCCCGATGTTTCCCAAGTTGAAATACTAATGATTTGCTCCTCTTAACTTCAATGGTTAAAATGACCTAATTGCAAATTTTGACATCTCCGTGAGATGGTACGAGATGAAAAAAAAAAAAAATAAAAGAATAGGGGTGGTTGGAAGGGACCTTTAAAGGTCATCTAAGTCCAAACCCCCTGCAATGAGCAGGGACACCTTCAACTAGATCAGGTTGCTCAGAGCCCCGTCCAACCTGACCTAGAATGTTCCCAGGGATGGGGCATCCACCACCTCTCTGGGCAACCTGTGCCAGTGCTTCACCACCCTCAGCGTAAAAAATTTCTTCTTCTATCTAGTCTGAATCTACCCTCTTTTAGTTTAAAACCATTCCCCCTTGTCCTGTCGCAACAGGCCCTGCTAAAAAGTCTGTCCCCATCTTTCTTAAAAGCCCCCTTTAAGTATTGAAAGGCCAAAATAAGGTCTCCCCGAAGCCTTCTCTTCTCCAGGCTGAACAACTCCAACTCCCATCCTGCAGAAAGTAACGTTTCTACGTCCTACTTCTGACACAAGAGATCTGTTGAATCTCGATGTTACTTATTTGACTTAATGTGAATCAATGTCCTGTAGAACCAAACTGAAAGATGAATCTGAAAATTCTCCCAACAGTTTCTCAAAACACACACAGATTTATGCTTTCTACTTATTCTCCAATTTGAACACCTTTTTTTTTTTTTAAAAGTGTTAATTTATATAACAAATTCATGAGTTACAATCATAGACTTCACAGTAACTCTGGAAAACCCACACAGATTTCTCTATCCTCAACATAATAATGAAGAAAACACCACAGACCTCTCACAAAAACACAAGCTTTGAAGTGTATCCTAGGGATGACAAAATCCGGACTTTGACCACAAAAGGAACAAGTTCCACAGCTCAGGACCATGTCATGTCCTCCTGCTAACACTTTTCTCCTCCATCCTTTGGCAGCTGCAGGTATCACTGGGAATTGTTTACACCAATCTGTTGCAAACCACTGCTTCTACATTTCAAACTGAACATCATCCAGAGAACTCAACATCAAACTCTTCTGTCCTCTCACCTCCTGCTTTTTAAATGTAGCCTTAACTTCATAACGTTGCTCTCGAGAAAAGGGAGCAGAAAAGGCTTTCAGCACAGAAAACTGTTCCCTAGATGTCTTACATGCTAAGCTGCATGGCTAATGGGGTTTCATGACCCTCAACCCATTACTGGTGTATCTCACCTCACTTAGTTCCAAGACTGATGCAGGGTCACGCAGGGCACCACCCGGACCAGCGGGCCGTCTCCATCGACACAGTTAAGAACCAATTTACCAAGGGATATTTGCATGCTTCCCATTAGGAACCACGCGGTGAGGCAAGGCTGCATGCATTGTACCCTGAGCACCTCTTACACCAATGTGTCCCAGACAGGCAAGGAGAAGCTGAAGGTCCTGAAGACCTGCTACATTTTGGGTTTGTACAACCACATTTAAGCCCATGTAACTGAAGTTTATTCCTCTCCTGGAAAATAATAACATACATTTCCATTCTCCTATTTACAATATGTACTTGACAACAGGATTTTCGTCATTTCTGCGTTCACTTTAACAGCACAAATATTTTGACACCGAAGGTTGCAGAGAAGATGAAAAGATTTCATGTCAACACAGACCGGTATGAAAACAATATACCCTTAGGTCATCCGATTTACTTGAATTTTCTGTCTGGTTTTCAACAAGGAGATTTCTTCCTGTGAATGCCCATTTCATGTTCAAACTAAAGGGAAGGGCAATACAGCTGTGTCATTTGATTAAAAAAATCTCCAGGAAGTAAATATTTGCTCTTTGCTGAATAACTAGCATGTTTGGAGCTTAAAAGGGATTTTAAAAGGGAGTGATCTACTTAGAAGGTATAACCAGGCATGTAACAATAATTTATATAGTGACTTATTACTTTTATACACTCACAGAACATAGCACTCCCAAAAACCAGACCAAAAAAACATTGTGTTGGATGTTGTGGAAGGCAAGAGGGAAAGGAGAGGACCCCTGAAAGCTTTGTAATGTGAGTATAAAGCAAAATAAAAAGTGCTCCTCATGCTTCAGACATTAAATAAATGTAGAACAGTAATGGCCAAATGGTACCTCAAATCCTCGTGGGGGTAAGCGGCTTCTCCTACTGAAAGTGAAAGATTGGACTAGATGAGACACTACAGGCCACATCCAGTATCTAACTCCATACAGCAGATGAAGTAAAACAGGCTACAAAAATATATATATGCATATATTTGTGTGTGTGTGACACGTCAAAAAAACAAACTCGGTGTCTGGGTACCAAAACACAAATTCAATGGATGCAGCTAGGCCGTCTCAAGGATGTTTAAATAGGTGTTTATCATTCTTGTATGAGACAGAAGCATTACATTTTAATTGCTAGCCTTTATACCCATGTAACAAAATACTTCTAATAACTGAAAGCACAAATGTGATGATTAAAATATAGTCCATCTTACTAAGTCGTCCTCTAGCCAAATGCAGGGAAGTAATTCTTTTCCTGAATTATTTACTAAAGACATTTGCAAGAGGCGATGCGCTTGAGTAATCGCCACTTCAATCTTTGTTTCCTTTCTTAACTTAGCCAAGGGAAAATCAAGAAGCTCAACTGACAATGCATACAAAAGGAAGAAAATAGTGTTTGCAAAACAAATATTACATTTCTCCCTTCTGGAATTTTACTAGGTATTGGTACTGTGTCATTTGGAAAACTATAATTCAACAGATCTTGCAACACATTTCTTGCTAGCTTCTGGAGATAAATGGCTTTGGTGCAGCACTGCTCGTGCTGATGCAATACAAAATGTAGGTGGAAAATAAAAATGCGATTCATCTGTCAGACAATACAAGGAAATATTTAAATACGTATCTAAAACATTCAAACCCTGACTCTCTGCTGGCCAGGATGTCAGTTTTTCCCAGACTGGGGAACGCAAGAGGCACACAAGGCGCTAGGATATTATTTCCACCTGCAACATCCAAACATGGTAACAGACTGAGTAATATTGAGCAATATTCAAATGGTGGAGTTCAACTGGAAAGAACTAAGTACTTTTTCTTAGAAAGAAATAAGAATTAGAGAGAATTCCTCGTTACGCATCCTACCCGAAGGTACCAAATGTCTCTGTTTCACCTAATTACGTCTTTAATGCTACTCCTACTACTTGAGTTTTTATTTCTTCTAATGGCCTACATGGTCCATCAATACAAAAATTCAAGAAATGATAATAAAAAGTGTTTCAAGAAAAGTAGCACTGACAGCATCAGAGAGGAAATGCAGTCTATTAAATAAAAAAGATGACTGAGCATCAAAATAATTTTAAAAAATTAGAAACAGATGGGAGAAATAGCATCAACAGAATGCAAATAACTTAAGTATTTTAAAATACTAATGAGAAACTAGAAAACAAATATTGAATATATGTTTGATTAATTATAAAAAATTGAGATTTTGTGTGTTATATACAAAATAAAATACAATCACTGCAGTGTGTACATATTCCAAACATTTGACTACTTTGACACAAAGTATCTTTATGTGAAAAGAAACTAAATCCAATAATGAAAAGATAATCAATGGTTTCCTTGCCAGATATAAAAGTTCTAAAGCTGCAAAGTGGTTTTGTCATGAATTTTCTTTTCTTGTATCTGCAAGAAAAGATACAAGGGGTACGAAAAGCAGAATGTGTCACACATCACCCGGCTGCCTGCACCGCGCTCCCCAAACACGTCGGCATCTGAACAAGTGCTCCACAGGTGGGCTGCCCCCTAACCGTCCTACCAAACCGATCGACTAGGCCTGACCCAAGTTACCTTTTATGAGATGACAAGAACCAAATGCTTTGGCCATCAAAACCTGAAAATGGATCTGGAGTTCAGGGTTGACTGCTAGAGTGCATAAAACTCGTCCATCAGGACTTCGGTCCTGATGAAGTGAAGAATGCTGTACCCCCAATATACAAATATAAAAAAACCCCAAACCCACAGAACCCAGAAACACTGACCTTAAGACATTGAGGGAAGAAAGAGGAAGGGAAGGGGAAACAAATGTTCTGCTGCAGTGGGAACGCTGCCCTAAAAGTTTAGGGGGAAAAAGGTGATGAAGGCATGTCCTTGCTTTAATTACCACTGAACAAGTGTTCAAGGTCAGGTTGGACGGGGCTTTGAGCAAGCTGATCTAGTGAGAGATGCCCCTGCCCATGGCAGGGGGGTTGGACTAGATGACCTTTGAAGCTTCGTTCCAACCCAAAGCATTCTGTGCCTGTAAGAACAGCCAAACGAGTGGCTTCTGATCCACTGTAAATGAAAGATGACTCTGCCTAAGGCTGAGACACCCTAACGAAGAGTGACCGACCTGTAACGTAATCAAAGACCACCACCTTTACAAACCTCCCCTGGATACTTTCTGCAAACAGCAGTGTCCCCCCAGCACTGGCGGAAACATCAGCCTCCCTCCAAAAGCCGTTTCTCTTGACCTCGGTGCCCAGTTCCCACAATGCCAACAGTCACAGCATGACTCTGAACACAATCTTTAAATAAAAACTTGGCGAGACGACAGTATTTTCAACTGGTCATTTATATGAAAGCGTATTTCTTCAGGTGCTTCGTCGGCCCTTTGACACAAACAGCGTTATTACACTTTTGCACCGTAACACAAGCAGGTTTGGGGAGGGAGTGGGGGTTGTTTTTCTAGACACCCTTTAATTTTTTTTGTTTTTTAATAATGACAGAGCAGCTGGAACTGTCCTTCCTTCTTTTGCAAAAAACAGAAGAAAACAGACTGAAAATTTGCACTTTGGGTACTGTCTGATGCAAGTTAAGCGGAATAAACAAAATCCACTTTATGTTTTTTGTTGAGTCAGCAACTGCAAGAAACCAGGTGACCTCTGGAACAAACCCTAATACGTACTTATAAACAGCAAGTTTTCACAGGGTTTTGTTTTACTTATGTAATTCCCACTATCTCTTTACCACCTGTCTGTAACAAGAAGGTTTTCTTCTGACCAACTGAGTAGCCAACATAATGCAGCGGGCAGGCTGACTTATTTGAGGTGGGTGATGATGAACAACTTGGACATCCTGATGAATGAGATACACGTCCTGGCGCTCATAGCTTATTTGATTATAGGGAAAATTACAGTAAAAAATAAACTATTGCTGCTATTGCACGGTTCTCCTCTTTTATTTTAGTTTTCCTGGTAAGAACAAGTTCCCTTAAAAGCAGATGCTCATCTATTTTATTTATTTAATACGAAAAATGGCAAATTTCTGTGTTGAACTGCTATAAGTGTGCACAAATACATTTACTGTGTTTGCAAACACATTTAATTCTTAACATTATTCTTGAGTCCTGGTGGTGGTCCATTAGGTTTAGAGGGATAAAATATTAGTAGGTGGTTAATCCCAATTGAGTTTTATATAATTTTTACCTGTTTTTATACTAGTTTTACATCCGTTTTACACGATGTTTTTACATCAACAGTTTCAAGATTTACAACTGTACAAACACAAATCAAGTTTTGCTCTCTGCCAATATTGTCTTTAAAGAATTAGGAGAAACTTTGTATATAAAATAATGAAATATATTTTAGAAGTCACATTACTGAGTTCTGCTTTGAAGCCAGTATTAAGGTACAACTAAAACTTATTTGCTTTTCATTGAGAATGTAAAATGCCAAACACCACTAAAACCGACTTTCCTTTTTGTTAAATATTTTGAACAGTACTAAAAAGCACGAGTGCTGTATTTAGTGATGGTAAAACTCAACAGCTTCAAGAATTTCTTGCAGTGAATGCCTGCAAGACTTAACCACTACCTTACCAATGAAGACAAAAAGTACTTGTGAACTACAGACTTTGCAGTTGAAGACACAGCAAAGGTGAGTAGGCTGCAAATTGAGATGCATAATTTTTTAGTTTCATAAATAGATTACATCTCAGATGCACACAACGATGGCGTGATTCATTTTTGAGCCAAAGCTCATCCAATAAAAATGTGCACATGCAGGTTTTTGGATGGTATATATATGTACAAATTCTATATTCAAGAGAAATTAAGCTTCAGCATAGAGTGGAAGGCACTTACACTCCAACAGAAGCCAAAATTATCTTGGAAACCTGCATTTATTGCTGGAAAATCAACCAGCTGAGAAATAGGGTATCTTAGAAATTTTCCAAACAGCCTATTATTATCCCTATTCTAGTAACATCTAAACATGCCAGAAGAAATCATAGCCCCGTGGCGTGAACTCAGAATGAGCAAATGTCTCTCGTTAGAGATGAAATAGATAGGACAAAGGGAAAAAAGGCACAGCCAGTTGAAGTGACTTGGTTGACGTCAACAAATCCATCACTGGCCAAGCCAATAATATAAAGCCAGGCAGCTTCTTACACCACCATGATCCCTCAAATTAGTATTTACAAACTGACATATCTAGGCATCCCACTTACTTGTGCACAGAATTCCTCCTCCTTCCCCACCCAAGACCCTGAGGACACTTGTGCAAAAAATAAGGACCAAAACATTTGACTTGTGGTTTTGGAAACCAACGATAAGACCATTTTTTATGTTTTTCTTCATATTCTCATCTAAAAATAAAAAGTACTTTCTAAAAACAAACAGCAATAACATTTCTTCTGCATTTTTTATCCTTAACCGTTTGATCACCCATGGCACCACTCACACAATAATCAACAAAGGTAATTACATTGTCAACCACACCAGGCCAAGAGAAAAAGGTAGAAACAAGAAATTTTAGAAGTACTTCTGGTTCAGATAATTTTAGTTAACTTTTTTTTTGTGTGTGGGCAGTCAGTACTAGGTAGCCCTCTTACGAAACACAGCAATTCCTTTGAGCTCAGTCATATGCAGAGCCCAGAGCCGCTGGGTCCCAACGGGGAAGACTTGGACCTCTGCAAGACATTTCACTGCAAAGGAAAAGTAGGGCTCAAGGAAGAAAACGGCGCTGGCTATGGCAGTGCTGTTCCTAATACCAGCTTGAGAAGGGGAGGATTTGGAAGAGCACTGGCACATGAAGCCAGTTGAGTTGGCTTCCAAAGTGATCTTGGTACAAGCACACATCAGAAACACGACTGCATAGCTGAAAACCATGCCAGAAATTCAGCCTCCTTCTTCCAACTTGGTAAACCGAAAGCACTGCACGCTATGGATCTCTCTCAGTTAGCTTCCTAGACTTGTGCTCATTTGGAGAGGGGAAAAAGCGCAAAATTAAGTTGCTAAAATATAATTTACATCAACGAAAAAGAAAAACAGGAGGAAAAAATGGCCTCCATTTTATTAAACACAAATTTATCTGCAGCCTGACCAAAGAAAATAAAAAAGGATGGCAGCATATAAAGATGCGCATTAAAGATTTAGGAAGCGTCTTTTATGCACAAACTCCATGAAAATCAGACTCCAAGCATGTCAGGGCTACTGCCTACTTAGCAGCATAACAAGAAAAGTGGAGCTGCATGTTAGTTAGAAGCCTAAACCTCCTGTTTCGCCTTTTGTAATTTATGAAAGCACACTTCAGCTGATGGGAAACGATAATGTCTCTGAAGAGCAGCATTAGGAAGGCCTAAGTACATCAGTCTTTCGTGTAGCTGAAGAGAAAACCAGAATACGTTACATTTCCAGCTCCAAATGAAGAAAATCTACTGACTTTGGGTATGATAAAAATATTACCATATACTGTCACTTTTTTCATTGCCTTCAATTAATTTTTCTCTCTGTCACATCCAGATAAATGCTGGCAATCCTTACTCCTCAAGCCTATAAGCTGTTTTTCATTTTTGATATTACAAAGTCTATATAATATGTGTGTGAGAAAGAGTATGATTTAAGAGTAGTGTAATACTTTAAAAAGGTATTAATATATAATAACTTCTCCTATTTAATCCAAGACATTTTTTAAATTAAAAATACATCAAATAAAAATCTACGGGACTTTTGTCCAAAATGACTCAAACCACACAATAAATCCATCATAAAACCATCTTCTTTGTGGTTGTCACATGCATATATAATTGCACATTTCAACCTTTTGAGGCATAGTAAAATATGTTGAAAACAAACTTATTACATAATTTGGAGAAACTGCAGTTCTGTAAGTCTAAACAGAAAGTGTAGCAAAATACTTGCAACTAAATATATTAAAATTAAGCTCATTAGGTATCAAGCAATTAAGTACAGAAATTAAAGTAAAGCTCTGAAAGCATCTAAGGAGAAGATAAATTATTTGTTAAAAACCCAACAGCATGATTGTATACTTCAAAATATTTTCCAGCTGTGCTTCTTGACCTGCTTTTGAATACTTTGTCACTTTTCTTCCTCGGATCATGGGAATCCTCCTTTCCTACAGCTGTCTGATACCTACTCTGATTAAAACCACAAGAATTATTGTCCTAGGTCAGCCCACAGATTCAGACAGCTCAGCATGCTGTCTTTGGCTATGGCGAAACATGAATGCCTCAGCAAAGCATGAAGATTGGAGTACCCATATAGCGGTACTTTCCCAAATGTGCAATAACTTGGGGCTCAGGGACCTCCAAAGCAAGAGCTGATGGCTGGGCGTCCTGGTTTCGGCAGGGATAGAGTTAATTTCCTTCCTAGTAGCTGGTACAGTGCTGTGTTTGGGATTTAGGGTGAGAACAATGTTGATAACTCACCCATGTTTCAGTTGTTGCTAGGTAGTGTTTATACTGGTCAAGGACTTTTCAGCTTCCCATGCTCTACCGACTGAGCAGGCTGGAGGTGCACAAGAAGCTGGGAGGGGGCACAGCCAGGACAGCTGACCCCAACTGGCCAAAGGGATATTCCATACCATGGGATGTCATGCTCAGCATCTAAAGCTGGGGGAAGAAGGAAGGGGGGGACGTTTGGAGTGGTGGCGTTTGTCTTCCCAAGTCACCGTTACGCGTGATGGAGCCCTGCTTTCCTGGAGATGGCTGAACACCTGCCTGCCCATGGGAAGGAGTGAATGAATTCCTTGTTTTGCTTTGCTTGCGTGCACGGCTTTTGCTTTACCTGTTAAACTGTCTTTATCTCAACCCACGAGCTGTCTCACTTTTACCCTTCCAATTCTCTCCCCCATCCCACCAGGGGGGAGTGAGCGAGTGGCTGTGTGGGGCTTAGTTGCCGGCTGAGGTTAAACCACAACACTGGGGGTTTACCAATACCCAACAGATTTCACTTTTACTTGCCCAAATCATGCCAGAATAGTCCAGAGCTCCATGTCGCCACCAAGATGCATCTTCCTCTACCTCAAGCCCCACCACAGATCTTCGGTCACAATTTACACTCTACTTTTTGAGGTAAAAGAAGGGGGAGAAAGCTGAGCTCTCCGGTTACTCCAAAAGCACGAGGAGAAAACACAGCACCGATTAACTTCATTTACTACCCCAAAAGTCACCCAGATTCTTCAAGCAGAACACTTTTTAAGCAAGTGTAATATTTAAGTAAGGAGAAATTATCTTGGGCTAGTAAGAAGTGATTAGTTCTGGAAATATGTAGTTAGGCCAGAAATAAAAAGTTTAAACGTTATCTGGGAATCGGGAGGACAGACTGGGAGGTGCTTTAATTGCACAGATGGAGCACACACGAAGCCAAGAAATCAAGTTACAACTGATTTTTAAAAGTTGAATTATTCACCTCTTACAAGCCTCTCACTACAGTCTGCATTTTTTTTCTTTTCATTATCACACATGTGAACAAGAGGTTAAATAATGGTGAAATTAATTGAGCTTAAAACAATTTTCTGGAGCAGGACTGTATGCAGATAAAAATCACAGAGCCTGAAAGGCCGACTTTAATGATTTTCTACTCTTGGGCTTAAAACAGGAAAATAACCACAGCACAAGACAACAATCTCTTCACCTGGCAGTAATATTAATATAAAAACAGATGAAGACAATTCTCTTCCAACATTTTCTGGCTAGACCACAGTAAATATCCAAAGAGAAAGGAGAAGGTCTGCCTAGAGATGTCTGTGTAGATTGCATAGTTGCTTATTTGATTTGCAAAGTATTTAAAGAGATTTAACACTTCACAACAGTTAGATCTAAGTATGGATGAAAGGTGATTTTTAACCCTCACAGAGGTTTCTATTGATTTTTACCTCCAGAACTGAGTCCGTCCTCCATGTAGGGGCTTTTTCTCCTCACCCGGCACCCACAGAGCCAAAAGGACGTTGGAGAAAGTTTGCCCACCACCGAGAAGGATTAATGCTAGATGTAAAAAGCCTGAAACCCCAGTATTCATGTCACAGGTGTTCTTAGAGCAAGCTATTAATGTCAAAGATGTTTAAAAGAAAATGGTTTAGAGATTGAAGTATTGAGATGTTTTGATTAAGGTTAAGTGGAGAACTCCAGGACTGGCATCTCAGGCTGTGTATATCCTACGTATTTGAAAGGTCACATCAGTGGTAACAGGAATTTTAAAACTTGCATATACACAACACTGAAATACATTCATTTGTTAATGTGCAGGATTAGATTACTGAGGGTACTGGAAACCAGATGCAGCTCAAAATACAGCTTGCTGCAGTCCACTGCCCTGACTTTCCACCACCTGTAGCTGCTGCATTTGGGGTTATTAGAGGATACGTCCCCACCTACTGCTCTTAGCGCCCGTGGATCAGATGTCCCAGAGTTCGTTCTGTCCATTTTTCAGTCTGTCTGGCAGATATAATCTACCTCCACGATCTCCCAAGGCAGCAAGGTCTAGGTGTTCACCGCTTGCTGTGTAACTCGTTCATTTCATCTGGTTTATGCTGGTCTCCCATCAGAGCCATTAAACGGGCCCCCTGCTCCTAGTACGGGAGGATCTGATGGAACAACAGCTCTGCTCAGCCACGGATTTACTGAGACTTGTAAAGAGTCTCTATAAAAACAGCAGATGAAAAGTCAAAGTTCATATTTCAGAAATTAGTGCTTTTAAGAGGGGCTATTGTACACGTGGGACTCACAAAGCCATACACCCCAAAATCGCTGCGGCTTGCTTTCTTTAAGCAAAAAGTATCCAACTCTGGAGAATCACACAGCACTTCTTCCCCAAGTAAAACCGTACGCTTGCACATTACACTGGGATTCAATGACAATTCCAATAATAACACATTTTTTTCTAGCCAAGTGTGGGAAGGATGTGTGTATATTGCTTTCCCCCCAAGTATTTTCTGGTACACTACTACTTGAAACGCTCTTTTATAAGGAACACAGCTTAGATATTTTCATACCCGTTAGAGATGGCTAACTGTGGAAACACACATAAATCTAACAAGAGTACAACACAGTTCGCTATTTTTAAAGCTGGAATATTTTATTCTGGGGTCTTTTACCACATTAAAACACAATGAAAGCTAGGCAGCTAATTATCTAAGAGGTAACAAAACTTTTAAACTACACACAGATGTTGAGCTGCACTAAAAGGACAATTATTTTGCCAAAATCACTGCCAAATTAAAGTTCCTATTTGGAAACTTTCACACACTTGTGTTTGGTGCAGCTGCAGCTGTTTAATTGCACATAAATTTTGTTTTCCCCTTTCCGATTGTTATTCAAATGACATTAAAGAGCAATTACAGCAGAATGACAATAACTAGTCCGTTAAAAGTTCAAATTGTAGAAGATCTGTTTTAATTTAAATTCAATAAAGTATTAGAATAGTAAAATAAACGGATCTCTGTATGCACATAAATGTTCTTTTCCTTCATACACGCACGTATGTGTATTCAATATACATATCTATTGTATGCGCACCGGGTGTAACTGTCAGCCCTGCCTGCTGTAGTTGTAAGCCTTGGGGTTGATGCTCATCCGCAGATGGGCTCGCCGTGCGGAGAGAAATGGCCGTTTTTGGGGAGCAATTTGTTTGATCAGAGACTTCCAGATGGAATGAGGTAAGCAGCGGCCAGGGTGCCACCCGCACAGACTACACGGGCGTTGGGGGCGGCTGTATCAGATATACACGTTGCAGGCACCCATAGGTGGCCAGGTAACTCCCACACGATTTTGGACCCTGGTTTTGCCAGGGTCTGACCTCAGCGGGTATATACCCGACACGGATGCTGAGCCTCACACATCTGATTACCAGGCATTTCATTTAGCTGACTGCACAAATCTTCAGACCACAAAACTCTGCAGACTTCATCATTTCGGTATTTATACTGCACCTAACTACTCCCAGTGGACTTGATTACCTCTTGTACAAAAACCCCTCTTAAAATTTGGCCTTGGAAATAGATCTGGAGGATATAAATCAGCACGACTGAACCAGACCAACAGACAGCACCGAAACATGTGTTGGCGCAGCACCGATTAGGTCCCTAAGGGTTCTCCTTATCAAACTGGACAGATGAAACAGTACTGCGTACCGTAAACCTAACGGATTTATGAGATTTTCAGCTGTACACCGACATCAGTGTGAGAATTTCTAACACCGAGATGGCAATATATTCATGTCCACCATAAAAATATTTGCTGTATATTGTTGTTTAGCCTTGGTAAGGGGAAACGAGGTACCCATTTATCAAGTTTTAAAGTTTCATGACAAAGTTATGCTTTAAAACTGCAATTTCCTATTACATACAACTATAAAATCAAGATAAAGAAGCAGCTACATTCTTAAATTTAGGAAATAAACTAATCCTTCAAAGATAAGATTTTTTTTTTTAGGGATAGTAGTTTTAAACCACTTATATTAAAGCTGGGAGAAGACTTACAACTACGTATTTCTCTACACAGCCATCTAAAGTCAAAATCATTATTTAACATACCAAGACAACATTACTTAAATGTCTGACAAATACAAAATTCCTAAAAGTAATTTAAGCAGTGAAAATGTCATCTATAGCATATTTAGTTATTTAACTAGAAAAAAACCTGACATTTGGTTTTGTCTGTATAGGAAATTTTTTTTTTTACATTTTTTCTATTTTTATTAGAAAACTATACTTCCCTAAAAAGAAAAAAAGGCTGACTTTTCTTTAAGTCAAACTCAGCCACTTCTACTTTCAGCCTTCCGCCTCTTACCTCTCCCCTCCCCAAACACAAAAATGACTGCCAATTAAAAAAGATAAAGGACAACTTCACATTAGATAGCAGAGACGCAGAGCAGCATTACCTGTGTAACCCAGCACAGTTATCCTCTGCTATTCATACAATCAAGAAAAAAAAAGTACACCCAAATGTTGGCCTTCCTCAGTCTAGGCAAATTAGCTGTTTTTCATAGTGTTGCCTGGAAAAAAAAATCTCTTGCTTTAGAAGTACCAACTCATTCCCATCTTACCTGTAAATCTCTAACCTAGGGATTTACGCATCCTCAGACACGCAAATACTTACAAATTGCATCATTAAAATGACTGGATTAATCACATCCATATGGGTGAAAGGCATACATTTAGCTACACCAAATCAAATGCCCCAGTCTCCAATTTCTTAAATCATTATCTCCACTACTTACGTCGAACCCTTAAGGAGAGATGTCCTATTTCTTCTTCTTGGCTAAAGGGGATTGATCCCTCCGCAGCACAGCTACGAGCTCTCGTTGCCTGCAATGTGCTATGGTCTACTTTCCCAGCCCATATTAAGATGAATTATCATTTTTTCAATTGAAATGCTTTAAGAATAATTTTTTCAGACTCGGCATAAGTTAGGCAGTACTCCAATCCCTGACAAATACTCTGAAGCCTGCAGATAGCAAATCATTAAAATTTTGAAGACTCAGTAAAAATGGAATCAGATTTATCAGCCAAAAATTGGTCAATCTAGTCCCCACCCTGACTCTGGAAGTTGTCCAAGCACCTGACGTTTGAAAAGCAAATTTTCTGCAAGTAAGGAAAAAATATGTTTATTTCTGACTCGCACTGTCAGTCCTCCTCATACCATGAAATCGCAGGGTTTTATCACTCCTAAAATTTTCATTTGCATACACTGTTTAATTATTCAATTATTTAATTATTTGATTATAAATTCTACTCTGTTCTAGTCTAAATGGGCACCCATGAAGCAGCTACATTTTAAGCACAGCCCTTTCCAAGACTTGGCATCAATGCTTTTAGCAATGCTAATAACTAACCAGCTCAAAACCTTCTGTCCTTTAGCAAATATGCACTTATACCAACCAAATTTGGATTTTTCTTTTTCCAACCACTGCAGGATCTCTCACGATCAGAGCTGCCAACTCTATTTGGTAGTGTGTTGCTGACAGATAAATATCAGGTACCTGCACTTAGAGGAATTGTCCTTCAGGAGCTACAAACTGTTCCCTACAGGCAGAGCAGACAGGTACATGGAACCAGGTATTCAGAAAATCAAGAATCACCTGCGAGTCCCAGGCTTCACAAAAACCCCATGTCTTGTAACACCATCTGATCTTGAGTTTATCTTGAAGAAATTGGGTACCAACTGTTATTTTCCCTGGGCAGCCAATAAAGGTTATAATATCCTTCAAAAGCACTTCTTGCCCATTTCTGAAGCTAAAAAATTATTTAGTTTCTTTTTGCGAGAGGACACAGGAGGGCAGAACGAAAAGAATTGGGAAAAGAGGAGAATATCTCATTTCTATGAACTCTAGGAATCCTGTCTGTGGCCTTGAGATGATGTTAAAGAAAGAGTGAAAGCAAGGAAAGTGTTCTTCACCTGCGCAAACCTGCTTTTCTGGGTGTTCTCCAAGTAAAGAACTGAACCAAGATTAAGATCTAAATTGCTTTCTCATTTCAGATTCCAGAAATATGAGTGATATACCAATAAGCTTTTAAAAGTTGCAACCCAAAACAAGTCACGTCTTTCATGATAAACACATCCCTCAAGGAACAAAGCAAGCATCACCTCTTTTTTATGTATTATAGAATCATAGAATCATTTAGGTTGGAAAAGACCTTTAAGACCATCAAGTCCAACCATTAACCTAGCACTGCCAACTCCACCACTAAACCATGTCCCTAAGCACCACGTCTACACGTCTTTTAAATACCAATAAGCTTTTAAAAGTTGCAACCCAAAACAAGTCACGTCTTTCATGATAAACACATCCCTCAAGGAACAAAGCAAGCATCACCTCTTTTTTATGTATTATAGAATCATAGAATCATTTAGGTTGGAAAAGACCTTTAAGACCATCGAGTCCAACCATTAACCTAGCACTGCCAATGCCACCACTAAACCATGTCCCTAAGCACCACATCTACACGTCTTTTAAATACCTCCAGGGATGGTGACTCAACCACTTCCCTGGGCAGCCTGTTCCAATGGTTGACAGCCCTTTTGGTGAAGAAATCTTTCCTAATATCCAATCTAAACCTCCCCTAGCGCAATTATGAAATATTATAACCTAGAAGATCCTTTTGTGAGTACCAACGTAAACAGAGATCTTCCTTTGCCGTTTGCTCCTCTGTTTCAAAGCTTGAAGAGATACACATATCGCTTCCTTTCCCTCAGAAATCAGAGACGCCAAATTTCAATATCTCTATACAGCAAATTCATCTACACGTTTAGCAGCATTGTTCCAGGAAAAGAAGTATCTTATTTTACTAATGAAGTGTGGTCATTAACACTCTAATTTGCGAGCTAGCTTCAAAACATGTCTGTGAAGATACACGTAGAGAAAAGACTATGCAATACATAAAAGACTGTTATTTCATGGGAGTCTTGAGTTTGTCCACCACGAGGTCCAGCAGCTCTCAAAAGAGCAGTGGTCATTGGGTATTAACGGAGGAATACACCTGGTCAGAGATAGGAAGAGGAATAGCTCAGTATCCATCTCAGTGCCACCAGCTAAAAAAAAAAAATGTTTTGAAGCATAATCCCCCAAAATAAGGGTGGAAGAACTTCCTTTACTGGGAAGGAGAAAGAAAGGCTGAGGTTTTACAACCGTTACAAGATCTGAAAGAAGAGGACAGCTCTCTCTCCACCAGAACTAATTTTCTACTCACTTCCCTCATTTTTCCAGGGTTATCACAGGCGTGACTTTTAAATGGCAATGTGCCTTACATAATGACTTGCTAAATATCTCATCTATCCATCACCAGCAGAGTTATCATCTAAATCTAATAAACAGGAAAGCATCACAGAGAAAATAAGGAAAATAATATGAAATGAGAACTTATGAAAACATATACTTTGATGAATGACTAACCATGTCTCTGAAGTTACTTACAATATTTACATATGAAAAGAGGATTGCACACAGTTTCAGAAGTTCATATATTATAAGCTCTGACGTTATATCTATCTCCCATAAGAACTAATTGAAGGATGGATGCATTTGGCCTGAGGTACTGGATGGGAGATAAAAGGATAGTCAAAATACAGATGGGGCTACGATGGTTACGGCTGGTGAAAATAATGCCAGCGTCCCGCAGACAAGTACATGCAACACCAAGGCTCGGTTATACGGAGCAGCTTTCAGTGCCAGAGCACGAAGGCACCACACCCTAGGAAGAGAAGTTCATTTTATAGAGAGCATTTATTTTAAAAATTAAATAAATGGGTTTGGGGAAATGCTGGAAGGCAAACAGAATGGCCATTCAAAAACTTTGCGATCAATGAACCATTCTTCAGACGTCTGTTGCTTTAAACTGACAGATTTTTCTCAAATAAAAGCCAGACTAACTAAGACAGGTTTGGATAACTGAGGGTTTAGACCTCCAGGATTTCTTCAGAAAATGTCACACGACCACCAAAAAAACACAACTGCTTCTTTGTGTGCCTCCTGACATAAAAAATATACTTTCTGCTAAAAAGGCTCAGCTAACATTAGCATTTGTTTCCACTCCATTCTACCATGCTCTCTGCTGCACTGTTTGGAGGAGAATGATATATAACATTTTTCACAAACTGTCATACGCTTGCAGATCAGTGGGTTAATGTATCAGCCTTTCACCTTTGGAAACCACAGTTCAGCAGCCTGAATTACTTTGGTAATAAATGTAGTATTGTCTTAGCTCAATACCAACTTGTGTTTGAAGAACTGTAACAAAATATTTTTACAACCTTGCGGAAAAGATAAGTTGGCAATTCTCTTTTATGCCATAGATTTCCTCTGTAATCTCAAGAAAGCTAATTAAACCCAGCTTTTGAAAATAATTAGGTATCTAACACTCTGATTTTACTAAGTCTGGTTTAAATAAAACTACTTTCTTTGATAAACTAAGCTATGATATGAAATAACTATAAATTATTCCCATAAATAGGTTTGCAGCAGGTAAAATAGATTATAGGCCAATAAAAATAAAATGTACATCTAGCTCAGGTAAGAGCTAAAAAAATGGGTTTCTTTTCGGAACAGGGAGAAAAAGACATTGTTAAAAATCAGATTTTCAGCTTGAAACCAGTTTCCACATCTCAATAATAAAGCTGTGAAAAATAGAGCTCGTTAAAAAAAAAAAAACAAACCCACAATGGCATACCTTACAGTTGGCAGAGAGTTAGTTAGCAACCCTGTAACATCCCTACCTAGCAATCATTTTGCTCACAGATATATAGCACCATGGATTTTAACTTCAGGTTCACTCACGACTATATATTCCGCAGAGCACAGTGGTCAATGTAATCTTTCTAACCAGTACATTTAACAGATTTACAATGTCATTAACATCCATCCTTCCCAAAAAGTGGATGGATTTTTAACTTAATATTGATGTTTTTAAGACGTCAGAGCCCTAGGCAGGATATATTGTTCCTTAAAAGAAAGGCAAAGCCTTCTGAAACCAAACACACCGCAAACAAGCGCACAACCAGATAATTTCTCGCTTTCGTACAACTAACGGGCATGTTAATTCTTTTACTGTAATAGGGATTATAGAAAAACCCTATTCTATTGATTTTAATGGTGCTGTCACTGTAGCAGAATAATACTTTTCCAGTATCGCTTTGCATTACTGCTTCAACCTCTGATGACAGATGAAAAGTACTGAATCTTAGCCAAAAGCTGAATACGCCATTATCTCTTCTTGCCCAGCTGCACAGACAGACCCTAATACAGAGCGGTGCTTTCTACCATTTTGTTTAGGGCTTAAAAAAAAAGAAGAAAAAAAAATCCCATATCCTAAAGGCAAAGACAACCTGAAACTTTGCTCAAAGAAGCATGAAAGCACAATTCCTTTGCAAAATGTATGACTACCTTATAATGTCACATTACCATACTTAGAGTTAGTAATGGGCGGCTGAACTCTGAAAATGTTGTTTGGTTTTTATTCTCCCTTTGTTCCAGTCAGTTCATCAAAGTCCAGAAATGGGATAAATAAATGCATAAAGGTTTATATTAACTCAGCCTAAGTTATAATGTCATTCAGATACTATTGGGAATAGAGGCACATAAGCCTGAAAGGGACCTTTTGGGTCACTGGCTCGAGTTTCGACCGCTATTCACACTTAGTTCATATAAGCCCTTTAAAAAACAGATCACACTCCACTTTAAACCAGCTCGGTGTCCAGACCCGCCGTGTCTCAGATCCATCACTCATGGTCAGAAGCCTCCCAGCATCAAGCCTAAAAGTAGTAATTGTCAGTCTACATCAATTTATTTCTTATGCTAATGTTGGCATTCAGCTGAAGTAACTCCTCGCACTCCCTCCTACTTTAGTTTTCTGATGTTCTTGCAAACAGCAAACGTACACATGCTCTCAGCCCACATTTTGCTCTGCTGCCAGCCACTCTGTCTGACCTTTTCAGGACTCTCATGCCCATGGTTTCCTCCATCATGTTAACAGATCTTCCCTGCCCTGCCCTGGTATGAATTCTTCATTTGTGAGTGTGATGACAAGAGTAACGCACAGGGTCTGAGATGAGACAAAAGCCCGATTCAATGACATTACGCTTTCCCTCTCTTTACTGGAAGTTTCTTATCCAGCGCATCACACTTGACCTCTCTCATGGCTAGATTTCATTAGGCGCTTGCAGTTCACCTGCAGTCATCTACCACAACTAGTATTTTCTCTTCCTTTGCCATTTCAAACAATGGAATAATACGAACTGGGAAGCTCATCATTAAAAATATATATATATACATATTTATATATAAAAGTAGTCTCTCAGTGCGTACCCTTGCAGTTCATGGTATGAAATTTGATATCATTTGCATTTTACCCATCTTCATCATCTTCCTCCCAGATATTCTGATCATTTATACATTGGCAATTCTGTCCTACTTCACATCCTCAGCATATCTCATTCGACCAATCTTCCTGCAAGTTCACTAATGAAAGTATTAAATAAAACACACACCAAGACCAATTCACACATAGCTAACAATCCTCTTTCTGCCTTACTTTTCTTTACATCAAGTCTTCTGTCAGACTCCCCATTCTTTAAGTAATTCTCATGGTCTCCAGTTTCACTAACAATTTCCTGAAGTGATGTTTATTAAGCACTTCAGTGAAGCCCAGACTGAGTAAAGTATCAGTTACTTATTTTCAGTAAACTCAGACTATACTTTATGCCATTTCTACCTGATACCGAGTACAAAGGAATGATGAAGAGACATATGGTTCTCTTCACTGGACATAATGTAGCCAAGCTTGACAGGCTCTGTGAATAGACAAGCCAAACATTCAGTGGGAGTATACTCTGTGCAGTAGGGGTATACTCTCTGAATAGGTAAGCTAAACATTCAGTAGGCCAGAAGACCTTGAAACTTTGTAGATAAGGAAGTGATGCTGAAGACAGCTAGTTTGTGAAGGTAAAAGTGTGCAAACTGAGCCAAAGAACAAACTGTGCATGCGCAAGAAGTGAGTTCAACTAGCGGTCACAGTGAGGAAGACTATCGACGACCACCAGAGGACCCTGAAAGACCACCAATGGACATAAGAGCGCATGCGTAAAGACTTTTACATATGTTAATGAAATAACATTAATATGTTAATCATGTCTCGGAAAACTAATGAATATGTATATTTTGATTGTACTTAACTCCTATAGCTAAGCAGTTCGGCACGCACATTAGGTGGAGTGATCCCCTGTGCGTCCGGCGCCGCAATAAAGAATGCCTGCTTTCTAAAACTCCAAATCGAGTCTTAGAGAGTTTTTCATCTGCCGACTTACGGTAACATACCTACTAGATCAGAAACTATTTATTTCCTCAAAACACTTCCCAAAGGATGTAACTGAGGTGCGACGAACAGGTTGGCAGTCCTTTTAATAAGCTTCCCTTCTCTTAAAATTTTGGTTGTACACAAGTATTTTCCAATTAGTAATTGCTTTTTCTCTATCCTTGTTGCCATTAGCCATCTTCTCCATCATTTTCCTTTTGAGAAAGGATAGAGGTAATTTGGGGATAACCAGCTGCATTTAACCTCAACTTCATCCAGAATTAAGGTAGTCCCACTTCTATTTTCCTGATTTTCTTTTACTAACCTCTAGCTATCATTTAAATTTTCTTTTGCAAGATTAAGTGGCTTGACTTCTGCTTACTCTCTCTTAATCACTACACCTCTAAGTTGCCACTTTTTCTTTTCTTGCTCTTGATTTCCCTGCTTAATCTGTTTTTACATTCCTCGGAGGCTGCTCATTCTCAATACCCTTCTAGATGTTGCTTTTCATCTCGGCCAGGACAGAATACCTCCGCTTTGGTTGAGGATGTAAGATACGAGTAGTGTTTATAACTTTGACCTCCAGATATTCTACACCTCCAAATTCAAGAGCTCAAACAGCTTGGCCCAGCTGACATCACCAAATTGCTCTTTTAAAGTTTCTGAGCTGAAAACCTCACACTTTTTTTTTTTTAAATTATCCTCAGGACCAGCGACAAGACAGCACAGATCCACACCCACGCCTACACGGACATCGAGAGCGCATCCATCTCCTGCCACGCTGCCGACCGCAGTCTGGCAGGGTGGTAACCCTCCCTCCATCAGTACAGGGGGCCCATAACTCCATCAACCACCTTCAGACTTCTGCCCAAATATTTTCCAGAAGAGGAAACGTAGCAGAGGACGCTTCATGACATTTTTCACTCAGTTTGACACAGTCAGAAGTTAACACGTTCTTCAGCTATCATTTCTTCCCAACAGTTTTATTGCTGACACCAATACAATGTCTACTGGCAAAGATGACAAAAAATGGAGCATTTAAAGCACTGGCTGCTATTCCCAACACTGTTTCTATCTCACTGAGCAAGTAACTAAATCAGCCTACTTTACCTACAAAAGCACGTGGTTATAGTTGCCCCTGTGGCTCCCAATGTACTGCTAAATTCCACACAAATATTATATAGTGGTATCAGAAAGGCCAGAAGAAATTAAAGCATTATGGGAGACCCTCATGTAAGTCAAGGGTATGTGATCGCTATTATAAATTGCAAGGGAACGGCCATCTCATCTTGCTAACGAGGAACAAAGAATAATATTAACTTGAAGGTGAGATGTATCTTCTTACACAGCAGTATTTTGCACTGCTGTAGCACAGCTGCTTTTGTAGGGGACTACCACTGCACTCTGCTAAGACAGCAATAATATTTTCCACAAAACCCACGTGTAACCTGAGTAGCTATTTTCTCTTTTTAGGTAGGGAGGGAGACTGCTGCCTAGGTATTAAATAGCGTACAGAACGAGGGGGAGCGTTTCATGTAAAAAAGCCAAAAAAAAGCAAAAGATAAATTAGCAGAAATGGAGAATGTAGGGGAGGAAGCCTGAAAAGAAAGACTTCGACAAGTTTCCCACTCTCTAGAGGATCTTTACTAAATTCTAACTCAGCCTGCTAGAATTTGCTGTTGGTACTATAAAGTACTAGTAGCAACACGAACAGTCCTCTGTGATATTTAAGTTGGTTTGGAGTACGAGGTCTCATACTAGCTCATCAAGACTGTGAAACTTTTGGTAAGGTGTTGTGTGTGTGTGTGTGTGTATATATATATATAAAAAAAAAAAACATGATCAGCGTCACAAAATAAATATGTTAACACTGTGACTAAAAGGCAGCACTCTCATTTCTACAGTTGTTTCAGTAATTTACTTCTTTGTTGCTTAACTAGAGAATAAGAACTAAATTCATAACCACAGAAGAAAGTACAGTGTTTGTCACGGATTATTGATGGAAAGTCCTCCGCATATCTGTGCTCAGCCACCTGCCTTCAGCAAATTATAGCACAACATACGTGTATCCACACAGAACTGCACCCAGGTTAGTAGAAATAAAATACCACCCAGTGACGTTGTCTCTGAAGCGGCTTAAGCACAGTTTACTAAAATAAATTTGAACAATAGGCTCAAATTATAAAGAGTTGTCCCAACAAGCCTCCTGTTCTTTATTCTTAGGTACAAGGACAGATAGTTTCCATTCCCATGTGTGTATTTTTAATTTTTTTCCCGACCAAACCATTTTATTCCACTGAAAATGGTATCAATATTGCAGTTAAATAGTCCTTTTCTTTACACAATGAGTGGTTGTAGAACTAAAAAGCTGTCAAAACCCCCCAAATGGTTACCACTGACCTAGTACAACAGATTTAAACCTTCTCCTTAGAACAAAAATTCGTTTTTCCTGCTAAAAGAAGTCTTAATTTTGTTGCTAATCCTGTTAGCAGCATCCTGCTATCCCTAGCAGCACCCAGCTATCCTTATCTTATTCCAGCATAACCAACTCAACAACCTAATTTTAAACCGTAGTGGGTGGGACATCCAGCCGGGGGCACACCAAAACTCCTCCGCAATGTAATATTTTCATATTCAAGAGATGTAACGACAAAATCCCTTTGCAGAGTGTGCAGCTACAAGTGCCTGGGGGTGGGAAAGCGCTCCCCCTCCGCAGCCTTCCCAAACCCCAAAGCAGCTCTATCAAGATGCCACGTGCATGCGGTGCGATGGTTATCCTAGAGCATGCACAAGCAGCTCAATTTAGAAGCTCACGGTGGCCTCACGGTTGCAAGTCTTCTTGCAGTGTAACAAAAAAAAGACAAAAAAAATAAAGATACTGTGCTGAATTCATCAACTGAGACATTAGCAAGATCAGATTTGTACTCCAAACTATCTGAAAGCCAAATTTTCTGGAAGAGAAAACGGAATCAATCCTTTCCCATGGACATTTTTCCATACAGAAGTAAACTGGCAAAAAGTTGTCAGTCTACACAAAAAAGTGAAGTCAACCTGGGTCCTTTTTGGGGGGAAACAGTCATTAAGCGGAAAGTTAGAGCAAGTCATGCACACCACTACGGGCAGGACTGGGAGCTGGGTTAGAGACGGGGAACCACGGCACTGGGCAAATATTGAGCAAAACCAGGCTGAAGACACTTCCCCTCCCCCAGCTCAGAATAAGTGCATTCAGTATAGTTTTATCCAGCTATTTATCATGCTCTTTTGCTCCATCTGCTGGCTCTGCAACAGCAAGCAATGTATTCTACACCTCCTGTAATTACAATACTAATAAAAAATGAAGATAAAAATAATTGTAAAAGAAAAAAACAACCACCACCATTCATCAGTGTATGATGAACTTTTATCCATGTATTATCTTTGCATTTACACACAGATGTTTAGTTGTTGTGTCTTTTACTTAATGAATTTATTCTAGCTTTTTGGGTTATTTCCCCCCCTAGGTACCGTGAGCATAAAAACCTATTTTGTCACTTACACATTCAAGGAACAGAAAAATCTTATTATGAGTATGAAGAGTTTTCAGAGTTCAAATTCCTTTATTTCTCGATGGTATAATGAAAAATAAGAAGTGGAAGGAATTTCTTACACCTTAGAAATCATAGTAAGTCTGTATAAAAATAGATTATCTATATATAGACTTAAATGGATACAGGCACTTATTTAATAAATCAAATTCTATTAAGGAAAAGTGTCTTTCCAGGGTGTTTTTATTACTCCCCTAGAGGGAATCATATTCCACTGTAGAATCAAAAACTGGGACCAGATGGGATCTAAAGAGGTCCTTAGTCTCTCCTCCACCTATAGTAACACCAAAGTTACCCCTTCGAAAAACCTCTAGATGCCACCAGCTCCTAAAGCAACTTCTTCTATGGTAGTATCAGCAGTGAAACAAATTTGCTGAACAACTTAATCGCTTTAAAGCTATAATTTAACACCATGTTCCACACTCGGAGGTGGATAACACATGAACACATGCACTGTGTTTAGGTGGCTGACAGTACATCACCTTTGAGCTTGCTGCAAACCAGAAGTACCCGATTAGCACATTAATGGAGCAACCTGCAGCCCCGGTGAGACGGGGTCAAGCATGTCATACCCTCCTGCCACCCGGAGCTTATGGCACAGGTTTCAGTAGGTTAAGGTGCACAGTGGAAATGTACACATTCTTTAAATTCTATTCACTTTGGCATAAAGAAATAAATACATTAATTGCCATGCTGATAACTTTTTGGCTCTTCAAAGTTAAGCACGTGCATAGCTAGTAAGTAGGGGATTTTTACTTTTTATGTTAGTCTTGCAATTTCATTTTTCAATTCTCAAAAGCACATACAAATTTGACTACAAAGAAGCCTGGTACGGGTTGAAAATTCTGGTATTCTTGTGAATGAGAGGCATAGGGAGAATCTTCCAGTTATGCTCAAATTTTCTTCTTTTTATAGTAAGCATAAAGAAAAAAAAAAAGAAAAAAAAACAAAGCCAGAGCTTAAAATCCTTTTTGCAATAGGATCTTAACTCACACAGTAAAAGTTTTATGATACCAAGTTCAATATTATTCCAAAGTTAGTTCTCCTTGAAATTTGGGGCTTGTGGAATAAATCACTACAGGCTTGCTCTGCTCAGAAATTCCTCCCTTAATATCTGATCCTTCTCAGAGACGAGGAACCGAATAACTCGGTACTTGGTTTGACAGGGTGCTGCCATTCATAACATTTTTATGTTCAAATACTGCAAAAAGATGAAGCTTCTAATTCTGTATTCAGATTGTATTAGTCCATGCCTTTCTCAGTGGTACGAGAACGTCTCTCACATCCTCTGATAGAGCAGGTTAAGATGAGGGAGTCGCCAAACAATGTCTAAAGAACAGTAACGACATTTTTTGGAAAGTGAAAACAAACATTCAATATTTCAAATCACACTATTAGATGGCTGCACAACTCAAATCTCAAAGTATGTGCAGACCATATAAGGTACCATATATCTATCTATATAGCAGCTAAATAATAACAGGGGATGTAAATGTAAAGAAATCAGAATTGTGTACCTATTGTTGGCTTAGTGTGATTTCTAAAGAGACAAAAATCCCTTGAATATTATTTTTTAAAAGCTAGTACAGAGGAAAATACTACCTGACCTTAATAAATTTTTCTTCTGCAGATTTTTTTTATAATGTGCCTAATTTTTCACTTTGACAGCTCCCACATTATTCATTTTAGGTCACACAAGAACATTACAAACAGAACAATGTTCCAGAGGAGTATATTGAATAACAGTCAAAATTGCGCTGTTTAGCGAGATAACAGAGCGCAGATGTGGCAGCACAACAGCAGAATTCACCTCTTTCTGCTGCTTGCTATTTAGGAACAAAATTGGCTCCATCCAGATGAGCGTTCTCATAGCACCTCATCGTGAAGCTACAGGTGTTCACAATGCGGTGAATGGAGTTAAATCCAGTTGG
>NW_008825167.1:4466251-4467982 GCF_000699105.1 Pygoscelis adeliae
TCAAACAGCTGAAGATAGAAAGAATATAAATGTTCAAAACATCTCCATCTCAGATTACTCTATGCTTGACTTCTTGAGCTTGCCTTAGATACTTCAGTTGGTTCACTTCCTCAAAACATGCCCCATTGCTTCTCGTGAATCTCCTGGTCTGATTATGTTTGTATCACACAAATGTCTCATCCAAGGTCAGTTTTCCATTGTACTTGGCTTTGAACAGAGAGGAGAGAACGAGTTGCCACTGCAGTTTTAGATACCACAGTGCAATTCACTTTAGAGAAAAGAATCATGCACATTTGAGGTTGGCAGCCCCTTTGCAACAAGCAAATAATGGGTACAAAATATCTGATCCACTTGATAATCTAAAAAAATGAGTTACATTCAGTAGCTGAAGTAGAAATAGCTCCAAAATTACTGCTTACTACTGAAACCCATATTGCGTTATCAGAGATCGGGATTGTTTCCATAGTAAAATGCAGGGGGGTGGGGGGGGAAGTATGGGTTTGTTTTGATCTCTTCTTTAGAGTCATAGGGTAGCAGAAGGTCTGTGCTACCTACCGGACCCCCAGCAATTCTGTACAGGGAGAGGGAGGTGAGTGAGGAGAGGATGACCAATGCCAACTTTAAAAATGTATATCAGAAGTAAGAGCTAAATTCCAGTCTTCTTTAAGCTGTTTCATGTTTGTCCTCTGTTCCTCAGTTCCTCATGTGGTAAAAAAAAAGCTCACAGTAGTTTTTATACCTTTAGAATAAAATACTATATATGCACTGCCTGCTAATTATTCAATACTTTTATTTATGTACATCCCTAAAATACCTCTTTAGAGTTTCAGCTGATGGTATTACAGAAGTCTGTCTTTGAGAAGTCAGTGAGACAGCAATTAGCTACAGGCTTAAACGAAGAGTAATGCATATAGATTCTATATTAATTAGTGACAAGTCATTTCTACAAGGAAATATTTTTTCCCCTCATCCCTGTAAATATTTATGCACTCATTTAAAACCCAAGTGCAACTGTGTAATAAACCAGCTTAAAACAATATGACTGAGCTTGCTTAGAATACAAAACAATACGAAATTAATTTTTGCAGTACTGAAATCTAACACACATTTCAGGGGAAACAAAGTAAAGCCATGAAGCACGACTGTTTCTCCTGGGCTTCAGTACTAATTGCTTGCGGACTTGGCAAGACGTTAGAAACAGCAGAAAACCAGAGTCTTTTCTCAGTGGCAATCATGAGAAAAATATCATTTCTTTTGACCACAACAATAAATGCTTTTAAACACACAAAGTTGCCAAAAGACTTTCTAAGCAACTCAGAAGAAATCACTTCAGACAGGATTACTACTTTATATGTATATCCAAAGCCCTGCAGGCATACTGGAGTCGTATTTTTTAATTCTGCACTCGTCTGCTTTGACTTTACCATGGGGCTTTTGAAACATTAAAAAAATTGGTTGAAAACATGAAGCTTAAAGAAAACTCATATTGCCTTATACTGTAAATATCCTGTATCAGGAATTGGGGACGCTTGATGTCCTTGCCTTTTTGTTTGGCAATGATCGGTCTGAACAATTTTTCTCCTTTTTTTCTTTAATCCACTTCCAACTGCAGAACAGCTCACTGGAGAAGACTCACCAAAACGATGGAAAATCACTGCAAATGCCACAACCCAGGACCCTGCACATGATTCCTACATGTGCATAAAGCTGTTCTTTATGCACATGAGAGCG
>NW_008825167.1:4468543-4490159 GCF_000699105.1 Pygoscelis adeliae
GGCTTGGGGAAGAGTGGCTGGAAAGCTGCCTGGCAGAAAAGGACCTGGGGGTGCTGGTCGACAGCCGGCTGAACATGAGCTGGCAGCGTGCCCAGGTGGCCAAGAAGGCCAATGGAATCCTGGCCTGTGTCAGAAATAGTGTGGCCAGCAGGACCAGGGAAGTAATCGTGCTGCTGTACTCGGCACTGGTGAGGCCGCACCTCGAATACTGTGTTCCGTTTTGGGCCCCTCACTACAAGAAGGACGTTGAGGTGCTGGAGCGTGTCCAGAGAAGGGCAGTGAAGCTGGTGAAGGGTCTGGAGAACAAGTCTTATGAGGGGCGGGTGAGGGAACTGGGGTTGTTTAGCCTGGAGAAAAGGAGGCTGAGGGGAGACCTCATCGCTCTCTACAACTACCTGAGAGGAGGCTGTAGCGAGGTGGGTGTCGGTCTCTTCTCCCAAGTAACAAGCAATAGGATGAGAGGAAACGGCCTCAAGTTGCGCCAGGGGAGGTTTAGATTGGACATGAGGAAAAATTTCTTTACTGAAAGAGTGGTTCAACATTGGACCAGGCTGCCCAGGGAAGTAGTTGAGTCACCATCCCTTGAAATATTTAAAAGATGGGTAGATGAGGCACGTAGGGACATGGTTTAGTGGGCATGGTGGTGTTGGGATGATGGTTGGACTTGATGACCTTAGAGGTCTTTTCCAACCTTAATGATTCTATGATTATGAAGATGATCAAATATGCATGTGTTGCATTTAGAAAATCCAGCCCTTTACTTACTTAGGAAAACTAGCACGGCCAATACACCCAGTGAAACTTTGTATTTTCCACTACAAAAGCCCAACCCTTTCCTTTTCTCTCCATGTCTCTAATGCCTGGACTACAGGAGAAAGGCAGGCGTCCACAGAGTCAGAGTAATACATGGGTTGAGGTTGGATATACCACTTATGTTGGCATCACTCCCTTCTTGCCCTGGCTCTTGACCCTTCCCACCCTCCGGCCATGGATGCAGCACAGATGTTAGTTTTTAGTGCAAACAAGGTCTAAAATTCTCTCATCCCAGATATAACCCAACTAACCCTCATCTGGAGTTGGCCTAACCCACAAAAGATGAGCATCTTCTCTTATGTTCACAGAGCTGCACTAATTGGCAGTCCTGAAGGACTCATGGCCTATTGACTCTTCGGGTAAGGACAGTCCTGCCTTACCCGACCAACCTCACCACGTCTAACACCTCACTCCCGAGAGCGGGCACCTGCTTCTGAAGATTTAGAGCATTTATTGAAATTACCAGTGACACCAGGGATTGAATCTTATCAAAGCACACGAGGTTTTACATCATTTCTACTCCTACCATCTAGTCCCAATATGAATGAGAAATAAAATCATGGATCATAACGATGACTTAAATCAGTCATTCCTGGTTTTGTCAAACAAAAATATACTTTTCCAACAAGGACTACCTGTTTATTTACAAATGGACGTCTCCGTGCCTTTGAATAAAACGTACCTCGCAGCCTGTCTTTAAAAGTACATAGATGCGTTCATCCATAAACACAGCTCAGTTTTATCCATATATTCAGTGTATTTATCCATGTGCAAAGGATATGACCAAAGAGCATTACTAGTCACACACATAACTAATGCATGAAGTAACTGAAGTAAAATAAACTTCTGGAAGGTTCTTATCACTAAGTTACTTTGATAGCTGTTATAGAAGAGAGGAAACAATCCTGGGAAGGTATTAAGGAAAGTTTTCTCAAGCCTAGCTGCAAAGCTGAAGGCTGAGAATGTCACTTTGCAAAACTGACAACAACTTCTCCCCCGGCATTGGGTCATTCAGCGCAGGAACACAATCACTTTTAAAAAACCACTTGGTATCCTTAGAAACGACGACTGTCTTTTCCAAAAGTGACTACTGCTTGGGCCTGGAAGTGATGATAATCCATCCTCTGAAAAATCAGATACTTTCATGTTCTCACACAGACATAAAAGGTACCGAAATTTTCCAGTTAAATTTTGAAGTGTTGGCCCAGAGGTACACTTGGGAACTATGAGTATACCATTCCCTTCCCAGCCCGAAACGCTGTTTAATTGAGTTAATAAGTAGCCTACTTCTCAAGTGATTTTAAAGCAAAATATACTTTTCTGTACTTTTCAGGATATTCAGGTTTTCTAATGAACAGCATAACAACAAAGTACTTTCATATCCTAATGTTTTCTCCCTTGATTTCACTGCACATCAGACGTCCCACTGTTCCAGTCCATCCGACAATATACCTGTTGTTCCCAGCACAAGCGCTGGCGTGACTAACAAGGCTCTGCTGTTCACATTTCAGTTTTAAATGCCACATTCTGTATATCCTGAAATAGTTTGTTCTGATTTCAGAAGAAAAATACGTAGTTCAGGACATACTGGAAAACAAAAATCATCACAGCATTACAAGCACCAATTTTCTCTCAAAAAACAATGGCCACATTCTCACCTATGTAGAGAGATTTGTACTTCTACAAGTTCTGTAATTTAGAAAGTCCAAAGGAAAATAAACTTCAAAGTCTATACTTTACTAGCACTCAGTTGGTTTTCCCACACTAATCCGTACACAACAAAATATACTCATGCACTATCTATGCAAATGAGAAGCTCACCTGGGCAACGAAGCTTAAACGACACCTAAACATACAACGATGAAGCATGCAGTGATTTAAACATCATCAGCAGGGGAAGTATGGAGCGAAATTAACGGGCTCCCCTTTGAAAATTGAACTCATTATGAAACCTCGGTTAGAGAACAACTTGACTGTAGCCTACCTGACCATATGTCATACCTTTTGTGTAAGCATAAGCAGAAAAGATAAATCCTGGTATACGTAGAATAATACCCTGTTTATTTATTAGAATGTGCTTCTCCCTATATGAATGTGTTAGATCCATATTAGGTTCATTCCTATTAGGTAAAACTAATTTATTTGGTATAAGGCAAATGGAAAAAAAATGAGACCATTTTAAAATTGCCTAAGGTCACTTCATGGGCAAAACAATGTATTTAAACTGCAGAGATGACAACATGCTTAATACGACTACACAGAAATTGCTTCCTTGATGACAATACATTAAAATCCTCATTGAATATTCATAGAATTTTTGACAAGATTGAGTGACACGTAATCCCAGCCCCAGCGAGCACCGACTTGATAGTCTCACTGTGCGAGGATGGATGCCACACCAGCCAGGTCATCTTTGTTCCTCACAGGGCCAGGAATGGCTGCACAAAACATCCTGGTTTCCAGTTTTTAATATCGCGTCAGGCTGACACAAATAGAAGAGAAGGAAATCAAACGTACAAAGCTCCTCTGTATATTGGATGTCAGGGTGAGGAAGAGCCTTTATCACAACTGTACGATAAGTGAGTGGAAGAGCTGTCATTTCCTTATAGCGTGGCAATGGAAAATTAGAGGAATAGCAAAGAAAAATCCTTCGAGTGACTTTCACTTACTAAGTTATGACCTCTGCATGATAAATAGGTAAGCAGAGTTTAAATGATGTGAAATACGTCAGTTCAGAATGCATTAGGATACCATTAACAGACAGTAGCTTAGACATCGGGAAAATATTAAGATGGATAGATCACTTAGCAACAATAGGACAAAGAAGGTTTTAATAAAGGCAATGCAAGACAATGAGATACTAATACCACCGGAGTGCCTTTTTTTTTTGGCGGGTATGTACCAATGTGATAAAAAACAATTAGCGTTGAGACAAACAAGGCTAGACAACTGAAAAACATTCAAGCCAAAGCCCTGTTTATTAATTAAGTAAGAAATTGGACTGCTAAATCCTGTACCAGTAATGGAATGTGATTAATACCGTATTTCAATCCCATAATGAAACTGTTCCATAATTTCATAACTGCAAAAGTGATACATAACATATTCCTTATGCCATCACTCCCATGTCAGACGATGTTTATGACACCATAATCCGGTAAGATTTTCAGGTGACCTAAGGCCATAGCGGCAAAGCACTTGTTTGCATCATGACAGTTCCCAGCTACTTGTATCACGCTGGACGGTGCATCAGGCCATGAAGCAACTGATGAAAGAGATGCGACAAACTTGTGAAACTGTACTACTCCTCTTAAAAGCAGCAGGATCTGACAGAAGTTTACAAAAGACAATGAATTATATATAACCGCCTTGCAGGGCAACTTTAAAGTGATGCACTTTTGTTTGGTTTTTAAGCTTGGAAACAAATGAAATTTTAAAATACTTACGGAAATATCAGCCTGGCATGTGGGAGAGTAAGGAAGACACACGTGTCTAATACTGCACGGTAACAAAAATGAAAAATAAAATCCAAATAATTTATTTTATCTTGTTATTTTCTTGTAAGCCCCAGGCTGACATCTTTGCAACAGCTCCAGCCACACAGTTACACCTGGCACATGCAAAATTCTCATTTCTATTGTCATTCCAGATCACTACCATTTACCTTTTATTTTCACACTACTGACTGTTCACATGAGCTTCTCATCGAAACATCTTATCTGCAGCCAATATGGGGGGGTGCTAGTTCTAATCCAAAGATAAGGGGGTGCCCAGCAATGCCCCTTAAGCCCATCACTTCTACTGCAAACATAGACATGACACGCAACGGATCAGAGACTACTTTTGAACCTGCCTTCCCAATCTGCCAGCCCCTTTCACTGTCAGTCAGCCTGATGATGTGAGTACATATGCGAGTGACGTTTGAAGATATTATAATTCCTCTAGTGTGAACACTTTAAAAAAAAAAACCAAACCTCTTCCTGCTTGGAAAATTTTAACATTCATAGAAAAAAAATCATTTGTGACACAGGAGGTTTTGTGAGGCCAAAGCTCTGCCTAGTTTGAATAGGCAGTAACATCAGCAAAAACAATCGGGGCAAACATTTTGTGCGTGGGGCTGCACAGCACAGCTGGCTGCAGCTGCAACACCAAAGCCTGCCGCGTACCCCCCCAGAGCCGGGGCAGTAGGGACGGAGAGAGGGCAAAGCCTCAGGGGCCACAACCCCTCTGATAAATCCACTCCTCATTTTCAACTATACTGTTTTAAATAACTTTTTAAGCGAAGAAAAAAAAAATCATAATTTGCCAAACTCTCAGCTACGAGTGACAGGCAGAGCCCAAATACAGCAGCATTTTTTTTTTTTAAAACCACTTACATGACAACTGTAACTGCAGACACCCAATAGTACCGATAATGACAGTAACATGCTGCTCTAAGCCATGTACCTTTTGCAGACAAGCTTTTGCTTTCATCTGCTACACAACCCTGCTCAATACCCCACATAGCTGCGAATAAATAATAACGCATTTTAGGGAAATAGCGCCATGATAAAAGTAAGGAAGGGACCGCTGTGCTCCTGTAGACTGCAGAGCTCGTTCCTCTGTTGCCGACTTCCTTTAAATAATTCATCTCTCACATCCCAGTCTCAATTCCCACAGACAGCATCCTTCTGCAGAGGGGCACATATTGCACCCCAATTGCATTACTGGGGGTCCCAGCAGAAGGGAGCAGAGTTTTGCCATCAGCCTCCGATCCTCATACATTTTGGAAGCAGAAATAGGCTCATCAGCGTAAGGAAAATACCAGATTTTGAACTGCAAGAGGAAGTATTTTTGACAAAAATTATACCAACACCTACGATGCAGCATCTCGGACAACTGCTGCCTGGGACCTGTCTTGGAGCAGGCTCACCACCGTGCAAGCCCCACCGCGACAAGTCATTAAAATCCCACTGAAGTCCCCATTGCTTTTAACCAGCATTTAACTAGATACAACTTTGCAACTTCTTTGATGAAATCTGGTTTTTTCAGTATTTGCAAATCGGCCTTTTGGAAACAACTGTTGTACGTAATATTCACTCGTTTTCACCCTGATGGGAGCACAAGAGGTGCACACTCAATATATTGCCCTGTGCTCCTACTCCAGAAGATGCTCTCAAGACTGTGGCTTCTTCTGCAGTGTGAGCTGGAGCTCCCACCACCATCATCCATCTAACCCCTCCTGCTGTGCATCCCCCGGGCATACGGACGGGAGACGGTCTGTGGGCTATGAGGACAGACAGCTTCATCTGAAGCAAACACTTGGGAAAATTTGAGTAAAATCAGTCCAACCACTTTTTAAAGTTATTTTCACTCACCCCAGATAAAATGCAACGTTGCAATTGAAACTGCTTACAGACTTAAAAAGTGGCTCAACTAAAAAAAAAAAAAACCAAAAAAACCAACACTGCATGTGGTTGTTTCACAGAACTTGCTAAAAAAAGGACAATTGCTGATATCTTTAGACAATTGGCCTGATTACACTTAAAGCTCGAAACAGCTTTTGCATGGTATTTCACAGCGCTTTGAACATGAAGCCACCTGCAACATAAGCAGACGGGGAAGCCGTTGCCAGGTCCTTCACGGGTTAAATTATACTGTTTATGTTTCACACTTCTCAAAGCTTTTCTTTTTTTTTTTTTTAACTTTCATTTCCCCTTTTTTTAGTGCAGACAGCGCTAAAGATTAAAATGCATTCAGGAAAGAGGTGCTGAAAGTTGGAAATAAACCCAGGGAAACTTTGCAATAGCAAAGGAAATGAAACATTTCAATCACAAGTACTTAAGTGAGGCCTACTGCAGCACGTACTGAGGGGCTCTGATGCACAATAATAACAACAATAATGGCTGATTTTCTTGTAATTACATCCAGTGTGCATTTCTATACTCTGAATCACCTTTGCAGAAGAAACAGGATAAATTGGAAAAACATTTTAAAAGTTTATCAATTGCATGCTTCCAGAAAGCAATATATGGAATGCAAGCCCTACCTGGCAACGGACTCTTAGACCAAGATTAACTCCATCTCATTTCATATATGCAATATTTTCAGCAATATTTTCAGCAATATTTTTTGCATTCACTAAATTTTAACACACTATATTTACTTCTAAATAAACACTAAACTAGTCATGCTAATGTTTTAGTTAATGTAGCATCAGATGCCACAAGTTTTTAACTGTTTCATTTCTCAACCTTAATTTAGCACAGACATTCAGTTTGTGCATTTAATAAATATACTGTTTTATTCACTAGCCAAGTTTGTTCTTTACACAGCGTGAAAGCATATCCCCAGGAATCACCTGAAGCCAACGTTAACATCTGTGCAAAAATTTACTCTCCTTTAGAATGTCATCTGGAAATTTTCCTCAGAAAATATTCCCTTCCCCACTCCTAAATATTCCACTGACTCCTTCCCTTACCAAAAATCCCCAAGAACAGTCCAGCATCATTGGCACGGACTGACTATTGATTTAGTTGGAAGTTGCTTCTCTGGAGAAAACATCTTCATCAGCGTTAGCTTCAGTGCTTGCTCAGTAAAAGGTTTTTGATGTATGCAGCAATACCTTTGACGCATACCAAGAAGTTAAAACAAGTTGGAAATTTATGTATCATCGAAAAAAAAAAATCAAGTATGTCACTATTATGCACAGACAGGTACCAAAAAAGATCAAGTCATGAAGCCAAGACAGCATCTAATGCCTGGCTGGCGCCCACAGAGCCAAAGTCTATTATTTGTTACTGGTTTTAATTGCGACAGCAAAGCCGTAGCTCTAAAAAACCCAATGCAACTGCAGCCGTATTATCCAGCTACCAGAAATGGTTGGACAAGTTCTCAGGGTGCACGTGATGTTTGTGAGCCTGAGGGTCTTTCCTGAAACGGCACATTTGGAAGAACGGTCTTGCAAGGGGAAATCCAAACTGCATTTTAGAGACTTCAATTCAGAACAAGAATGCAAAAAAGAATCTCATTTTATACCGTTAAAACCACCTTTTTAGCAGGGATGGTGACGAGGCTGACGTCTCATCATGCTGCCAGCCGACTACAGACACGAGGCGCAGCCAAAAGGGCTCCCGAATTATCCCCTCCCTAGGTAAGCTGATCACCGCCTGCACAGGCTCCTGGCACAGCACCAAGATGTCAAGAAGCTTTTGCTATCAAAAACTTCAGGAATAAAATCACAGAAACTCAACAAAACTCTCTTCCAAACCTCGCTCCGAAAGCACATAAAACCCCATTCATCACCACCCGCTTCACAAGCACTGACGCTGAACTACGCAAAGTCTCCAGCCATATTTAAAAAAGCCTGAAGTAACTTGATTCAGTAGCTGCACAAGCTTTACGCTATTTATCCAGCTGCAGGGCAACTGGGATAGTTTTTTTTTTAAATACGTGAATTTTTTGTAACAGAATTTGTTAATTGTTTGATAAAATAACATGATGCAGGAGTTGACGAACTCATTGCACGTCTCTGAATTTGCCACCTCACCCTTTACCCAAGCTTTCTCTTTGATTCTGGCCATCAAACCCATCCATAAAATAAACCGTAGATCCTGACAGATAACTCGCTCAATAGTTACCTGTGGCACATAAGCAATACAATTCCAGCAAGGAAAAAAGGTTGATATTAGCCTTCACAGTCCAGCAACTGTATCATTACCAACACGCTATCAAACAGCAATTACCGATTTGCCTGTTATGTTTTACTTGGAGCCTAAAGAAGTTAATAGAGAGCACAGCTGACTGGGAAGAGGGGCTGGTTTTGGTTTGTGTTTTGCTTGGTTTTAAAAAAATCTTAAATATTTGGTAACCCACAATTCAAAGCTTCAAAGCTTTTAACTGTCACTGTATAAAACAGTGAATTTTCCATAATAGAAAATATAAACAAAGGTGGGATTTAAAAATTAAAACCCTAGAGGAAAGAGTAACATAAAACCAAGCAAGTATGATTTCTAACGACTGCAATGTGTGAGTTACAAGTGCTCTATCAGCTCCCCCTCTCTGTAAAAGCTTATGGGTCCACCTCAAATATCTTTCATGGTCTACAGTCCGGACCGTTACAAGAGCAGCTCTCCAAACACGCCAGAACATCTTCACTGCAGCGCTTGATGTCTGGCTGAAACTTTACACTTTCAAAAAGTTTCACTCACTTTGGAAGGGCATACAGCTTGCACAGATCCATAAAGAGCAGTCACGGACGCTGGGGAGGATTAACTTACAAGACATACGTGTGCTGCCCAAAATACCCAACCCATTTCTCAGATCTGTACGTGGAGTCTGTTGCTTCTGAAGCTTCTCCTCAACTGTACACGCAGAAAAGAAAACTTCTGCAGAGATGAGATTTTTATGGTGGTAAGATTCAACCCCAGGTTGTTCTTACACAGCTGGAATTTGCAAATGCACGTGTAAGTTTCCTGAATGGTACACGTACATATTATGGCTATGTCCTTCTGCAAAACCCCATTACATTTCAGTTGATAAATAACATTCACACTTTAACTGGAGAGAACCAATGCCTTAGCATAGATGACTAACAAGAAAGTCCAGCAACTAAGACAGACAAACCACTAGTTTTTGCCCCAGATTCCTTGAGCAGAAGTAAGAAGCAATACATCTCCAAAAGAAAAAATCAGATATTAAGCCACAAGTAGGTACTAGAAGTAATTACAACCTGCTGACCTGTGTGCGTGAAACACAGAGATGTAAAACCAACCTTTCAGTCTACACTGGCTTTGTAAGTCACGGACGGAGAAAGTATAAGTGCTTTCACCCATTCCACAAAATTCCACCAAATTTTTCAATCATCAGTTAAATGCATCACTCAACATCCCTATTTTAGTGTTTTCTGAGACATCACGATCTCTGCAAGTATCTGCATCCTTTATTTAAAATTCCTTTCCAAGCGGCAGAAGAAATTGAAATAAACTGAATGAATTTAAATTCATTACCAATTAAGTGTAATTCAATTCATGATTCTTGCAACTTTCTCATGAGAATTGTGAGCTGCAGGAGGGATGCATACCTGACTGACGGAGCTTGACTCACCGCTCCTGGTCCCCCAGGAAATCACATATAGCTATATATAGCTATCAGAAACCTCTTGGCCCAAAAAAAAAATGTTTACAAAAATAGATTTTAAGAACAACATCTGCGTAAGAACTGAGCATGTTTCTAAAAAGGTAACAGCATGCCGGTCTTTAGGAAGACAATTAACCCCCTGAAGTTAGCATCCAGGATGGTTAATCAGAGAGGTTCCAGCTCACACGCCAGAGCTGGGAACCTAAATGCTTACGGACATGAAAAAGCCAGAAGCAGCTAATAAACCAGACGAGATCCTGATGAACCAGATTTCAGACGTTATAGGTGTAAAATATGTTAATTACAGGCATGTAAAATGCTTTTTCCTGATTTCCACCTCTGTGAGCGACCTAGTGAGCCAGTCAAGGTCTTGGCTTAACCAGGAAACAACGTAAGCGAGTGTGTATCACCTACAGCCCTATAAACGGAGACGGCACCCCTAACCAAGGAGAAATCGACGGAAACCCGCGGTTCAGCTGAATGCAGAGCATCGGACCGGCTCTTGCATTTTCACTTGCTTCCCACAGCACTATTGCATGGGTTATACCTGTATTCCCACCCTGCACTGAGAACAGCCGATAACCACCAAACGCTGCCGATGGCAGAGAACCACACACGCCGGAAAACAAGAACAACAATTATTTATCCCACACCAGCTGACAAATACATCATTGATTGGTTTGGCACAGCTGTTGATTCCCTGGTCCTGCCTGGTTGCTTGTTTCTGGTGTGAGATGTACAACAACTTTTACCACAGTCACCCTCCACCTCGCACCCCAGTATGCACCATCCAAGTGCCGAGAAATATGTAATAATCTTGAGTTAAAATTTAACTTTTAGTTTGCATTTTGTAATGCCAATTTAATAAACATAAAAAATAAAAAACATCTTTAAATAAAAAAATAAAAATAAGCAACTTCAACGATTTGCTCCTGGCCAGCAAAGGAAAATGATATGGTGTTGACCCAAGCTCTTGAGGAGTTACCTTTAATAACATATAATATAGAATAATGCCTAAATAAGCTATAACGCACGGAACTGGCAAGCACTTGTGGGAAAACAGGAATGTCCAACTCCTTGTCAGAGACAACTGGTGAAAAAGATGCCAGCAGCCCACAAGAAAGGAGAATCCCAGCAGAAAAAGCTTTGCCCAGCCTAACTCAGCCACGGAGCCTCGGTGGGAGCATGCTGGTCTCGTGGCAGAAAGAGATGTGAGGAGACCTGTGGAAAATCTGCTTTTCCTAATTCTTTTTGCATCCTTCTGAGGCATCTTAATTCTGCTTGCAGGGGCTGTGATGACTGACGAGAGTGGTATATATGAAATAGATTACTCTCCGTGGGTTTAAAAGGAGAGCAGTAGGTACGGGTATGAAGAATCTGGTCAGGAATTAAATTTGACACAGAGTGATTTAAAAAATAACAAGATAGCGTACACAAAATGCTTAAGATTCAGAAAAGTCTTAATCATGAGACAGATTTTTCTTCCTTTTTTAATTTTTTTTTATTTATTTTTTCAAGCAAAGAACACCTTCCCCTAGCCCACCTTTATTCAAGGTACAGAAGAAAAGATTCCACATGTGCACATGTTAGGTTTAAAACAAGTTTTTCTAAAATATATGAAAGAATTACAGTACCGCAACTGGTCCCTTAAAAAATACAAGAATATAAAAAAGTTTTTTCAGCATCTGGAACGGCTCCACTCGGCCACTCAGGGCTGCTCAGATATTCTTCTGCTATCAACTCCCCGCTCAGGTCTAATATTTCAGCAGAAAAACAATGAAGCTGAGAAAACTCACCAATATTCAACTATAAACTTTGCAATAAGTGAAGCAAATTTTTTATTATCTAAGCTGTTACTCCTTTAAATTAGATGACTAATTGCATGACTATTCCTTTAAATTAGATGAGTAAGAATGAGAGCACTTTTAACCACAGTGAAAAAATACCTTTAAAATACTTCAAACTCGGGTAACTGAAATTCCCACCTTTAAAACCTGATATCGCACAACTTCATCATAAGTTACAAGTAACTTAATAAAAACATCGATTAATGAAGTTTATCTCCCACATCAAGCAACAATCAGAGCAGCAATTCAGCTGCAGAGGACTATTTTACTTGTAATACTTCATGCTTTGGGGGCAGAATTTCTTGTTTCGTATACTAAAATGGCTATTTTTATACATATATACACACACATATATAAATTGTTATATATATTCAAATATATTTATTTTTATACATGTGTGTATCTATATAAAATATATATGTGTATATAAGCGCAATTTTTTTCTTTTACCCATGGTGCAATATATTGCAATAGTATATATTTACTAATATATATGTATATTTATATATACATATAAAAATATGTGTATATAATTTCAATATTTATTTATGTGTGTGTATGTATGTACATAAGCGCAATATCTTTTTCTTTTGCCCATGGTGCTCATTTTACATGAACAACTGACATGCTAATGTTAACAGCACACTGGTATTCATAAATCAAGAATAACGTCCTTCCTTCACGTACGCGGGACGTAGAGGAATTAGCCTGGGTACGTGTAGCGGCATCGCCAGGGAGGGCAGGGGTAACTGCAGAAGCCACCCAAGAAGCTGGGTTAACGCAGAAGCAGCTCGTTCGGACTGAACTCAGCGCTGCTGTTTGACGGGCTGCGACGTTTCAGCTGTTTTATTTAAAACCAGCTCAGTATGTTTATGGGAGCTGCAAAATGCACCTAATAAATACCACGCAGAGATACCCACCGTAACTCTCCTACTCTGCTGCCAGCACCAGTTACCTGGCACGGTATTTTCTTGTGCTATGGAGATTGCCAGCTAGATAAAACTCTGGTCTGCATTCAAACTTGCTGCAAGAGCTTTTTGCAAATGGCTCAGGCAAACCTCAGCTGCATCTGGGCTTGCTCCACCATAAAAGGTGGGTTCCCCACCAGCCAGACATTTCTATTACCCTATAGCTCACAGTTTCACAGCTTCAGGTTTTCAGGTGGAACGGCTAGCAGAAAATTCAGACAAAATTGCAAGCAAAAATTGTTGATTTTCCAATACTGAAGAGAAGCATACAAAATCCAGAACCTTGTTAAAACACATTTTAAGTAAATTCTATGAAATCTAGCGATTCTTATACATACCCCCAACATTTGTAAAATTCTAGAATAACAAACTGTAAAAAACCCACCTGTAATATGCAAAGGAGCATGGTTGAGAAAGTACTTGCACTGTCTTAGGGGATTATTTAAGAGTCTTAACAAATTATTTAAGAGTCTCTTGTCTATTTGCTTAACAAAGACCACTTTTACTTAATAATGTGTAGAACGAAAAGGTATTTGGAAGCCTCTCACTTTAAATTCAATGGCAGGAATTGGCATTATAGAATCACATTTCTATTACCAGCCGTTTCATTTGAAATCCTTGCATTCATGAAGTATTTACTGCCACAGCACACAAGGCATAAGTGCACATTTCCAAATATAATCCCCCATCTGATCTATAATTCATTTTTTATAAACTCTGAAAGTGCTGTAGTAATGCCATTCAACAACCTTATTTTCAAACTGAATCACTCTGTACTATCATCTAGAAATAGTTTTGTGATCTCCACTGTCTTGCTCTCAACAGACGGCTGACTGAGTTCATCTGAGCTGAAATACGACGTCATGAACTCAGTAGAAACATGATTTAATGTATCTTCCATGTGCTTTCTCCATACAGAAGCCAGGCCAGATGATCTCCTTCCTTGTGTGAACAGCTATATACAAGTCATGTGAGATTCCCTGGACAGAAGTCAGGTCAACGAAAAGTCTCATTTGTTCCTCCACGTCCATCCTCTTGGTAAGTCCATCAACAATGTCTTTACCAGTATCCAGTGGTGAAGGTAGAAACCTCTGGTTTCGCTTGCTGAACCTCTCCCCTAAAATACTAATGGGTAACAAAGCAGAGACTAATTGAAATTTATTTTTGCTGAAGCGATTTTAACATCTACGATTTTTTTTTCTATGAAGAAAACAAAGGAGCCATTGGCAAACAGCTCTTGAGCAGCAGTCGGAGATGGTTAGGAATTCACAGGCATAAGAAGAAAAAACATTTTTATGTTTTGAACGAATTATCATTTCTTAAAAAGAAACAATCTGGAAATTAATAGTACTAAATCAAACAATGGCAACCAGTCAGAAATGTTTGTCAAGTCAAGGTGGTCTAAATGCCACCACTGTGGTGGCAGTGTTTTCCACCCAGCCAGGCGCTCAGGTCCCCAAGGAGGCGACGGGCACCCACGCACCCGGCGGCTCTCCCCTCGCAAACCCCTGCCTCTGCCGCAGGCACGGCGCGTCCGGCTGGGCTGCCGGAGCTGGCAGCGCCCGCCAATCCCGAGTTATCGCAGAGCCGCTCCGTGTGCCCACGCAGAAGCCCACTCTTTTGGAGCAATGTGCAAAACGCGAAAATAAATGTTTTTATAAGTACATCTCAGTAATAAATGATTATCTGCTCAACTATTAAATAACACTGCCAAAAAGATTTCACTCTTGGAAATAACAACATGGAAACAGAAATTTCAAGAATAGAAGAAACACCTGGAACAGATAACAACTGCACACCTACCACGAGGGAGGGTGGAAAATACACTCACAAGGATGTTCAAATAGCTCATTTCTACAGTCCACCCTTGTTCAGCAAAGCAATTTCAGTCCACATTTAATCATGCCGACGCATACGCCTAAGCGCTTGTCTTAAAAAATACAGTATTTCCTTGTGTGGTTGCTGTGCTTTTTCTTAACACAACTGAAGTATCTTGTATTACGAGTCCAGTTAACAGTATCACTGCGTGCTGTACGGGCTAAAGCTTTGCAGTTTAACTCCACAGCTGGCTTTCCTCCCGAAAATTCCTCTGCTCTATACATTGCTTCGTTTTCCTTGCAACTACAAGGAATTAACGGCATAAAAACAAACAAAAAAAACCAAACAAAAACAGAAAAGCAAGTGCCTGCAGCAAGTATTTTTGGTTAGCGTTTAGCTGCTGCTGGTTCCCAATGCCCTCGGAGAATGACGAGTCTAACTTTAAAATCATAAGAAAACAAACAGCAAGCTATCAAAAAACCCAAACACTACTGTACCACACATTATAGTTTTCTTCTGTGTGGGCCCTGGATACAAAGCAGAGAGAAACTAAAAAATATCGATTGCAAAGATAGCTAATAGAACCAAAACTTTATTTAATAGAAAAGAACTGGGAGAAGAAAAAGAAGAAAAATGACTCTTGACTGTTCAGAATTTCTTTATAGTAATTGGGAATTTTACTGTAACATATTTTGAACAAAAAAAAAAAAACCCAAAAAACTGCCGTATAACCAAGTCTGATAACGCTATGGAAAAGGTTCATCTCTTTTGAATATAGAAGTTATTAGCACAGACTCAGCTACTGAATGGAAGTTAGGTCTAAGCCCAAGAGATATCACTGGAAGTTACCACCATCCACTCAGAGCTGGGGGAGTTTTTTTAAAATCTGTTCTTCTATTCAGTGACAGAACAGTCAACTATTGCCTCAGAAACTGTAATATTAACCCCACCTTAACGGAGAGAATCTACACCAGTGACATAAAGTGAAGGTCCCTCCACGGTACAGCTCAGAGCACCGAGTGAACACAACCCAAACCCCGCATGTCTCAACGTAGGCGGACGCGTTTGTCCACCCTTGTGCATTTTTAGACTATAAAAAAATATCAAATATGAAATATAGTTCTTTGATGTGAATATTAACACAGTCATTACTTAACCAGTTTGTTGGAAGACTTTTAGACAACTCAGATTTGGGCAGACAACATAGCTCTTAAACAAAAAGAAGTTACCAAATATTAAAGTGAGAGATGAATCAACTCCAAACCCCACTACGCAAGTCTTACTTCACCTGGGCCAAAACCAAGGAGGTATTAACGCAGAATACCACACATTCAACTAAAACATCAGTTTTTTATTAACTTCCAAATGAATTAACAAAAAAGCATTAAATGGCTTAGCGCAACCCTAATTTTTTTCTTTGCAAGAAAGTTAAGGGTTTTGTAACTCAACAGTCAACTACATTTAAAAAAAAATCTCCAAAGGAATTAAGTCACATTGTGCCTCCATGATTCTCTATTCCCTGAAGATTTAAAGCCCAGAAAGGTAAAATCAAAGTCACTGAGCACATCTGCTTTGTATTAAAACTATCACGTAATGACAGAGTTGAAACACCTCTACACCTAGAGCGGACATGCGGTACGACAGTGGGAAGTGGCTGACACCTCCTTGGCAGCTCTACATCTACATCAGTGTCTGTATTAACCAGTGACCTGTGAAACAACACACACAACTGGTTATGGATCCACTGCAGTTGACATTCCACCCTTATTCATTAGTTACAGTTACCACATTCTGTATTTAATTACCTTTCATGAGCAGGAGGCTCAATTAGATGAGTAAGGCTGCTAATACAATAATGCTCCATTTATGCGGATTCTGTTATTATAAATCAGAAAATTAAAAAACTGAGATAGTGCTTATGACTCCTGATTAACGCTTCGTAACAAGTAACAGCCATTCCTTTTCAATCTCGATCCCCATGTGGCTCATTGCCAAGACCCTCACAGTCAGGCCCCCAATCCTGCGTGGGTCAGTACTAATACAGCAGTACACCAGTGCCCATCCCCGCTGCCCCGAAAGGCATCTGCATCCGGATGAAAGAGCAAATTCAGCGACAGCCCACGTGAACGCTAGGGAGCGTGTTGATAAAAGCAACCTGTTCATCCTCCACTGAAGTGCTGCCACCATGGTCCAAACCCAAACCTACAGAAGATGGGGCTTGCTCGCCCTCCTCCGTGCTGCAACCCAACAAGATCCAGAAAACTTCAACCTCCTCTTCAGTCATAAAGCAAATAGGCAAAGAAATGTAAAAGATGGAGAAGCGACAGGGAAATGCCTTTTTTTTCTTTCACCTGCATCAAGTTGAATGCTTTTAAAAAATGTCTTTTTCTGTATTTTACATTTAATGTTTTTAAGGTCTGCCTAAATTCAGATTTTTATTTTTTTTTGATCAAAAGTTTGCCAGCTCTTTGGCTTGTTTTGCACCGTGTCTGCCATGGTGTCACTACCATGCACACTCTAAGTTTAAGAAAATAAAGTACTTGTTTTTCAAACTAGAAAAACAAAGAACTTAACGTTTACCATATGATGGTATCAAATGCAGGGAGAAAAAAAACTATGCCTTGATTCCCTTTTTGGGAAATCAGATGAGGAGCACAGGACGTTTTAGCACAGAGAAAAACAAGTCTTTCCCCAAAAGGCAATAACTGGGATGTACCCAGGGTCAGGGTTACAAAACCCCGGCAAACGGTGATTGATTTTCCTTCCAGCCGGGGAGTGCTGGGCACTCCGGCAGTCCCGGGCATGCCTCCGTCCCCCATCGGGCGCTTCTCACCTTCTCAAGCTAAAGCCTCAGGGAACAGCAAAAGGTTTTCGGGTTAGCGATGAATGGTGCTACTGTTTGGTTTTTAATTGGTGGGAAAAGCCTTGCTCCCATTTTTTTTGGTTTTCAGTTTCAGTTTCGCTGGCAACTAAAAAAATCTCATGACTTGACATTCTTTAAGACAGCTCTAGTTAAAAGTAAGACAGTGAAACCAGTGCTATGATACAAAATATATTTGCTCATTCAAGCACTGGGCTCAATGGGCACTTTGCAATTCTGAACTGGACTTGCGGATTATTCCTGAAAAAAGTACTGTAACTATGAAGCTTTTCGTAATTTTATTTTGAATTTTAAAATCACCCTATTTTCCCCCCTCATTGTTAAGAAAGCATCCACATCTGAAAGAAGTTATTTTCCACCCACGTAGCAATTCCACCTATAATAAAAGGTCACTTATTACCCCACTTTGCGAACACAAAAGAAACCTCCAGCTGAATGGGGTCTCCACCGAGGGGAACAGATGGGCCAAGCGTGTAACACAGCACTGCTGTACTGACTGGTGATGGAACCGAAATCGCATCGCCATGGCAACTCCTTTACTGCCTCCTCCCTCAAGACAACAAGAAATAGCTCACGAGAGGTATTTCAGGAAATCCATAAAAAGAGAAAAATTGTGTTTCCTGCTTTCCAATTATTCAAAACGTACCTACAAAAGGTGCTTTCAGGAAACGGCTGGATGGCATTTGCTTCCACAAAGTGAAAAATAATCTTTGCCTGTGCCATAAAGACTTGCGATGAATGCCAGGTATCGACCATCCTTCTAAAATGTTAACTGCAAACTTTATGGCGCTTCCACTAAAAATCCTTACGCTGATTTTCTGATCTATCTGCTTTGCCGGGTTTTTTTCCCTAATTAGATAAAGACAGCCGCCTGAAGCGAGGTCTGATGCACACCAGCCTATTTCTTCTCTGAAAACGATATGAACTTATCCGAAGGTTACACCCACCTGTGATGCTCACATCATTTTTTGTATCACTATCGCATTTAATCACCACAAATGCTGAGGAGTCCTTTTGCTTTGCAAAAATCCCTTAGAAACAGAAAGGGAATAAGACTGCACCGAAAACAAGACCAAACTCCCTGGCGCAAGGGAGGGAATGGAAAGTGGGTGGGTGCCAGTGAACTCCAACTTCTTTTAAGCGGGACATCCCGAAGCTTGTAAAGGGTAATAAATGCTTCATTCTCAAAATACAGTTCTCTGAAGTGCTTGTTTCCTTCCAATTGAAATTAATTGGGTTTTAATTTTCAGTAGAATATTCCATCTCTATTTTCAGGCTTGTTTACAGCAATATATGCCACACAGACATCAAAACTATGATAGATGTTATTTCTAAAAGGATAGATCTCCAAATGCAAACTGCTTATCAATAGTCCTAGTGAAATTCTTGCAGAAAGCTTAAGAAACTAATAAACATATTTGATTTTTATAACATTACCTCAAAACACCAGGAACATAACCCAAGCAGTTCCAGCTGTTTCATGTATATTTGAATAATTTTGGAAACTTTCATTTCTGACGCACCCCTGAAGGGCCCCACTTAAATTGTAAATGTTTTTGTTTTGGTTGGCAGAAGCCCCTGTACAATCTCTGATTTAATATCAGCTTTAAAGCAATAATAAAAATAAAATAATCTCACTCGCATGCCAAACCACCCATGCTGCTGCGGAGCCCAGGGGAGGGACCGGCTGTGGGAATCCGGCTCATCAGTTCCCGTCGTGTTTTCTTAACTCTCTGCAAATTTGAAGATGCCGTAATGGAGCCTTCCTCGCCCTAACCCCTGGGCAGCTGAATTCAGTCGCTCTCCGTAATTAAGCGGTCCCAGCACTGGCACAGTAGGCTGTGTTCAGCTGTTGCAATTCAGGGTTAAGAACAGCCAAACTACATATGATTTCTGAAGATTAAAGATTTTCGGGGAATGGTCACAAAGCTTCCCAAGGTTAAGTACAGCAGGCAACAGAAACACAACACATACTGCTTGGCTGCTCATTTTTCTCTTGTTACATTCTGAAACTCTGTTTTTTTTCCCCACATCTAGGAAGTGTCACTATTTAAAATGTACGTGGTTTTTGTTGGCTTTTGCTCGGTTCTTTTTCCTTAAGGCATCAGGCGTTCTCCTTCAAAAAGTCAGAAAATGGCAGAAAATCTCCCTGCCATACCTCATTTTGGCCATAGCTCTTCAAAGAAAGCTCTGGAAGCTCATGCTCACCTGCCAACCCATCCTAATTCGGAGTCGCTGCTTATCGAGATAACCCACCATCCTAAGTATGACATGTAGCTTTTGTTTCTGTGCATCAGACTTTGTCTTTCAACGTATTAAATCATACATTAAATTAACCCCATTAAAACCAGGTGATCCAGAGCCATCTGTGCCTATGACTTCTTCTCTTCAGTAATTTCCGTCTTCGTATCAACTACAAACATCATCAATGATGTCTTTACAGGTTTTTTCCATACCATGGATAAAAATGTCAACAAGGATCAAGACAAAAAAATGATTCTCTACAAGACTGGTACAAACTGCCCATTTTTAATTCACTTTAATCTTTACAGTGTTCATTTTGTATCATTCTAGTTTTCTCATTAAAACATTGCATGGTATCAAGTCAAGTGTTGTAGAGAAACCTAAATTGTTAAATAAACGTTATTATCCTCATTAAAAATAATCCTTTAAAAAGACCCCGCAGTTTGATAATTTATATACTATAAATCTGGGTAGACTACTGTTAATTTTATTCCTACAGTTTCAACCCACACCATTATTTTTTTTTAACATGTGGCAAGCAAACTAGTAGTAGAGGCAAAAAGAACTTGTAATCAGCAGAAAGTAATTTACACCACAGAAAACAATTACTCAAAACCTTTTGAAGCTAAACCTGAGAGTTAAACTAGGCACCACTGAAAACAGGTGTCTGAGTTGCAGCTATAATGTCATTTTAAGAACATCTACCTCAACCAGTGACTCCCCTGATGCACCATTCATGCTCCTGAGGCCGAACCAGTTGTTCCAAATAGGAGGAATACTCCTTATCTTCAAAAAATATCTTTTGGCCTCTTTATTCCCGAGATCCCATGTCACTAATTAAAAAAAAATGCTGTTGGACTTGGTGAAGGAAGAGAAAGGCACAATACTATTCACAGAGCTGTGTTGACACCAAGACATTGCTACATTAGGAAACTCGTTTTGTCATTATATCACACTGTGTAAATAGAAAACATAATTAATAAGGACCGGGATGTTAATTTTGGTTCCTTTCAAAACCTGGAGGCAAGGGGAGGAAAGGGGGAAATGACAATATTTGGCAACAGGAAGAAAAACAGTTGCAAATGAGACATTTTTCAATGCCCTTAACTAGCTTTAGTAACAACTGAGAATAACAATAAACTTACAAACACTTTCGTGTCCTTTAGAGTGCTCAATTTAAACAGCATATTTAATCTAAGTCATATGTAACATTATAACAATGCTCTTTTTGCCCTCAATGTGAATTAAGAATATTAAATATGTATGTGAAATAGTAGCCCATGCTGGAATGTCTCCAGCATGAAATTCTTAATATGAGGGTTTTTCCTCTCTCTTTTCTTCCTCCCTCCCCCCCCTCCCTTTTTAATTTCAAGCTGCAAAGATATGCAAAACTAGGTCAAGCTTACAACACCCAACAAAAGTAAAAGGATCTGCAATTTCTTGTATTAATTTTTTTTTAAAGTATCTTCCTTTAAAATTTACCATAAAAAGATTTTCCATTTCCTTTGTGAAAAGGACAAATACAGATACAGATTTCTCTACCTCCCTGGAAACAAGCATACACAAAAATAAGGTTAACTACTAAAACACAGCTTTCTTCCTATCCTTGGTAGGCATAACCACTCTGAAATTACATCTACTATCAAGTAAAGTCACTCAAACTGTACGTCCTCTAGAGATTAACCAACTGCGCAAAACGTAAAGAATTTCTAAGAAATTAAACGAAACCAGGTATCTAATTTTTAGGAATAAATGTGTATAAAAATCAACATGACTCTCTGGGACATGACTAAAACGGACATACACAGCAACCTTAAATTGTCAGCAACTGCCTCTTCATTTACATTTTATCACTTTCTAAATTCTAACAGATGCCAAAGTCAACTTTTATTATTTTTTTTAAATAGTAAAATAGACTTAGAAAATTA
>NW_008825167.1:4490419-4508828 GCF_000699105.1 Pygoscelis adeliae
CTCTTTCCTCCATCCCCATTCATATACTGGGTAGACAACATGGTGCTTCCCAATCACTCCATGGACCTCCACCCTTACCAAAAGACATGTTTTTCACCTTTTTGTGTAGTGTTCATCATCATTCTTGCAAAAACCTAAGAAGCTTGCCGTTAGATATGGCTTGCAGACTCCCTACATTACAGCTTTCATTGGAAAAGCAATTTACCTAACTAAAAACGCATTTAACAAGACAAACTCTAAGCAAGCGTATATTTAAATTTCAAATTCCGTCTCTCTGAAAAAATGCTGCAGCCAGATCAAAGAAATCAAATTGGCTGGATCGCCGCAATGCATGAAGAACACCAGCTCCAACTGCTAGAGCTGTGGAAGTGAAGAGGTGGGATGCTTGAGAGAGGAGAAGCAAAACCTGACAAGGAGGAGACCTGTAATCCACCAAGAAACTAACTTCAGACTCTGTAGTAGATACCGTAAGGATCTCGTGCAATGAGGGCACGCAGCGAAGGAAATACAGTATCAGATATACGGAGCCTGGGTGAAGGAACCTTAGTGGGGAACCTCGTCTTCACTGCAGTCAATGACAAATGAACAAGAGAAGACCTCTGGTTGTGTTGGTAACGGGGCAAAGTAAATCTTAATAGTGATTAATAAATAAATGCTGGTCTACTAAACTAATGGTCAATGCTGAATACCCAGGAATGGCTTTGGATCCCCACCAGTACCACCAGTAGCAACCAGTGGAACAGCAATAACCTGGAAAGAAGAAACAACAAAGGATTAAGATAAAACCTTAGCATAAAATCTTGTAACAACTTCAGTTGGAAAGGAGCACAGGAAATCATCTGGTCCAACCCAACCTCCTTCTCAAAACATGGCTCCAAAATGCAACTCGTACACCACTAATTTCTGGTGATTTGGGAGAGACATACGCTGGTCAAGAAGTCCAGGTAATGCCATGAAGCTATAGTACCACCAGTGACAGAAAGATGCTGCAACGTAAGTAACTAGAAGACCAAATCCAAGTTGTGGGCAAGGTTTATTAACAGCTAGTGATCAAAACAGTCAAGAGATGTGAAGCCATTTACAATGCTTAAATACATCACTGTGGATTAGTGCCTCGTTAGCACAGTAGGTTTTATCAACAGGATGAAACTTCCTTGAGGCGCTTGGGAAGTGCTGGGGACAGACAGGACGAAGAAGGTGCCAAATTGTTGACAGACCATCAAGTGATCTAGTTGGATCAAGACAAAAACAGATTTGCAAGAAGACCTAATAAATGAAATGAGGGGCCAGGCAAAAAATGCTGGATTCCTCTATTACGGCTTGACATCCTCACCCCCAAAAAATAAACCAGTGCTGTGACAAAGCTAACCTAAGGAAATGTCTATTGACATAACAGCACTTGTCTTGAGCTGTGTATTTCTGGTGTTAAAAAAGGTGGAATTGTACCGTGGAGAGCCTGCACCAGTTTTCCCTTTCTTTTACATGGTCTACAAAGAGTTAAAATGAAAATTGAAATTTGTGTTTTCTAAGGGACCTGTGGACCAGCAATGCTGCAGCTGCTGGATGAGTGCAAAGGGTTAGCACTGGGCCAGGTGGGAAGGAAGTCGACTGGAGTTTCCAAATTTAAACAGTAATTTCCAAAGAGTGGATCTACATCCAAGAAAGCGCTCAACAACCCCAGTTCAAAGGCTCCCATCGGACTGTTTCCACCGTGAGCGGGTGGGAATTCAGTGCCTCGGTCCCCTCCCTGCAGCCTGATGGACCAGCAGCGGGAAACTCCTACCACCGCCAGCTAAAAAGCCTTTCATATTAGGACAACCTTCTGTCAGAACCCTTTTGTGACAATGACAGATAATCACACTAAATTATGAATAAAAGAGGCAATGACTTCTTTCTGGAAAAGCATGAAAACTGAAGGGAAAAGGCTCATGAAAATATTTCTAATAGCTCTCTGAAAAATTGTCTACAGCTTATCAGTGAATGCATCTTGGCATGAAGAATGTAGAACTCCAAGAGCATTTGTTATCTTGACCTAATTTATGTATATACAAATATATTTATACAATATAAAATTATGTATTTCTATTATATAAAATTACATCGTATAAATTTACGTATCTATTTTATATATGTGCGTGTATATATACATAAAAAAACAACTTTTAATTGAAAGACACACAGCCAAATTAAAAGGGAACAATGTATAAGACTTAAAATACAGTCGCTATTCCCCTGCCTCTTGTAGGGCTTTTCCTGACTCATGAGGAAAGTATAAAGCAATCCCCACACTTCATTCACCAAAATACATTGCTGATAAACTACAGCGACTTTCCAAGGCACTTCCACAAGTCCCTGAATCACCAGGAGCTTTAACTAACATGCCCTCGCAGTGCAACCTGGTTCGCTTGAAAAAAATTACATTGCAGTTACGCAACGCTTCTTTAAGCCATGGAAACCCAGGCAAAATTTTGTTTATTGGTATCCGAATCCTCGTATAAAAGAACGACGTTCAGATATTTCCTGGCAACCGGCCCCACAATTTACAAGCCCACACCACTTTGCAAATATACATGGCAAGGTATTTATTGCAACCCATCCAAAGTTTCTTGACTGTTGATTCAGTATCTGCTTCCCGTATTCCCGCTGAACATTTACATAAGACAATTGCTTTTAATCTTTATGTCTTTGCTTTAGATGTGCCCTGACAACCACTTAGAAAAGTGGCATTTTCCTGACAAAATGAATCATTTGCCTTCTACCACCAAGTTGCAGATCTTTGTTACCGAAATAGAAAGGCTAGAACATGCCCTAGGAAGTCTTTTTCTCCGCTTTGAAATTATAGGGAGCAGATATACTCAATTTGAAAATCCTGTGATAAAAAAAAAATTACAAAAGAATTAAAAGTGACACGATTTCCAGAAGCATGGGCTCGTAATGGGAACAACATATTGTGATGAGTGGATTGCAAGAGGAAAAATACAGCCTGGAATTGCACAATTCCTTTCTAAGTCAAAGTACTGACACCATGTTCTGCCGAGAAAACCTTTTTGTCCCTCTGATTTAATGATAAATTTCATGTGACTTTTCTTGGTTGGAGAAATGGAACAGAAACAAAACCAAAACACTGTCCTGACATGTTAGCGTTAAGTATCTCCTTTAAGAAATAAACTTCATCTCTTTTACTGTTACATAAAGTTCTATTTTTGGCCTGAATGAGGGAAAAAAGAAAAAGAAAATAACCACAACCATTCTCAAAGCAAGTATCCATTAGAGGTCTAAAAACATAAAGGAGAAATCCTTTTTAAGGAAGAACAGACTTTGATTTCCAGCCCTATATTCCAGTTTCCACCACCTTTGCTTGACAAACGGTGGTCAGTGCTGAACTCACCAGCCAAAGCATCCGTAACAGTTTCACCCTCCTCAAACTCCTGTCCTTTCACAGTATTAACCACTTCTGGTTTTTTAAGCCTTCACCTCCTCAAGGCTACCCCTTCCTATTTGTATTTTACTTCTGACATCCCTCCCTTCCCAGAAACGAGTCCTCCTCCTCCTCCAGCATCCACTGAGGTTCAGATGTTGACACCTTGCTTTTTCCTCTGCCCACCCTGTTCCCTGATCTGAGCAAACTCCATCACCTTTATGCTGACAGCTCAAACTCTGTGTTTCTCCAAGACAAAACTAATTTTAAATTTTGCAGAGGTACAGAACGTGCACTCAATAAGATCATAGCAGAACTATCACTTTGTTCTCCATCCTCCCCTGAGACTTCAGCGGTCTCCAATTACTTGTCTCATCAGGCCGCTGCTTCACAGCAAAGCATCATCAGCAATTTGTCTCCCACTCTTCCTGGGTCTTTTTGGCTAGATATTAAATTGTACTACTTCTACTTTGCAAAGTAGAAAAACTGATGAGGAACACAATTCTTTCTTATGACCTTTAAGTCATCTACTACATGTTTTCCCAATGATGAAAACCACGTTCCCCCATCAAGCCTTTGCCAAATATCGCTACTTGGTTATTTTCTTCCATTGTTCTTTTAATCATCTCTCTCTTTAAGCCCCTGCATTTAACTGTTTTTTGGTGACTCCGGCACGACTCAAGATTTTTTCCCCATTGCATGTAAAAGATGTAACTACAGTTGCTCACCTCCATTTTCTACTAAGGATACACAATACCATTTGCCTGCTTGCTGTATTTCTTTTATTATATAACAGACATATCTAATATGTCTTTTATAGATAGCATTATTCCTGAATATGTGATCTTTTTTCCCTTAACAAAAAATGCCACACCAATGCCTCTTTGTTATAATACCACAACTCATTATTATTACTCAACAGCATAAATGTCCACCAAGTGACACGTGCGCTTCGGGGGGAGGGGGGTTGCTGAAAAACCATTTGCTTTAGAGCGGTTTCCTACTACTAGCTTACTTCATCTGCAAGTTGAAATACAGGGTGACGTCTCCATATGGCACTTTCAACATACAGAAAAAAAATACAGATGCACAAATGTTTTGTATAAACCAGAGAGAAACTGCAAAGCATCCTTCACCTCCAATTTATCTCCTTTGCACCGATACCGTAATTTAGAAAAATTAAAATGTTCCAAAGTTGTCTTTGGTAATAACTAAAGCACTTTTTCAGAATGTTGTTTTTGAAAGAATGGACTATAAAGGTCTTCAGTGGTAAGCAAGAAGATCTTTTGTGACGGAAAATGCCAGTTACTGATGCCTATCAGACAATCAAATGTGCCCCTGTGTGGGCAAATGCATGCTCTTGTTCTCAGAACAGACTTGCTGATGACTGAGCTACTGCTTTAAGAGAAATTATTTTTTCCTTCAAAATCCTTCAGAAAATTGTCTTGTTTTAACAATAATTCCAAAATATTTCAAATCATGTGAATAATGATCTCAGGTTATTTAACCAAAATGTATCATAACATGGGTATAACCACAGAGACAACCATCTTTTTATTTTCCATGAAAAGGAGAAAGGTTCAATAGCGTAAAATTAGTCCCATATGGAAAAATGGCAGGATGAAGTTTACTAATATGTCCTAAAATCTGAAAAATAGACTTGATCAAAAAAACCCCCAACCCCTCAGACTCTTCTACCTGATCCTCTGCGTTCAACAGCTTAAAGCAAGAGATGTATGTAGCCAGGTACTTCGCAGTGTGTTAGTAACCACAAGCAGATTTAAAGATCTAAAAGCGTGAATTTACTGTTTTCCCAGAGGCAAACAAAATAACATCATCTTCCCAGGGTGTCACACTCCCGCTCCGCATCAGGGAATGGCCATCCCAAACACTGCCTTTCCCCCGCAAGCGCAACGTCCGCACCCACAAACAACCCGTCTCCAGCAAGGGATGCAGTTCGGTGGTCTCCGAACAGCCGGCCCTGAAGGGTCCCAGCTGGATGAAGTAAATCTGTACGAGCCTCTACCGCAGTAACCAGGACATGCTGCTCCCACCAATCGAATTTCCAAGGTGGCCGAGTTGACTGTGTCATAGGGATGTAAAAAGCTCCAGTTCAGGCGCTTCCTTTTCAACAAGATAAAAGCTTTTCTTGCAGCATGTTCTCCAGCCGAAAAAACCCAAAAAGGCACTGGTGGCAACACAAGCAGGTGATGTTGGGGGTATATAATCCAAGCACAGAGGCTGTTGGGAATATTAATCCAACAGGCTCCACCTGCTCAAGAGAAGACGGCGTGCCAGGTCTCGGAAAGGACTGCTGGAACTTCAGGAGCATCCGAAAACACGGCACTAGGCCTGACCACGATGCAGTATGGCTGTTTCATAGTAACCTTGCTCCATCAGGAAAAGAAGAGTAAAAGCAAATGAAATGTAAACTCCGCAGAAAGCTGATTTGAAGAACGCAGGTAGTGTGTCATTCCATCTTCTATCACAGCAACGTCACTATATGGTTTATAGCTCACGTTTTTTTCTTGACATAGATCTACCTACTAATAAAAAATTTCCTCAGCAGCAGCATACTCAAACTGTAACTAGCTTCGTGTGTTATCTCCTTCTCCTTATCTTCAGACGTTAAAATTGAGTTAATCTCTCAGCAGCAATGCACGGATTGCTGTCCTTGTAACATGCGTACCATATCCCATACAAGCCTTGTTGATGCTACGTGATCACTGACTGGGGGAAACGAAGCACTGCAGGATAATAAAAATTGGAGGCACATGTGGGCCAGAAGAAATAGTCCTTACTAATAATTTTTCATGTCAGATTCTGAGTTTACATCTCATTTTCTAATGTCCCCAGTCAGGGTACTTTACTGGTTATTTCCCCACGATCCTGTTCAAAGGGTTGATCCATCCTTTCCCCAACTGCTCCCACAAATACCTACTGCCCCATACTAAATTCGGCAAGTCTGGATGTGCTGCACTTCACCATCTGCTCTATTCCCACTTTGATCCAGCTCCCACCTGGCTGGCAGAGCCCAAAGTCCCGTGACAGAAGATAGCTGGGCACAGCAACCTGGGGCTCAGCTGGGAGCTTCCCACTGAGAGACTGCCAACATCTCCTTGAATCCGCCCTTCTTACTACGCTCTCCCATACCCACAGCGACTGTGAAATTGTTATTAATTATGCCCTTTCGCCTGACCCACTTATCTCGAAAGAGCAGTATCTGGGATGGGCTAAAAACAGAAAAAAAAAGAGGAGGGAAGCTGCACATTTTGCTGCCTGGATAACTCCTCTTAGATAAAGTCAACTCTGTCCTGTTTTTCTCCACTATTTTTTCTCTTTCTTTCCTTTCTTCTTCAACTTCTCTTCTGTATCTTCCTTTGGTTTCTCTCTGCAAGAAGAGGAATCAGGTTAGGAAACAGGAACGATGGAGAACGCTGACCTAAATTGCTTCGCATCTTCAAAAATGTGGAGAGAAAATGATGGGGCGTGGGAAGGGAATGGAGCCCTGTGGGTTTTCTTTTCCAGAGATGACTTTCTTTTTCCTTCTGGCTCATGATTGAAGGAGATATGAGAGAGTAAGAACTGCTGGAGATTTTGGCAAATATTGGAAAAAGGAGACACATGCAACTACAATTATTTGGAGAATAAGAAGCAAATGCTAAAGAAAAATAAACCCCACAAATATAGACTATGGTTTCTTTCCAGAGGGAAAAGGCTTTATTCAGTCTGAAGCAAATCTGTTTATTTTTCACATTAATTCAAGCATGGATTTCATATAAAATTCACAAATACGTGTGTCAAATACAGCAGTGCATACCAGTTTAGATGCATCAGAAAACATTATCTTATTATAAGAAGGAAGACACGCAGTTCTGTTTCCTGAAGGATGACAAGGAACCAGAAAGAAATAAAAACACGACCTTAATATTGTAACTAACAACGTTAAAATGTTCTTGTCTGCAAATTCTGAGGCACCACGATGCGCTTTTTGTTTACACTGATTTTTGCGAGGACTATATAATAATATAGGTTAAAACCGACCCCGGCATTCTGCACTGTTGTCTGGAACAAGGTTCACTTCTGGTTCAGAAGAAAGGACCTTCATAATAAAAATACAGTACATGAACATGCCTGGGACCTGAAACACAGGTTTTGTTCCTGCAGCACATGAGCCATTTTCCAGCTACCCAAGCAGAAGGCACCGTGCTAGAGCTGCCAACAGAGATCCTCATTTCTCTCTAAAACGGCTAGCAAGCCTTTCGTCGTCACCCTCGCAAAAACCAACACCAGAATGTTAACCTACCGACACTGAATGCAAATACAGAAAGTGAATATTTATTTAAACATAAGCTGTTCTTGGGGCATCCTTTTGTGATTTTGTTTTCTAACTTGTGACCTTGGGGAAGGAAGGACACATTCAAAGCCTCAGTCGCTGTTTGTTTGCAGAGGTAGTATCATTCATGTAATAGCACGAGCACCTGATTATTTGCCTTCACCACCCAACAGATCAGTGAAAACATTTTCTGTTTGTTTTTAACTCATTTAAATCAGAGGTATCTTTCACCAAGTTGAAGTTTTCAGGAGGAATGGGGTTTGCACTTCGTGACATTTTCAGAAAGACACACGAAATAATATAAAATAACTACTACTTCTGCCTCCTGACAGGGCTGTTGGAGTATTTTAAAACAGCTTTCTAAAATAAACCAACTTTTTTTCCTGCACAGATTTGCCATCAGGGAACCAAATCCTATCCTTATAAGGTTACAACAAAACAAAAGCCTTGAAAAGAAGTACAAAATCGAGCCCATTTTTTAACTCAGGAAACAGGGACACTAAGATACAACAAAGTTTAAAATCCGTTTCTTCAGAATTAGCAATAGTCAGATGGTTAAGAAAATAATCTTCCCAATGATCACCCTCTTGTCCTTCACCCCAAATCATTCCTCTCCAAAGGGAGAGATCTCAACCTATTAGAGCTACAAAGCTAAAGCAGAGATTTTATATCTACAGGCAGCATTCAGGCTTTACTCACTGAAATATTTTTATACACACAGACATGGTTACTTTTACCATTAAAGAATTCAAACTGCTATGGCAAGGCAGAAATTACTTAAACAACTTAGGCTACAAACACCAATTCAGAACCTGCATTAGAACCACATTATACACAAAAAGAAAGGAAAAAAAACCTTAGGGTTAAACATTGGAGAAAGATCTTAAGAACAACGGACTCTAAAATAGTTTACAAGAATCTAAAATAATGTCTGTGCTAAGCTAACACAGAAATCAAATTATTCGAAAAGAAAATCAATATTAGGATTAATGTTCCAGTTCTCTCCAAGGAGGACAAAACAAAAGGAAAAAAAAAGCTTGAAAAGTTGTTTTCTTTTCTATTTTATTAATTTTTTGCTGTGGACCTTATTCTGTTTAAGAAGTTGCATGAGGAGCAAACTGCTCGGAAGCTGAGCTGAACCTCACCCCAGGTTAACTGCAACACCAAAGACAGGCCCTTTCCTTCGCTTTCTGTTTTTAAAAAGAAAATATTACCTAAATACAAAGAACAAAGGATGCTGCTATGGCAGTTCATACAAGCACGTTACATTTCTGATGTCTGCAGTATTCAAAGTCTGTGTAAGTAAACTTTAAGGGATATTGAGAGAAGAAGTTATTTTCATCCTCCTTTTCATTTTCCGACACTACAAGTTGAATCATACATAAGATTTAACTGTACCACATACAAAAGCAGCGGCACATCAGTGAGCACTTCATTAATTAAAAGCCAGAAAAGGAAGTTTGCTAAACGAAGCAAATGTTCTTATCACTCCTATCTATATTCATTAAAACTGACAGGAAACCAAATATCACCATCTGTCTACTTGCAATAAAGACACTAAAAACAGCTCTGGGGTAGAAGAATAATATAAAGTATAAAACTGCAGTTTTTCAAGTTTCAGTTTTAAATGGACAAGAGAGAAACTGATGTCAGACGGGGGAGAATAAAGGATGACAAGGAGCTGGCACATGAGACTGGCAAAGAAATTACGTACTTCAGAATATAAACTGAAGCCCCTTCGAAATCTCACAAAACAAACAAGGAACCTAAAGTTTCCTCTGTATTCCTCATTCCGATCACCAGGTCCGCAAAAAGCCAAGTATTGCAATGGCAGCTCATTTGCCTATTTAGAAATAACTGCTACCAAAAAACATCAGGAAAATTATATTACGCTACATAAACTGCAAAGTTTTAATGCTCAAGCAAGTCCCGGGAAACACTTCTGCAGTTTTATTATGTACTGATGTACTGTCTTTATATTTACGAGAGATAATTTTTTTAGCTATTCCTATATTTGGATTTTGCTTGCAAGTCGGCAACTCGGTATAAAAGTTGAATGGGGTTTGATGAAAGAAGGAGGATCGCAGAGGTACTAACTTAGCTCTGAAAAAAATACCACGGCTCACACCAGCGGTTGCAGAGGTCAACCGAAGGTCACTGATTTAAGGCAGTTTCCAGCAGTTGTACAATTCCTACCTTCTAGTAATCACCCTTTTTTGCACTGCAGGAGAGAGGAAAGAAAAAACAAATAGATGGTAATAAGATATTTAACGACAGAAATGCAAATAAACTACAGCTCACATTTTCACCAGCATAGCTCCGTATTGTTAATTCTGCGCCATACCCCAGCTGCATTTTGCATAGCAATGAAAAGCGCTTCCAGTTCCTCTCAATGCTGCATAACATATTAGCTCCGTAGTCACAGTTTTTAAGACTAAATAAGGTTCAAGTAATTTAAGGCTGAGATAAACAGAAAAAGAAAATTCATTGTCAAAACTGGCACCCGGCTCCCAGCCCCCTGTTGTGCCTAGGTACCGGAGCACATATGGTGCGGAGCAGATTTCTGCGATACCTACAGGAAGCGTAAAGGGGGTTAGGAGAGGAGGAGCGACGAGTTAAAGACCAGATTGAAGGCTTATTGATTTTTATTATTGTGTTCCTCCAGGATGGTACTTTTTTTTTCTTTGTCGTTTAATTTTCTTTCCTAAGAACAATAATTCATACATCTAAAAAGGCTCTCATTAATATTCGATGAGAATACAATTACAACACAGCAATTCTTATTCTTCTGTTAATACTTTAACAATACCAACAGACCCATTAACAGCTCAGCACAAGTATGAGAGGCATTTAAGAAACAGAACTGTAGGACTCTCTCTGTTTACTAAAGAAACCACAACAAAAAAAAATTACAGGAGGTAATAAAGCCTGAGTGTAAAAAGTTACTGTAAACCGATGTGCAAATGAGCCATCAGAACCCCCTTCGATTCTGAGGAATCTGCTTTTGAAAGTCAAGTGAATCTATAAGGACATAGGAAAAGTAAGATTCTTTAACTGAAGGTTGAAATTCAAGGGTAAATTCTCTTTTATGTTAAATATATAACATAGAGACACAGCACATCCATTATCTGTCCGTGCCAATGAAATCACTGGGATGTTTAGAGAGGACTTCAGAAAGCTGGTAGGCAAATGTGGAGATACGTATCAGAAGAGAAAATACAAAACCATCCATAAAAAATCCCTCCGTGTGGTTTAAAAATGCATCCTCACTGAAGCTGGAGAACGTTTATTTATTCTAAGGGGGTTATATGATATCTTTAAAAAAACAAAAGAAACATTATTGCGATAGGGGGGAAAAAGCAAAATGCTGACACGTTAACTTTATAAACCTTTTAATAAAAAGCTACATAGTAAGAGTAACAAGTATATGCCAGAGTATTATATTTTGAAAAAATTTTATTTTACATACACCTCATTAGAGCTCCTATTTTCCTACGGAGAGTAGAAATTGTGGAAGTTGCATTTCATGTTATTGACTAATAAGAAGCGTACAAAGACTCAGGTTCTCCAGGAGCACAGACAACCAGCAGAAAAGGTACACTTCCTCGGCGGAAAGAGCGAGCGCCATTCACCCCTGTACTCTCCTGTCCACAGCTGCCACAGTAACAAGGGGGTGCAAATCAAAGCACCTTCTACAGCACGTATTTGAGAAAACCAGCACCAGACTCCAGGCTCCCTGAATTTGAGAACGCCGGGCTCGGAGAAGCCTTCTGGGGAACTGAGAAAGCATCAGTTTCCTACAGTCCTCTTAAAAAGGTAAATGAAGCTCAATCCTGAAACACACGGTGTTTCTTAGTCCCTCCCGTTCCTATACCGTGAGGCTGTTTCTGAATTTTTTTCCTTTCATTACATGAAACTTTGTTCTAATATTATATATACACAATACTATCAACACTATTAATTTATAGTATGCTTATTTATATAGATATGTATCAAAATACGAATTTATTAATGACCAGTCTGTATTTTTTTGATCTTGTACCTACCTTGTCTACGAGCTGAAACATTTCCTTTGCCTGATCTTTACCTACAGATGAAGCTATCCTTCCTATAAGGTCACCATAAAGCACCCACTTTTCTCTGGTTGTAACCAACCCCCCTTGGCTCATAGGATTATGTACACTGTGTTTAAATTCAAGATGGTTTTTGCCCTTTTGTACTCAAATGTATCACCTTCTCTTCATCCTGATACATACAATAAAACCCGAATTTGTCAAGTTTGGTACTAGCTTGCAGTATGACTTATTTTGGTGAGCAGATCGCTGTGACACCTCCTCATCCACTGTGACACCTCCTCATCGGTATTATTCTTGAATTCACTTCAGACAGTCAATAACACTTTTCCATACACCTCTGTAAAAGCTCCTTAAAAATCTACTTTTAAGAAGTGAATGCTAAAGTGACAATATCCTAGTCACAACGCCTTCAAGTCTGTTATTTAAAGTACAGTACCATTACATCTGTACGCCAGTAATGTAAGGCTCACCATGCTTTTGCTCTATAGCATTAAAAAACCTGACCCGAGAATAAGTCCATCCTAGGAGTACCTTCTAATCCACACGCAGACAAAATCATAGTAGAATCATAGAATGGTTTGGGTTGGAAGGGAACTTAAAGATCACCTAGTTCCAACCCCCCTGCCATTATTACTATTTACATTGCTTTAAGTATTTTTGAGTTGCTATTTAGATGGCCTTAGCAGTAATGACTGCAGCAAGCTGGAACAGGTTTGCCATAAAACAGAACCCAGGCTAGCACTAAAAATAAAATCTGGGTGTCTCAAAGGCTGGGAGAAGTACGGCAGTGCTACAAGGGATTCAGTGCAAACCTGCAGAAGATATTCCCTAGACATACAATACTTATCAATTAATTTGAATGGACAGATGTTTACAGACCAAGAATAACCCGGAGCTTCTACAGGTTTCTTTGACGCTCCCATCACTCCCGTCCCCCTTTCCCATCTGTTTCTTCTCTCACACTTCATTCTTCTGCCCTCTACCATCTTTCTTGCCTTGGACCAGGCTCAGGCCAACTATTTCTCCACGTCCTGGTTACGCCCTACTCTTCCCCATGCCCAAATGATGTGACGCAGGTGACGGCTGAAAGCCCGTCAGAGCAGGGTCTGGGCGAGCTCCAGTGCAGGAGGCCCTCGCCTCTTGGGTAACACGCCAACCTTTTTCTGCCATTTCTTTATACCATGCAGTAATTATAGCCCCTTTTTTCTTTTTCCCTGTCTATCCCATTATTTCTCTCTATCTTACATACTATCCATTACTTCTCAGGTTTCTTCCCTCTTTCATCCTCCCACCGCTATCATGGTCTTTAAGAGAAAGCTGCGGCTTTAAGTACTGCACATCTGTCATTTCAGCATTATGATTAGGAAGCAGATTCTGAAAATCCTGGTACCACCATAAAACTGGTAAACTAAGAAATCTCACCTTAGATTTTATCACTTTATCACTGTTCTTGTACCCTTCCCTACATACCTGCTGCTGATCACCATCAGAGACAGGATATTGAATTAGACACGCTCGATCTGAATCGGTACGGCTGTTCTTACAGATTTATTGTTAAAACAAGTGTTTCCACCAGGCCTAAGAAAATCAGCAAGAAGCAAAATTACAGACTTTTGCATTTTACCACAAGTATCTTTGTTGTGTGGTAGTCCCCCATTTCATCATCTACATTCGTTAGACTACTATGCAAAGAAAGTTAATTCTGGTGACGATCAGCACATATGTAAAGTACTCAGGTATTTTTTTTGATAGTGGTAGGAAACGTTAAGCGTAGGAAATTTAGCACAAAATGTTTTTCATGTGCTGAGAAAAATGGGTGAAAATGCTTTGAACATGATTTCATTAAGAGCATTAGCATAAGAAAGAAAAACAATTTGTCGGGAAACGTCCACCATTTAAGATATTCCATGTTGTTTTCCAGTGTTATTTTCCCAGAGACACTGAGCATGGGTAGGTTTTGTGGTTTGGGTGGGGTGGAGGAGAAAGTTGTTGATGTTTTGGGAAAACCTACCAAAGCTTGCTTTACTTGCTTGCTCCTGATCCTCAGCCACAGAGAGAACTGACAGCTGGAAGACCTTACTTCAAAGGCCAGCTGTAGGGGAAACTGTCATTATTTGGTCCACTAAATCTAGAATTTAAAAAGGCCAGCTGTAGGGGAAATTGTCATTATTTGGTCCACTAAATCTAGAATTTAAAAACTTTTTAAAAAAAAAAAGATTCCAAGCAAATAGCAGAAGGTTTCCTTAACGGCAAAGTCCAAGTCCCACTGGCAAAACCCTTCCAACCATATACCCACCCTTGGGTTCCAGGTCCAAGTAAAACTCTACTCCTCCCCACCAGCCTTATCTCGCCAAATTCAGAGCAGGAAGAAAATACCCAGAGGACTGGCGTCCGAAGGACTCCACACGGAGCACTGACACACATGGCAGCGCTCCCAGGAGCCGGCTCTCGCAGTTGGTTTTGATTAAGGAACGCACACGCTTCTGCGCTCCGGTCAGAAATATTCGGGGGCTCTAGCGCATGAACAATAACTCAATAACCACATTTCCTTCTCTGTATCATAAAATAAACACCATCTCTGAGATAGACTCTTTGGATTTATGTCCTTTCGAAAGAATTTAGTAATTGGGAGGAAAAAAAAATAAAACCACAAGTAAAGTGCACGGGTTCAAAATGTGCAGTAAATACTTTTGAAAGCAATGTTCTCATCTGGGAGTATTGCAACAGATGTTTATCATGAGCTACCGCAACAGTTAATCCAACTCCGAGCCAGATTAACTCTTTGCCATTGGAAATGAGCCTTTTTTCCACGGGCAGCCTACAGAAAACAAGGGGATGTGCCAGAACTGCTGACAACAAGCAGTTAACTGAGCGAAGGGGGGAAAAAAAAAGCCATAAAGCCCAACCAAATAAACCAATGTCTGGCCCAAAAGACTTAGATGAACAGGTGTATGTGTGGGTGGGAGTGGGGGGAAAAAAATAAAGAAAAAACATTTAAACAAAGCCTCCACTGACATTCTGGTCACTGAAGTGGGTACACACAAAATGAGCCAAACAACATTTTTGAACAATTCAGCAAATAATGGAATTTTTTGTTTTGTTTTGGGGAGGACAGAAAATATGATTATTGATCTTGGTTTTCAAAGTGCAGTACCAATATATCACAGTGACAACTCAGAGGTTATTCTATTTAAAGATATTCTGAGTAAGAATGAAAATAGGAAGCTACAAAACTACAATTGAAATATGGAACATTCAAACAGCAATTCAACAGTTCGGAAACATTACAGTATTTTGAAATACTAAGAATTTTAAAAATCTAGCTTAGGTATCCACACATGAAACAGTGGTAGCCTAAGAGACTGTTTTTCTCTTTTTTTTTTTTGTTTTTTTTTTTAAACTGAGTCATTTAATGGCGGGGTCTTAATTTTTATGTAACTAGTTATAGTACCTACGTATGCATTCTGGTATTTACTCCTTAAAAATACAAATGCAAATCACAATTTAAAGGATCGTTACTTAAAGCCGAAATTGCCATTTCTTAACGGGTGCACATCAGATCCCTGTTTGCAACCTTTCCTGAAGGCCAGTGAAGGGCTAGTAAGTCACTGCTGAGAGCCATTCCTCTGCTCCTAATTTCACAGGCATTTAATTTTGGGAAATCTTTGAGCATATATGGGTCCCGTGAAAAGAGCGAGCAGTCCATCCCCTTTCACCATCCGAAAGAGACCAAGCAGAAGACAGAAGTGCACCGTGTTCTCAATGCGTTTGCCTGAGCACCACCCACAGCTCCCACATCCCCGTACCGTAGCTGCACCGGGATCCGTGTAAAACTGCTGGGAAGCAGAGCTGGTTTGAGGATTTACAGCCTTGCACAGCTTGCAAGGCTAGACACAATTTTCATCTGAGGCACACACCTTCCCCTTCATATTCCCAGCTGCGGTAACACAAGAATAAGAGTCACAAATTCTGGAAACTTTGGTCTAAACTTCCTTCCTGACTGACGAAAATCTCAGCTTGTTGGTCTGTTTTTTGGGGTTTTTTTTTAAACAGAAAAACAAATGCCAATCTGTGAAGTGTAAAGACAATCTAAAGAGGTTTTGTTTATCTAATTGCTAGGCAGAACAATAAATGAATAAAAAGCTGTAGGAAGTCCTTTCGACTCCGCAGTATTTCTGCTGGTAATGCAGAACAAGTTTCTTTCTTGGTATTACTCCTAATCAACAAAAGCAATGGCAAACGTTATCAGTCCTTTTATATTTGATGACGAGACTGATGCTATTTCTTCAAGAAAATCTTTATAAATATTCCTCCGATTCCAAAAAGACCCACGACCACAAAGCCACGTGCTGGCAGTACCTCTCCCCAGCCCTTTCCTTCCAGTGGCCTTCCACTGGAACGGCCACCCATTAGTCCGCTGACTAAAGTACAATCGTTTGCAGCTCGGGGTTTTTTTTTCCCCCCAGATATCAAACATCCCAAGTGCTGAGAGAAGGGTTTTGTTTTCTAAATTTTTAGTATTCCAGAGAAATATACTATTACATTCTGCAAGTCTTGCCAAGAACGTCTTTTGTGTTCACAGCTTCAGTGTTGATGATAAATTTTGAACGTTAACAGTACAAAGTATGATTTAAATCAAAGTCTAAATCATAAATGTAAAAGTAATTTAAACTAGTGAACTGGAAACCTTGATTTAAATAATTTCATTTTGCAAATATAGTTCTCCTAAAGAACTATTTGCTTTCAATGGTTGTTAGTTCTCGCTGAGGAGGTAAATAAACTACATGCATCTATTTAAATGATTATGAAGCTTAATATACCCTAGATCTTTTATTTTTTACACTTTATTAAGTAGACAATTTACTAGGCAATTATTTTTTTAACTATGATTCCTAAGTGCTTCAGAAATATTTAATAAGTCCTAAAGCACCTTTTATGGTGATGATCATTCCCGTTTTATAGAAGGATAACCCAAAGAAGAGATAATTCTCTAGTTTGGACTCTTTCCTTCAATAGATTAAACCAGCTCTAAGATAATATGATTGATCTGCACTGCAACAGCTACCTGTTGCACATAATTTTTCACTCTGACCTAGCAATCACAATAATTTGCAAGTATCAGTAAGACAACAACTAGCAGTAAAGCCTCAGGAGGCAGCAGCTGAAGGCTGGACTAAATATCTGTACAAGAACAAGGAGGTTTTGCTGGATGGTTTCACCAAGATATGACACTTGGTGTTATTTTTACTTCACTTTTCTAAAATTTGGATGTAAAGGTAACACACGGCACAGTCTCCTGCTATTCTTCGCGACAACACAGCTTGCTTTATGAATGGCCTCAATTATTTTGCCGTGAATAACGATGGCAAAAATAGCAGTGAGCATTTAGATCGATTCCACAGCCCAACCGAACCGTCACACCAGATTTTCCAAGTTGTACAACCTCTAGTTTGAGTACTCGTTTCTTAGTATTGTGCCTCAAAATCTGCAGGATGTTGTGCCAACAGCGCTTACTGTGAATGTTTCAGAAAAATTTCCACGTACTGAGTATTGCATATCCCCACGTGCCAGCTCAGTTGAGACCCTACACATTACACAGTTTCTGCCCTGACGGACGGTGCCAGATCTGAAACGTTTACTAGTCAAGATAGGTGATGCATGAAGAGTGGGAGGAGAGGTACAGAATTATTTTTAAGGTTTTTCACAGTCTCTCACCATTGTGCCCATTTTTCACTGGTATTACAAGCTCCTTGTGACCCAAGTTGGCCCATGATGGGAAGCTGCATCTTTCATAAAGCATCTCCTGATCTTTCCCCCCAAGCCATCCCTTACCGAGGAGAAGCATCAATATCTCTCAAGCTATTTTGTCCTCCTGTAAACTTGCCTTTGCTGTAATGCTTACAAAAATTCTACCAGTTAGACATTAATGACCGCCTCTGAGCTTTGCTGGGAGGGCGAGAGGCAGAACACCAATTGCTGGAGGAAAATAAAACAATAAAAGACACAGTGGTCCACAACGAGACAAACTTGGTAGGTTGCAAACACATAAAATGTCAGCTCTTCCCTTCTGCCTGAAGCCCTAGTCTCCGTTAAGGGGGTGACCACTAATAGGCGTGTAGAGGAAGAAGGTCTCGAGGAGACAACCCATCGCTTGGATGATGAACCCCACACCTTGCAAGGTCCAGCTGGATTCACCCATCTCATTGCAAGTCCTCATCTTCAGCTGCAGCAAATACAAGTGCCGTTCTCTCCAAACTAAATTGTAATGGTGTGTGCCAGACCCCAAATCCCACTCCACAAGCGTGCCACATGTGCCACTCTTTTTGCCTATGTACTAGCTCAGGAATTAGGGGGACGAGGAGAGACCGCAGGGACCGAGAACGGGATAAGCCAGTTAAGGGTCAGGGACCTTGCTGCGCCTAAGCAAGTCACCCTCCTAAAATGAAAACGAAAGAAGGTTTTATTCTTAAAAACATCTGCATTTCCTGCACAAGTTTCCCAACAATATGTACCAAGTGAATCATTTCACTGCCCCAGTTGCCCGTCCACCGCGCAGGCTCCATGCCCTGCCATGATGTT
>NW_008825167.1:4508856-4512023 GCF_000699105.1 Pygoscelis adeliae
GGGCTCCGACGGGAACGCCGGCCCCGAAAGGCAGATGTTGTGTAAATTCATATTTCATAAACATAGTTAATTGTGACAAGAGGGCTATAAAAACCCTTGTACCGCTTAAATTATTTCTCCACTTAGAGCAACTCTACCACCAGAAAATGTTACACATTGCACTTTATACTGAACTGGCAGCGCTCGGTGATAACGTTACAGCTCTATTAAATAACAAACAGAAAAATCACAGATCTTTAAAAACTACAAATTAATTTTTCTGACATCATTCAAAATAACGATTTAAAACCAAACATGCCATGCAATTGTCACTAAAAGTTTTCCAATCTAATGTTGCATGTTTTTAAATACGAAAATTACACTTTTGAAATAAACATTGCTGCCATCAGGGAAAAGTGCTACAGTAAGTCACATCGCTATTAGACAGAAACTACCACCTTAAAGAAGTCAATAATCCCTGACACTTTACAAAGGAAATAGTCTCCCTCCATCCAACAAGGTCACAACAAAGGAAAAAAGCAAAAAACAGCATCAAAACAACTAAACGATACCTGCTAAAACTTTGATCCTTTCATTCAGACACATAGGTAGGTGAAAGATAGGTAATTCAGAGACAATTTTTTAATAAATTTATGATTTATGCATTTACTGATGCTGATCCTCCAGTAATCTATGTATAGCAGATTCATTGTATCCACATGAATCATATACTGGAGTCTGAATTGTTATCCCACTCATATAATTAGGAAAAAAACCCACCAACTAACTGAGTTCTACTTTCTCTAGCCTGATTTTTTTTTATGTTTGGTTATTTAGAAAAATAGTTATTAAGAGTTTATTATCTATTTATATTTGGAAAACGATTTTTTTTTTTTAGTAACACGCCTCTCCTTTAGGTAATAGGCTACACTTACTAACATTTACTAATTTAAGCACAAGAGTAAGAAGCAGCAAGGTTTTCTTCAGCTCTGTGGGGCCACTGGATCTGTACACGGTACCAGGTAAGCAATCCGGTACCGTGCGACAGGGAAGGAAAAGACTTTGTCTGCTCTATCGCACCTGCCTGGGTGAGAAAACAAGCAGGAGGCGTGGAGGGGTAATTCAGTTCTGCAGTACTCACGTCATCCTTGATATTTCTGTTACCACCACACGCAGGCAACGCCTGCCAGCCTGGCTGCAGTTTGTTTACACACTATTAGAAATCAGAATTTGCTATTTACGCTAAAGTAGTCTCAGGAGGTATCAACAAGACATAGACATTATCCTGTCTGTTTTCTCAGGATGCGCTGGAAAACTTTTATATAAAATATTATAATTATGCATGCCATTATGTAATGAAATCAAAAGGCAATAAAATGTATGCATGGATATTTCTACTTTTAAACAGTAGTTACTGAGCTGGAGCTAGCTTCATTTTAAAAGCACGTATCGCTTGTATAAATGGTATTTATTTCATAATTAAAAAAATACTTTATATGTAGCTATCTGCATTTCTCATATACTCAAGTATTCACAATCATTTGAATACAATACACTGTTAAATTCAATTTAAATTCTCTAGATATCTATCATTTTAGACTAAGTGATTTGAGTAGATAATCGTAAAACTGCAGGTATGTCCCATTTTTTCTAGGAGCTGACGAATCACCGGTGCTGCAACAGGTGCCGTTTCCATTCACCGTCACTTTTCACACAGAGGATCACACTGGCGCAGTCCCTCTCGGCCGTCAGGCTGCCCGTGCACCCGTGGGTGCATGGGCGAGAGGTGAGGACCCATCAACCTGTGGCAGCGCGGCTCCTCCGGCCGCTTCCCACGCCCCAGAGGCGCAGGGACTGCTCCTGCTCAGCGGGGCCAGACTGAAATTCTTCCGTCACTCCCCGGAAAAATCTTTACTGCTTCCAACGGCTCCAGGCTAGCAACAAAAAAATGAAGTTTTTAGGCCTAGCAACAGACCTGGACCCACAAGCATCCTTCTGCCTCTACGACGCCCATCAAGGGGTTAACAGCATCACGAGCAAACTCAGGTGTAGATCACACTGGCTTCACTGACAGCACCGCTGATTTTAACCCAAATTTCTATATTGGGCACCTTAAAGGTTCAGTGCGATTTTATTCAAAAGAAGAATTCAGGCGCTGATTTTTGACCTGCTCAAATCAGGTACTTATATCTCAAGTTTCCACGGTTCACTTATCTCACAGAAATGATCATGCAAACGTACTACAATTTCAAGTCCTGCCTCCAGCTGGGGATGCTACGTAGTATATTTAAATTTCTAGCTAACTAGATGGCACAGACAGCACGCAACCCAGCCGGAACTCAGAAAACGCCACGGAGAAAAGTTGCAAAATCTGTCAGAAGATCTTTCTGGCTTAAAACATATCTCCATCAGAAATAACTGAATATATCTCATCACATATAACTTTCGCCATGAAAACTACTAGGAAACTCAGAACGTAAAGAAGGTGGATGTGGTTTTAATAAGAGATGAAATATACAGAAGAAATAAATAGTTGACTGTAACACGCCTCATAAAAAGGAAATTATATTAGCTATATGACCAAATAATGTAGAGCCAAATTTGTCCCTGAACCATACAACAGACTTAGAAGACAGGGTAACAGTGGAAGATATTTAACTTCGCGTTTGTTATTTTAAATTTAAACCAACAAAATACGTTCGGACAACACCACACAATCACGTCCATTTCCAGTCAGCTATAGTCCCAGACCGAAGGGGAAACAGTAATTTAGTAGCCAGCAAATCCAGAAAATAACCGACGGGAAGGATCCGGGATTTTCAGGAGGGGCCCGAGGGCAGCCCGAGCCGATCCCCATTTACTTTCTGCCACTCAACACACGCCAACCTCAATTCTGAAACTCGAGGAGAACCCCCAGCGCAAGCTCCGCGTTCGGAAGGTGAATTTTTGCCCCAACCTGCGCGGCACCAGCGAGGCCGGCCGAAGGCTGCCCGGCACCGGGAGACCCCCGCCGGCCCCCGCCGGCCAAACCCGAAGCCGGGTTCCGCCCGGCAGCGGCGGTAACTGCGGTGATTTTCAATGCAATAAATTGACTCGAGCTGCGCCGGGGGCATCTCGCATTTTAAGCCCGTCCCGCCGGCGCTGGCTGGGCAAACTTCTGCTGAACGGGGGCCGTTGTGCCCCCCCCC
>NW_008825167.1:4512980-4521950 GCF_000699105.1 Pygoscelis adeliae
CACCGATTGCTGCTGAGCACCGGGGAGGAGTATTTCGGAGAACCCAGGAAGACGAGGGGATGAAAAACCCTACAGCCCGCTCCAGCTAGAACCTGAGCCTCCGAAGCGTGGCTCTCCAGGCGCCGCGTTTTTTAATACCGCCGCACGCGAACTCGCTGCAGGGCGGGAACGAGCCCCTTGGGTGCCAAACCCGGCCTCCAGAAACGCCGCAACGACACCGGCAGATGTTTCAGCCACGCCACTTCTGCACGCAGAGCTTTACACGGTATCGCCGCTGCAAAATTAATAACAATATTGACTTTGCTAATAAGTGCAACAATTTTGGGAATAAACAGCTGCTTTACTAAAAAAAAAAAACCCCGCACAGTCTTATTTTTTTTTAAATTGAAATTCATTAGCATTTGTTCATAAAACTAAACTTTTGAATCAACAAAACTCATGACTGCTGTATATTACAGCAGAAAACTATCAACTGTAGAAGGGATTTTAAAAAAAAGCTCCAAATTTTATTTTCTTGTTCCAGCCTCATGACTCTCATCATTCCTAAGTTTAGAGCGAGCTAAAAAAGTGAGAAAATCTGCGCCTCCCATTTCTGATGTTGTGCTCCTTCTGACCTCGCGCCCAGCGTTTAAAATCACTGAAATCGTATTTGGTGAACACTCTTGCCGGAACAGGCCGTGTTATTCATTTGTTCACAGCGTTTGGCTATTACAGGGTAATACACGCCGTGAAGTGATAAACCTGGTACCAACCCAAGTCTTGATGACGATTTACAGGAGAAAGCTTTTCTTTTCCAGAAAGACCTATTTCTAAGGTGCCCCAAGAGCCAAGAACTCTGTGGCGCTACGAACTGCTGACAGGCCACGAATAACTGTGACAAATTATACATTCATGGCATCTGCAACAATCGATAAACTGACTCACCAAATTAATAAAATATAGATCCCAAAGCACACATTTTTATTAAAGAATAATTTCGTGATAACCAAGTAATGTGGATGCTTCCAAGCATAAGATTAAATTACACGCTGAGCAAAACTGGCATTTTGTGATAAACTGCAAAAACAGTCTTTGCAACAGCAACTGAGGAAGAACATTGCTGACGTAGTCTATAAACATGTTTTATAAAGCATAACCGAAAGTAACAAAAAAAAAAAATTTGAAGTGGTGGTTAGAGAATTCACTACCGTATCCGTAATAATTACTTTCTAGACTCCTCCTTGCTTTGTAATTTATTCCTTCAAATACGTTGCTGATTTTGGTGTTAAAAGTAATAAAACCAGATTACCTACATCGGGGAATATTTACACCAAATTAATTCCTTAACTAGTCAGACTTCAGCAGTCATCATCATTGGAGTACACAAAGATTTCTAGTACAATTAGGATGATGGAAATTTTTCTCAAATACATGAATGCAAGTGTCTTACCCGATAGATGGACATTGTTTATCAAAACTTTGTGCCTGCTGAGTAACTTTAAGCATTAAGTATTTGCTTGAACTTAGGAATACAACGAATCCCATGGGACTTGAAGGTCTGAAGCTATACATGTGGTTAAGTATTTTCCTGCATGAATATTTTCCACTACTGAGAAATGCATCAAGAAGAGCTTTTCCAACCTCATGTAAAGGTATCGGAGAAGTCGTTCCTTCCCCGGGGAGGAAGACGGAGCACCTCTCAGGGCAAAGGCTTTACTTCTGGGAAGAATGCACTTGGGCACATCCTCAGGCGCCATTATCCTGGCTCGGTTATTGCTGTACAGCTTTGAAACATGGCCCGAACGAAGTATTTAAACTACTGAGATCCTGTTTATTGACGTTTACAATTATTAGTTCCTGAAACTCCTCAGTACTGGGTCTCCGCAGGCTAACTATGCCACATCAACAGCAACAGAAGGCTGTCCTGAACTTAGTTTTAATCCTCTATAATGCCAGATCCGTGGTGCTCTCGGGCAGCCTTCGCACGATGGAAGCCTTGTCAGGTCTTCCAAATATTTCTTTTGTAGTAAAATATCCAGCATTTCCTGGAAGCGTACTTTCATACTTGCAATGCTTCAGTGACTCAGTATTTCACATCCGTAATGTTTAGCCACTTTCTGAACTTCCATGGATTTCCTAGCTAAACACACGATATGAGGTCTTTCCTGTCCTCCTTTCTAGCTAGTAAATAATGGAATCTTAATTCCGAAATGCTGTCATGAAACAAAAATCAAATAGAGCCTAAGTAATATAAAAACAATATTTGTTTATACTAGACCCATTATGAATTGAAATCCTTTTTTAAACAAATGGCATTTAATAAGCTATTAAACACGTAAACAGGAACATATTTGGAGTTATAATTCTATCAGCTCTTTCTCATGACATTCATCTTCTCAAAGGCCATATCCACATTTCAATCTAATCATTTACAGAACGTTCTTAAGTTAATAAACAGACATGGTACCTTAAAAATGGCTTACTACTTAGATAAGCTGCTGCCTTCCCTAACTACGGCAACCTAGATCAGTCTAAAAAACCCCAATCTATTCTCTGGTATATTATTAGCACCTAGAAATTTATTATAAATTGTTATTTTCTTTCAGAATGAAATATCTTTATTTGGAAAATATACCTAAATATTCCCACTTACAAATCACCATTTATTTCAATATTTTACAGATTTTCTGCATGGCGACCATTTAATTTACTAAGAAAATACCCACACTGCTATGAATCTTTTCAGTCACCAAAACGTGACTACAGATAGCAGCAATGCATATTTTAAAGAAGCAGCGAAGAGGACCAGCTTCAGAATTACACCCACCACCCTCAAGATAAGATGAGGCGAGAGCATTTTCTCTTGCCATAAATTACCACTCCGTCCTATCAGCAATTATTTAACTTTCAAAAATAGCTGCAACGCAGACAAATTATGAGCTATAATTACGCAAATTTATCCCTGATATTAAGGCTGCATACATGCATATATGTATACCTACTTAGTCTAGTCTAAAACATATCTGCATGCATAATGTTAAGTAGCATAATCAAATATACCAGGATGTCTTTACCTTATCGCCCAGAATGACAACGTTTCTATCTTAAATAGCAATTCCAGTGGTCAAAAATGCCCACTACTGCTTTTTATCTATATGGTACCAATCACTTGATCCTGGTGCATCTTCTTCTGATAAGCCTTCCTCCTTCCCAGACAAGAATGCTGAGACCTAAGTTCATAGGAGTCAAAAGGAGCACCGGCCACACTCCCAGGCAAAGGAAAAAAAAGAAATAATAATAATAATAATAATAATAAAATACATATATATATCACTGAGTGCAACACAGAGGCTGCATCAGGTTCAGAAGTCCATACTCTGAAAATACCTGAAGGCTGGAAGTATTAGAAATACCGTACATAGTTGGCCTGTTCTTGGCTGCTGTTGGGTACAGAACATTGGGCCAGACGGTGCTTACGGTCTGATTCAGTTCAACAATCATTTAATGAAGTACTTCAAGGCCAAGCCACCTCATTCTTTTCTTGGAAAAAACAGAATTGTTGAACATCTTAAATGAAAAGCAAATTAAAATTTGACCATTCCTACAAGGCAAACGCCTTCCACGTTCAGAAAGGGCACTTCGCCAGAAGTCTTGGTAGGACCACAGTCTGTCTCTCCAACGAACCAACGCTTCTGCCAAATCTCTATCCTGCTGGGAAGTGCTGCCTCTCAAACAGATAGCTGCATTTCTCTTGTTCATACGTCCAATTATCCAGATACTCATCTTAGACGTGGGATAACACTGCAGATCTTTAACAGAAGCACTGCTTTAAGGGCACTGTTTTAACTCCCATGGCTCTTCAGAGCCTCTGGTCCTACCTGTACGGCTTTACGTTTGGCCATTTACAGACCAGAGCCTGTTGGGTGAGGGAAGGGAGGTTATACAGGAGGTAGCACCGTGGGCAGCTCTGGGGCGGGGGCCAGGCAATCTCTATACGCTCAGTGATCCAAACATTTCTTTCACTCACTTATTAAAATGTCAAATTTACAGCAGTCATTATGCAGTAGAGCATTATACAACAAGCTCAGATTTTTTTTATTTAAGCATTTCTTATTATTCTTTGCACTCTTACAGGGCTCAAAAATCCCAGATTCCCAGAGATCTAGGTTCTGCACAGAAACTTAAAAAAAAGGTGGCAACCCATTACAGTTGTCTTTTTCCACGCTGGTTTTCAACAGTCATAGAATATATTGCTACAACAAAAAGCCTCGATACTTTCTGATTTAAAGCACAAGAACAAATGCTATTTTTGAAGTCAAAATCTGTTATAATGATAGGGTTGGGGTTTGGGGTGGGTTTTTTTTGGAAGAGTAAAGATCTGGTTTTTTTTACTTACAGTGAAAATTCTGAATATTGTAGATGCACATTCACATCATTTTGCAAAACTGTCAACACCAGATATACGCTTCCTTCTTTGAACTATCTCCCTGCGTTGCAACCCTCATCTAAATTTGAAAATATTTTGGTAAACATAGCTGACGTTTCATGCGTGTAATTTTAAGACCATAAGGAATTTAAGAAAACAGTTGATACTGTACTAAAATCTAAAATAGGCTTTTAAGAATTTACCAGCTTTCTCAGATCAGTAACTAATATGATAACCATCTAGAAATGAGGATCTGTAGCCCATCTTCCTCCTACATTTTCCTCCCTGGAGTTTTGCTTTGGAACTTTTGAGCTCCTTTTGAAGGATATTTGTATATTCTATTGTGGTGACATATTTAACACATTAGTTAAATATATTCTTCTCTTAACATTATACATTTAGCCTATATATCAATGTACTTGTATCACAACGCTTATCACAATGGGCTTTTACTCCAAGAGCAGATTGTCTCAAAGATGTAATAGTTGTGAACATCCATGCTTTTCTCAAAGAAAATAGTCTGAATAAAGCATTAAGAGTGCTACTGGCGTAACACATTTCTTAGAAGCACGGGTCTGAGATGTTATAGAAACTATGTAAAATAGTTCCTTTCATGAACTTGAACTTCCTACTAAGGAAACACCCCCATTTTTTGCTGTCCCTCTCCCTAGAAAGCTGTGGTGGGATTTGGGTGCTCTGCCCATCAGGAATCCTCTTCCAGCATTCAGCCTCAATTCATTCAGCATTTGTTGGTACTATTTTTTCTTCTGCAGCCACTGGCTTTCAGTTCTTTTACTTTTGCTCCATACCGTATCTGTCTAAGGACAAATACTCTATACTCCTCACGTCTCCCTCTTATGTGATAGTCTCTTCATCTCATTCATTAAACTGTTCAGAAATGATGAACTCGCACTGATAGAGCAGAAAATTCTATTCACTTGTTTTTATGCGTATCACAGGGACTGCTAAAACACATCCCATGATCATCCAAGTACTATTTATCTGTAATGAGGATCTTGTTGCAAGTTCCTATTTTACAAAACTCTGCTATTACTCACTTAGAAGATATGACCTTCGATTTTGCATTTTGAATTTTATTCCACTTCTATTAGCCCAGTTTTCAATGTCATCTCAGTTATTTCTGTACAATATCCTGATTCTCTTCTATATTTAGGATGCCTTCCAATTTTGTCAGTAGCACAGCCCCTCTACTGATGCCAGGTGATCCACATGAAGCAAGTCAGGCTCAATACTCCACTGGTTACCCCTCCTGCATACCACACCTTTTAGAAAAATATTATTTCATTTTGAACAACACCTGGCAGTGAATTTATGCAAGACATAATTCTTCTTTAGCTCAGTTTTCCAGCTGCAACCACTCTGCTTGCTTTCGGGTTCTTCTTTAGGCTGAGGTAAGATATATAGAATGAAATTGTGCCTACAGTTGCTTACACAAGGACCGCGTCTGGCCTCCGCAACATCATTATTCAACAGATGGTCGTGAGTAACACATTCTGGCTCAAGGTCTTTAACAACACTGGGTGCATACTGAGGAATCGGCCTCTGTGGTTGGAGTCACACACACACACACTCGTGCCTTGTGGATGCTTTACTGCAACACCAAGGTCTCACCGACCTTCAAGAGGCAGGCAAAAACCAAACCTTAGCTTGTTTCTTCACTTCTGGTAGCTCATAACGTAGAAGCCTATAATTCTCGGCAGCAGTAAATACTAATTTTTATGAGTCTTGAACCAATTCACAATAAACTCCTTAGTATTCCATAAAATACACAACACTTCTAAGTGCTGAGGGCTGAGCTGAAGCTTTTTTTTTTTTTTTGGAACAAGAGATAACCTCTGGATTTCGAAACACGGCTGTGGTTTAGAAATGAAGAGTGAAGACTCCTCCAGGGAGGTGCAAGAGGCTGCCCCGCACACCGCAGGGCTGCCTTCAGCATGCCGGAGTCTTCAGAACCTCTAAAAGAAAAAAAAAGGTTCTGCCAAAAAAAAAATTAACTAGGTTTAACCATTTTTAGAAGCACTGCCAATACCAAGGCGTCAAACTAGAGTCTTTGCCTGTACCTGTCTCCCTATCCCTAGAACGATCAAACGTTACGATTAAATCACACAGCATCGTTAAAGCAGTTCAAGACCACCCCGGAGGCGTTGGACCCAAGAGCCGCAGATCTGCGGGCAGTCACGGCACGATGAACCCACCGCCTCTCCCGAGGGGAAGATCCCGGGCTTGAGCAGGCCAGCGCGCATACGTCCTTATCACCAAAAGGGTGGGATTTCTGCAGAGAGATGTCAGGCAGCTTTAGGAGCTCTGCTGAGGCGTGTTCAACGAAATCTTGTATTTTAATTACACAATTAGACAGAACTCAAAGACCCAGCTCTGAAGTTCTGCAGACACAACCCTCTTTCCTGGCACAATCTACTTCAGCGGTTAAATTCTGAAGTCACATGCAGGGCGAGAAGATTTTTCTTAAACCCATCCAAACATCATCAATAACACAGTCCTATTTACGAACTTCAGTTAGCTTTGTGCTCATTAAATCCCAGCTGTTTCCCCTTGATGTAGTATTAGATCAGACATCACTAAAACTGCCTCTGTGTATGTATACAAATACGCTTTTCCCTTTGTTCTGCAAAAGACTTTTAACAGAAAAGTGTTTATATTAAAACTAAGTAGAATTAAACGTCAATTTACAGTTAATAATAGTCTTAAGATAACATTTCAGATCTATCATAATCCCGTAATAAACTCACTGCAGAGCTGACATTGTTTTGGTTTCAGCTATTGTTTTGACTTGGAAGGAAACTACCAGTTGATTAAAAAACCTGCATGGTTCTTAAGCATTAACATCTCAATTGAAAATGCTCCTGAGCTTCACTATTTGCTCACAAGGAGGTCAACACACCTCATTTCACGTGCCTACCTGCTCATTGTAGCTCTGCATACATGAGGAAGGGTTTGGAGGGGTTTTTTTATATATATATATTTATTAATTATTGCTTCTTTAATGGAAGCAGATGGACTTTTTCCTACTCCTCCAGTCCTTCATAAGCTCTTTGCAACACAGGCAACACGGAACTTAGCACACTGCAAACAACATAACCCATAGGAAATACTATATATGGCAAAACTTTCTACTTAGCCTATCTAGAATTACAATATTGTTCGATTTGGATAATATAAACCTATTTTTCAATGGAAGGGATATGTTTGTTTTCAAAGCTGTCTGAAATGCAGAAAACAACCCACTAACTGAAAACATAAAACTAGGTAAAATATGCAATAATTAACATCCTTCGTTGCATTTTGCACTCACACTCTCTCTAGAGGAAGACTTCTTTGGTTTTTTTACCCAGTTTTGATGGGTAAATCAGAAACAACAGCTTAAAATTTATTTTTAAGATTGTCTGTTCCTATGTGCCTTTTTGGAAGAGTTTAATAGTCTTCAGAAGCTCTAAAAATGGTTCTGCCAAAAAAATAAAATAGGCTTAACCGTTTTTAGAAGCACTGGCAATGCTAAGACTTCAAACCAGAGTGTTTGCCTGTACTTGATGCTTCTTTCTATGAATACAAGACCGCTGTAATTCTACAAAAAGCAGCAACTGATACTGTAACGAAGACTGAACTCAACGGTACTCTGAAGCATCCCATTTCAGTTCTTTGCTAAAATGTTTTGAAGCATGAATACATTTCAGTTTACCACCATACTTCATGCCCAAGTTCATTTCTATGTGAATTTACCTTTAGCTTGTAGGAGCATTTAACGATGTACCACATCATCTAAATTCTATATGCTATGCAATAAGCATTTTACTACCTTTGGAAAAGGAGATAAAACTCAACAGCTAGCTGTATTCATCTTTTTCCACCATTAATCTAATGAGAAGGTGGCAGATGAAGCTAGAGTGGGCTATAAACATCTTCTGGAGCATTCTGCAGTACGGCACATGTGTTCCGGGTCACCTGCTGTAACAGGAGTGTGCATCCTTATTCCACCTCCAAAAGACAATGTCACTACAATCAGCTGCTTAGGAAGTACCCGGTATGTTATTTACAGTGAACTAGCACTGTTACAGCGACTGGAGTGACTCTCGGTGAATCTATATGTATTTTACATGGAGTATATATGGCCCATCATACTGCCCCACGGTCAGGGTTAAACACCTTCTTTTCAAGTATCAGCTAAAATGTGTGTTTTGCGCACTCTTCTGGGACAACAAAAAATAGAAGTGTTTTAACTTAATCCTTGCTGTAAATCCCGGCTCCTGACACACGTCTCTCCTCAACCACCTGAATGCACCTACGATTGACGGACGAGGAAGACCAGCTTCCATCGCGTCCCAAAGACTTACATAGGACTTACAACACTTAGATGAAATAAAAAGATAACCTTGTTCAAATAAACACAGAAGAAAAACTCTACTGAGTTTAAAAAGAAAAATTGGGAGTAGTTAACAAGGCAGAAAAGATCACCGCAGCAGTCCTTGGCATGGACAACACTTAACAAGGGTTGAAAAGCAACAGCCTTTCAAGAAGAAACTAGTTTCAAC
>NW_008825167.1:4521985-4580108 GCF_000699105.1 Pygoscelis adeliae
AACTAAGCAAACATCCTTATCCTTTCAATAACCCGAACACTTGGAGCCAAAGTAACAAAGCAAACAAATACGTTCAACAGTGTTTTGTCATTTTGTAGCATCTCATATCTGGGGCACCCAGAATTTTCTGGGTAATGCTGGGATGTATTATTATTGTTTTGCACCAGTGAAGAAACTAGAAGAAAGATTTTAGTCCCATGAGAGGGTCCATATCACTTGACTCAGTCTCCACACGTACAAACTTCACAGGGTATACATAACTAAATGCCCTACACAGCCATTTAATCATATTAAGTGTCAAATATGTTAGAAAAAGAAAGCAGGAATCATTAAAAAAAATGACTGGATTTAACAATACGACATGCACAAAATTAAAAAGGTAAAGGATTGATTAATGACAAGCAGCAGGATGATGATGCAAGAATAAAAATTAATCTTCATTGAAATTACTGCATTTTGTGCAGAAAAATCTTTGCAGACCACCACAAAGTAGAGAGGCCTTACAAGGCTGACGTCCACAGTACCTCGATAGGAAATTCAGTCTTATCCCTTCTCTTAAACCCAGCACTGTCTAACATACTTCCTACTATAAATACTTCAAATGTCCATAAGCAACAGCAGTATTGACATAAGAGATTATAAGATAGCACTAATATACAAAAACGGATTTTTATTTCTATTATGAAATATTATGAATATTGTGCCTAAATAATTTCTGAATTGTGTCTAGAAAGACTGGACTTGAGTCTTATTTTTTTAAAAAGGTGCAATGGGTGCAATGAGAAAAGAAAAAAGTCATATCACAATAATATTTCAGACATGAAATATCATTACAATGACAACATGTCATTTGATCATTTAACATCAGATAAATCAAAATCAAGAGACTAAAAAAAAAATCAGAAGTTAAGCTATCCCCCTTATTGTCCTCAAACTGTTTTTAATCAAGTTCTCATTTTAAAATTGTTCAGTTATTCCATTTGCTGAGCACAGTATATTTTGAATCTGATACTCCCCCCACCCCCCCAAGAGGAAATCCCATCACCAAAGTGGTAAACTTGTTCTTTAAAAGTGACTGTATTTGAAAAGACCAAACTGGCCTTTTGGTCCGTGGGGCTTTTGGGGGGAGGAAGATTAAAATATCTTAAATTTACAGCATCAGTAAACAAAAGCAAGAGAGATCTATATTAAATGGCTCACTAGAGCATGTAACATTTTACAGAAAAGGGATTTTACAAGGATACAGAAGAGTGGATTTTCTGTATTTGAAAAGTCAACCAAAAGGCATGCGAAAACCACAAAAAAAAAGATACAGTATGAGACAATAGGGATGCAGCGTGAAAAGCTTTGAGGTTTAATATACTTATTTGTAATTTTTTTAATGAATTATCTAGGTACTGTTACAATGGAGATACCTGCTTATAAATTTTTGTTTAGAATTTGTGCAGCTGAATAGGGGAATTAAAAACACATGGAATCACTTTTAATTCAGGATGAAAAGGATCTACACACACTCATACAGCCGGTACTTTAGCAAGTGATAAACACCTTAACAGAAGAAAAAAGAAAAAAGAAAAAAAAGAAAGCTTTGTTTAAGCTTGCTTTATACTTTATTAATGTAAAAGTAGATAGACAAAAATATTTATGACCACTTCTTAAAGAAGTGGCAAAACTGACATTCAACTGCAGAGGATCTACAGGATCAGCAAGCAACAGGATCCATAGCAGGCACAGCTCAGCAGCAGAGCTCCTGCCCAGGGCTACGGGGTGTAAGGAGCAGAGCAAAGAACCTGTAAGGTTACAAAAACTGACCTTACAAAACTACTTGTAACACTTCCTTCTCATCTCTCCAGTAACTAAAGAGTTCGGGACCACCTAGGACAAAACAATGCATATTTTTGTACAATAAATGTTTATTTTCTTTCATTCCTCCCACCCCCCACACTGAATTTAGATCATGTTACAGTCTAGCTCTTTTAAAAAAAAAAATGTATCTCAAAAAATAGAATAAGAATACAGAGCCTGTATTTAAGATAACATGTATGGTCTCAATAAAATATGTAAGCCAACTTGTTATGGTTCATTGTGATCTAGCCATGATAAAATAATTGTCTTTGAAGGGACTGGCTGTCAACAGAAAAGATTAAGAAATCTAATGATTCTAAAAAATACTCATTTATCTAAAATTTTCTGATCTTACTAAAGCTGAAGAAACAGACCCACATTACCTATTACTTACACAAAACCACAAAATGCTACTGCCGAATTAGAAAAATAGTAGTAAACAGAGATTGCATTGAATTAGTTAATGCTATTTTGGGGTTCTTATATTTCCCGGTCATTGAAGTCTGCAGCAAAGACAGAAATGTAAGGAACCTAGCACCTCAAGCATGAGGGGAGATGAGGGAGAGAGGGAAGATGTGTAACTAAATGTGTCCTCTGGAAGCAAACTTAGCCTCAAATGCTTTGAGGTTTCTGACACTCCAGAAAACCAGAAACTAGAGTTACTGAGGGCTGTGAAGTACTACATGTGTGGAAAACACAAAAGTTTTCTTCATTTGCTCTGGTTTTGAACAGATACATTTCTTTTTATATTAGTCAACAAACCAGTATCGAAACTATATAATTAAAGGTGTTACATATGAATGTAAAATTCGCTATTGAGTCGAACTGATAGGAAGAACTATAAGGTTATTTGCTCTTGCAGTATATGAATTGCTGCGGTTGAATCTTGACTGTTTTCTTCAGTAATGTTAGTAGAAGTACACATAATTGACATCAGTGAAATGATGAAGGCATTGAACAGGAAATATGAACTTCTGGCATCAATTTTTCCTTCAGACTAGAACAGGTATCCAGCTACCTAAAGAGACCATGTTGGTTTTTTAGGGAACAGTTGACATGGCTGATGAGTCTATGGTGGGTCAGAGAAGGTTATATCAGCCATTGGGGAACAAGAAATGACCAGGATCACCGTCAGGATCTATATAAACTCCCATATATAAAGGGAAACCAGGAAAGGTCTTGAATTTCATTACATACTCTGGGTGTCACCGAGATTAGTGTCTCCATGAAGAAGAAATTTGAAGAAATCGCTTCAGAGGTGAAGGAGAAATTCACCTTCCTGTTAGGAAAACGGATGTACTGACCAGTCCTGAGTAGAACTGCAGTGCATTATCCTACAGAATACAGCATCTCACAGTGATTCCAGAAACGTAGCCTCATCCAAAGAAGTTGAGCACCCGTTAATCTCTAAATCTAAAGGTATTTTTAAGCTTTTATTTATCTTAGTTCATAGGATTAAAAAAAAAAAATAAATCTCTGAGTATACTAACATACAGAAACTAGTCTAACAGTTGAGCTGCACAACAGGGTGAATGAATCGTTATTAGAATAAAATCTTGCTGTTAGTACTGGATAAACACACATCCCCATCTATGACCTCCAAAAACCCTAAAGGGTAGGTGAGTCATTGAAACTTTCCCCTGTGCATCTCCGATGTGACAGGACACACAGCAGAGACACCGATGTGCCCTCGGCTCTCACCCCATATAGGCAACCAAAGACAACCCGTATGGTCTCCATTACAGCTGGAAATATTCTACAGATGTATCAACTTTTATCGCCTCAAATGCCTTGCCAAAAGTTGTATCATCCGAAGCTCAGAAAACATGTTACAATTTTCTTGAACACACCCAGTATCTAACAGGCCTACATGATTTACATATATTGGCAGATTTCAGATTATTTAAAATGTGAATTGGTAATTTGTGAAAATAGATTTTGTTGAAAACAATAAAATTATAGATGTGCAATTTTGTCTTCTAATAATATTACTTCCTTTAGTCTGTTATATATTACGTTTGTTATATTGCTCACACAACAGTGGATTTGCTGTTTCTGGTAAAGCACGTAACTGCATCTTCTTTCATTTCATGACAGTACACTGAGATATACTGTCTCTGTGCAAGCGCATGTCTCCATAGAAGAAAAACCCCACCATACTACCAGTTTTTAATGTAAAGGTTAAGATGCATTTGCTCTCAAGCTCGTTCTATTAAACTTTTTTCCCCTCCCTGATTAATGATTAACCGGCAAGAAGTTTGCACTTTTTTTAGTGATATTTATTGCACATTACAAGCATCGTGCTGAGCAGCACATATGTAATAAGGTTTATTTCTATTTTCATGCTACTCCTTGCCAAAAAAGCATGGTGAAACCCATCTGTTGTATTTCCTGGCTGAGGTTAGACAAGAAAAGGAGACTACACAGCACTCTATCACTGCAAACGATATTGATTAAAGCAGAGTTCGGAGATGGAATCCAAAGTGCTTACTCAGAGCAGGCATTCTGCCTCATTGATACACCCAGATGAAAATATGTATAAAACATAACACACACAGAAGAAATAATGACAAGGAGACATGCAGCTCTGGAATCTGGTCAGGCAGGTCCCCAAGATAAGGACCTAAGTAGAGGCTGAAGCTTCAGAGAATTGCTTCTGTTTGTCCACATGTACCTTCAAATATGCAAGTTTTTTGTACCAGTATTTTTCATTTTGTGCCCGTTTTACAAATGAAGTATCTACCTGAAAAACTGAAGTAGATTTGGGATGCCTTTTTTCGTACCTTGTACTCTGATAGGGCATGCACACTGCATATTTTTTTCCACTTTCTCAAGGAAAATAGATCCTGTCCTCTTGCTTTGCAGATGGCATGCCTTTACAATGTTTTAACTGTACTAACTTCCTCATTCAAAACATAAGAAATGTTCTTCCTTTTATCTGTCAAGCAAATTGATGCAACACATAATTCAATGTTACTTTAGTGTGTGAAGGAGCATAAGTAATCAGGTTGTTGGCAAAATCAGTTGAGATGATGGAAATGGATTCAGATACAAGGAGGAAGAAGGGCCACCAAAATATCACACTTAAAGGGAAACAAATATAGCTGACTTATTTTGAAGGGAACAGGGGTGGGCAGAACACCCAAAATGGCTGTGTGTTGACTACTTGGGGAAAGTAGGTATTTCAGAATTAGAAACAGTTTAGTATTTAGGAAAGCAAGGGTATGTAAACTATAACTGAAACATATAACCGTCAACCACACAGAAGACGGCTCCAAATGAAAATTACAGAATAATTACAGGCAGTACCATTGCAACTTACAAGGGTCTCAATTAAAATAAAGCAATTCAACCTCAATGTTAAAGTAACGCCAAATTTTGAAAAACTGTTTGCAGTGTGGATGCTAATGTCAACACGATTGCAAAACCCAGGTTTAGGCATAAACACACAACATATTTTTCCTCACCCCCGCCTTGAAAAGTGACCACGCATGTACTGCTTTTAAGGAGTGTTGCTTTCAGAGTTCCAGAAAGTAACGTTCTCAATATTAAAAATACAGCACAGTCAAGAGCCCAAGATACACTTGGGCTCCTTAATGCACTCCGATGCAGGAATAAGTTACCTCTGTTGTGAAGATACAGTGACATAGCCAACAGGGTAGCTTTCAAGAATAACCGCTCTCCCATCTAAACTTCAGATCCAAAGAAGTTGATCTGAGCCCTTCTTAGGCTCAGATCCTTCCTACCACCTAAAGCACCTAAACAAGGTACCTTACTCATGTCAGAAATTCCTTTATATTTGACTGGAAATGATAGAAACTTCCAGATCATGTAATCTCAAGTAAAATCCTAATCACTTTATAGACTATCTTTCCTCCTCTGCTCATTAGCAAGCTGGCTTAACTTTGGCTCATCACATCACTGCTAAATTCAGGTACAGTATTCCGAATTCAAACCAAAAATAAGTTGTTCATACAGCAAATTTCTGCAGAATTTATCAAGCCTTCTTCTCTGGGTCAGAGTCAAAAGGTACTTCCACCCCCATGGTTGCTGAACTAGTGTCTCCTCACTGAAACTGCCAGCAGCATTATCAACCGCTATCAATGGCAGTGAAAATGGTAATGCAGTTGGTAATATAGACATTAAACGGCATCTTGTCAAAACCCAGAAATTTGGTATTAGTATTAATTATATTTCAACAACGTGAGAGATTACATTTCACCAAACCAGAAAGTTACCCTTTTAGCTGGGGATCAGGTTCTTTTATGCAGGCATGTTTGTTTTGATTTCTTTGACTCTTAAGTTCAACAAAAAGTTTCCTTTTATCATTTAGATGTTTGGGGGAAGGCCAAAGCAAACAGTTATACCAGCTTCATTCTATGCATCTTCACATCTCTCTGTAGCTCTATTACTTCTTGGACTGACATGAAAGGCTCAGTCAGAAATGCAACAAGTTTACCGGATATTTCCCCATTCTTCCCTTGACTTTATCAGTGCAGTGGAAAGATGTCGTTCTTCAAAAAAACCCATACTGTACACAATACTGTATTGTGCAGCCTATAGACCCGTCAGGCAGATTTTACATGTTTAGGAATATAAAGAATGCTTGGCACAGACACAGAGTTGTAATTGAGACCATCTCCGAGACCGAGAAACTGTTCCAAGAAACGACACATCAACCCCTTTTTTTGTAGATGCCTGTTAGTCAATATTTGCATCACCATCCTTATTTTAGTGTATGATCCTCAGTTCAATGCAATTTACTGGTAGTTACATTTTTAGCTTTTTTCCAGAGATAAATCTCATCCTAATGAAACCATACCTCCCTTATCTAGTGCCTAAATCTCTGGCTATTTAGAAAGACCACTTTCATGAGGTACTGGATGGAGTCCGAACCTGAGAAATTACTTCTACGTACTAACTCTCAAACATGTTAGAAATCTTGGAGAACTCTAGTAGTAGTTTTTGTAACTGTATTACTAAAGCAATAAAATCAACAGAGTATTTTTACTATTTAATAATAGCACTTGACAGCCATAGAGCACTGTAACAATAAACTAAAATCCACCTAAATTTTTACTATTCCTGCTTCAAAAAAAGAAATAAAAGATACCACTCGTAAAATTCTTGTATGAAGTAGTCATAAGTTTCCTCATTTTCTCGATGTAGTTTATATAGCTGCCATTATAGTTAGACACTTGATGTGATATTTAAATAGAAGGACAAAAAACCTGTACCAATACAACCAATTTGTTGTTTAAGAGCTTTTTAAATTACCGTACACTGCTAACGTACATAAAATCAGTCAGAAATGTAACAGTGGTTTCCATTTGAAAACTCCTGAGTATAAAAGAATCTGTCCTTTACGCATGATAAAATCTAGTGACACAGCAAAATATTGCTACTGCAGTGTCCTCAAGGTATGCCCTTCGGAGAGTCCTGCGCTGCTTGCTCAGAAGTGCTGCAATAATCCATTAAGTAAAAATCATTTACATGCACAAAAACAGCCCAACTGCTGAATCATGAAGTAAGTATATAATAATTATGTGTTATAGCTTTTTAGCTTGATAATGCTATTATTTTCTTTCAAATTTTATCTGTAAATATATTTTAATTATTCCTTAATAGAGACAGCAATTTGGATAGACAAATTATTAAATACTTAGTAGCATTATTCTGTAATAGTTTGTTGGGGAGGGGGTCTGAACTATATAGACTTTTCACCTTGCTGTAAAGCCTCAGACAATAAAAGTATCATAATTTCACAGCTAAGGAAACAACTACAGTGGGAAATTGCTTCCACAAGGACTCTAAGCACAGCTGGTTAAGCCTTGTTCTGATCTCCTGTATCTTTAATCACATACCATACCAATTCTAGAGATCTGATCACAGGTTTGTTACCTACATCATCCACGTGTTTTGCATTACCATAGGTAACTGATATAGAAGACCATTTTTTATTTTTCTTTATTTTCAGGTATCCTACCTCTCTTTCTTTAAACACTTCAGCAGTTCTGAGTTAGACAAAAAAAAGCAAACTTAGAAGTGCTCTCTAAAATTATATTTCTTCCAACACCTATAAAATATATATCTGAAGTCATGAAAAGCAGTATTATTTACAATACTGACAGGCCTAATGGAAAAGTATTAGAAATACACAGCAGCATGTACCTGAGGTCCTAGACATTGATACGCTGGGTTAGTATACCGATGCACTGCAAGTAGGCAGTGTTACTTTAATTTTTGACTCTAATAATGAGGCTAATGAGGCTGGAAGCCTCAAAGAACAGGAGAAGGACCCTCCAAAGTTCTACTAAGTTTGGCTGAGGAAAAAAGAAGCCTTCCACAACCAAGGGTGCAAGAAAAGCTTGTGATGGGTTCAGACCAAACGTCTATCTTGCTCAATAGTGGGTTTTTTCCTGCTGCTAGATTCAGGAAAAGAACAGTGAGAAAAAGAATATGAGAAAAGGGCAAGACCAGTAATTCATCTCCAGAACCTCTCCTCTCAATTTGCAATTCAGGAGCTGTGCAAATCAGAAGTTTTTCAGCAAACCCAGTGGATTTTTCTTTCACAAACGTACCTACTCACTTTTTCCAACCCTCATGAAACTTTAGTAACCTACGATATCCTGCAGCAGAGAGTTTCATAACTCACCTGATTTGTGAAGAAGTGCTTTCTACACCCACAGCAGCAGTTTCACCTGATGCCCGCTGGTTATCGCATTGAGAACGGAAACAGAGTCGCAAAGATAACAGGCGAGGGGTTTCGGACACATTTGCGGGAAGCAGGAGCGGTGCTTTCTAACCTAGGGCTGAGGAGAATATCTTAACTGCTACACTTTCACTAAAGTAGGTCAAAATCTTCTTGCTTATTCCCAGAAAGGGACTTGGTGTTCTGACTATCAATAGCATAGAGCGCAATGCTGAGTCAGGTACTTTTTCAAGCATAGCTCATCAAGACTTTCCCAATAAGAAAAGCTATTGCTCCCTACCCCCGCTCGCCAGCTGGATCCACATACAGCCCATGGTGAAGAGCGGAAACTCCAAGCAAGTCCTGAACTGCTCCCTAAAGGCACCTGTTTTTAACCACAACAGCCCTCACCAACCTCCCTGGTCTTTACAAGATGCCGCACATAGCTTGGATACCTGAAGTAGGCAACCTTCAACGAAAAAATCCTGAGTGCATAACTTAATTCTGTTATGAGTTCTCACCCTCAAACCATGCTAGCTTTTTTAATTCTTGTTTCCCTCATTTGGCTGGTAGCAAACTCTGACAAGGCTAGAATACAGACAGGCCAACAGTCTCAATTTAGGCTCCAGCTACAAAATCAATAATCAAGATACTGTCAGCAATTTGTGATTTCATTAAAATATCATGGACCTTGCTGTATGCCCGGAACATGAGGTTAGTATGTTTTTTCCTTATTTTGAAACACAGTAAAAAAAACATGAAAATGAGGACTAGAAAAAAATAAAATGGCCAGAGAAAATAACTGAAAGGAGATTAACGGTTTCCTAATGACCTGATTTAGCTGGCAGCTAGCCATGCTCAATTGCTACACAAAACATTTAAGGTATTTTGTAGATACCATGGTGTAGGTACAGGTATCTTAGTAAAAATTCTGTAACTCCAATAAACGCATTTTCCACTATCACTTCTGAACTGACTAATGCTGCATTCAGTCAATGACACCCTGGTTTATCATGCAGTCCTTCATTTTCTTCCACTTTATTTTCAACCAGTTAAATGCTTTTGGAGAAGAGGTATTGTCATGTCATTTGAAAAAAAAAAACCAAACCAAACAAACAACTGAGGAGGATTATACCTAAGCTTCACAGAAACTGAGTTCTGAAAACATCCCATCCGGCATACACGGAATGCATCTATCAAATTTTCTGCCATTTAAAAAAATATGCTAATCTTAAGCATTAATGGAACATCTTCAAACGGTGATTGTATCTTAAAATAACCTTACCAACTGCTGAAACCTCAAGTCTAGATATATTTTTGTCTTAGTAGCAGCTATGCTGATTCTCTACTTGCTGATAACATCATATGATCAATATGATTTCTTAAATAAACCTATAATGAGAAAGCGCTAAGCTTACCAATTACCTTCTGTAGAGACCAAACAAAAAACCTTTCAGCAAGTAAAATAAAACTGAATCAATGTCTCTGATTTGAGCTAAATATTAAAAAACATTTGTTAATACTTCACTATTTCCGGAAAACATTTAAAAACAAATTTAGCATCACAGGTCACGACTGACGATGGAGCAGGTGCAGCTGAACACTAAATCTATGCTTGAAAGAACCTGGTTCAAAGTCCTGGTTTTAGGTATCATAAAAGACAAAATATTGACAATAGTGTCAGCATTTCTCTTGTTTCTTGAATGGTCATCAGTAGATGAATATTGCTTTTTGGGGAAATTAACTCCCTCTACAAACTTATACTTTTATACCAAATAAGTTTTTATCATCTTGCCCTATAATCCTTTAATGGTACTAGAAGGACCTAATGTAAATATAATGTAATTGATAAAAAGGGAAATGTGCCATTAATAGAAAACACCAAAAACGTTGTTCTCCCTATTGACATGTGCATAATGTCATCTGGTTTTGGATGGTTAGGCAAAGGAGCCAGGCATTACTGCCACTCTACAATACAGATTATACTACTAATGTCAAGGATACGATGATAGCTTGAACTTGCTTTTGTTTATAATTTAACTTTTGCTCCCTCCCCCTGCTCTGTCCTTCACAGCTAAGGAATGTCTGCTTGGAATTACTTCTCCAGGAGTTTCCAGTTTGCAATACATTTAGTTAAAATCTGAAGTTTTAGCAGTTTTTTCAAGCTAAATTGTTTTAGATCAATTTAACCTTTCATATAATAAAGTAGCCCAGCTAAACTAGATATGAATTTATGGACTTCCTACAAATCATGAAAGCTCTGCTTCTACTATTTTATAAAGTTTACTTAAAAGACAATTTAAGGTTTGTAAAAGCAGTGGCATCTGTAAACCTGGCAACCTAAGTCGAGATCTGTCCCATGCTTCAGCTACATTTGAAAACTTCTAAAGAGACACCAAAAAGCCCACTCATATTGCAGAAGGAAAGGGGAAGTATCCAGCAGCCTTTGAAATTAACTGCTACTAATAGATCAACCTCCTATTATGCATGATGTAAGTGTAGTTCAATTATAACACCAAATTAAAGTAAGTAAGATTTTCAACAGAAAATATGCCTCCATGCTCCTAAAAAAGAAACGCTGATAAACCTTTAATTTCTGTACTTCATGGCAGTTCTGACCTACAGAAGTATTGTAAACAGGAGATGGATTCCAGGAACCAGAGTGCCAGCTTTGATAAAACAAGCAGCTCTGCAGAACTCAGGCATGAAGAAAAAACAGAAAGGGGAACAGGTACAAACTGCATTCAGACCAGAAAACCGCACAAGCAAAGGGACAAAAAAAGCTGAATGAAAACAAACTTGAAGCAAATCAGAGGTCATAGCAACTCCAAGACTAAAGAGACGGGTGGCAGGAATACCACAACTACATGTTTAAACAGGCTTTTTTAATAAAATATCTCATTTTTGGACACAAAATATGTGGTTACATTTTCAAGTGATCTATATTGTGTTATGTATACTCACATATACTTTAAAGGAGTTTTGAAGGAAGTATGAAGTTGTTAAAAAATAAGTACTCCAAAATATAATAGTGTTCTCTTGTCTGTGCTAACTGGGCTCAGTTATCACAATTACTAATACAAACTTTTCCTGTAAAATCAAGCATTCGTAAGTGGCTTGTATAGAATGAGGCTAAAGAAAGTATTTTTTTTCTTTGAACTCCACCTTCCTACCCAAAAGTTTTCTGTCAAATTTTATCAACACAAAAGGATAAACTTGCCTGTAAATGATTTAAAAAAGAGCTTTTAAATGTGCATACAATCTAAGGCTTTTATCTGGAACAATCCAACAATCTTTGTTTAACAAATACGCTTTCCAATTAGATGATTACATCATGTCAAGGAGGTACCAGTCAATCACGCCTCTGGAGCGCTTCAGGACTCGGGGAAGACCAAAACTTGTATCTGACAAGCCTTTGGCACAATCGGTGCAGCTGATACGGAAACCCCATTGGTATTTCTTTTGTAAAAGAGGAATCCACAACTTAGGGGCCGGAGTGCTTTCCACGCGGAACTCAGAAGCGAAGACTGAAATATAGGCCTGTAGCACGGGTTTCCTCCAGTTAATCGTGCACAGACAGGACAAGAGATGGAATGATCTACCGTATTTGACATACAAGTCTCCAGACTTGCTAGCTTTTGGAGACATAAGCCAATGTCAGTAGAGACGGTTGTTTCAGAATGCTGCTAAGCGTTTTCCCAGCTAAATCATCTCAATACCACTGTCTGCAAAAAGCTTCAAGTCGTCTTCATCTAAAAGGACTTTAGTATACCATTCAGTAAGCAGGTAAGTATTTTTCAACTATGTGGAAAACTATGCTTTTAGGAACATATTTGTTCATAAAGGATTAATGCAATAAAAATCAGAGTAAATGAAATCAAGTTAAACATTAAATTAAAAAATTAACATTTAATGCTAATTGATTTCCAGTGGAAATCCACTTGCATATCACCAAACAAAATGAGTATGTCACAAAGAATATTTTAAGAAACACTGGAAAACAAAGAATGAAACAGAAATTATTTTATTTCCTCATTAGAAAAGAGAACCAGAAAAACAAGGAAAAAGAGACTCAGAACTGCAGAAAAAAAGGCAGCTAAAGACCACATTTGACTGCAAGACCACACTCTTCTTTCTTTATCACCGGACGCACTGGTGCTATTACCTTGGTGTACCAAGGCCTTTAAGGAGTTGCTCTAAAGTTTCTTTCACCAGCTATTCCAGGATGCAACCATGCATTTGTTGATTACTGTAATCACAAGGAACCTAGAAAATAACCACTGATTTATGGTTAACACAGATAAAAGGAAGCAACTGACTAAAAAAATTCTTCATTGGATGTTTTCAGCTCTGGAATGAACTCCCTTTTACTTCCATGCATCAACATCTTGGACAAGGGGCAAAACTCGTCTAATCTTCTGACATTTTGGGAAGTTTCACAGACTGACACTCGAAAATTAAACAGGAAAGGATTTTGTAAACTTTAAGATTATATTAACAAGCATTTCAGAATTCCAGTTAAGGATTAGGACCAAAGAAAAGTTCAAAACAAGCTAGTGTATTTCAAAACCATTGCAGTTTAATTTTATTAAGATACAACTAAGAGATAAGGGAAGAATGAAGAAAACGTGGGTCTGGAGGTATGATACGCTGGTTTTAGAAATACCTTATCAGGGCAAGTTTCTTATGAGACTAGAGGGGAGGAGGCAGGGACAAGAACAGCCCTGATGGGGGCCTCACCTCAGAGAAAAGAAACAAGTCTAGTTTTAAAGCTTCCATCTGCAAAATTATGTACACAAACATACTAGAAACAGGGAAAAGAAGCTTGAATTTCCCTTCCTGAATTAGAGCACTCATTACTGAGCTCAGTTTTCCCTTTTCTTTCTGGCACAATGAATTGATCTTGCATTACCTGGAACACAGATAGCAGCAAACCACACAGAAAGGGTAATGAACCTCCCTTCAAAAAACTGATCATCTTTGGATTGATGATGATCTAGAATCCAAAGTTTCTCTGTTCCTGGGCAGGCACTCTTACCTAATGAGGAGCCAGTGTTAAATGCTGCTTTGCAGAAAAAACTTGAAGACTCCCTAGCACTGGGAGGGAACATGATTTGAGTCCAGTGATGGAAGGTGCTTCCTTGGTCAAGGAATGACCAGGTGGCACTTCTTGTTTCTGTACGTAACATCTGAGCACCTTTTAGACAGATTTTAAAAGGAAACCAGGCTTATGTAATTGTGTCTGTCCATCTACTCGCTGGGCCCTCCTTAATTAAATCCTTAACTCACTAGCCAATTTCAACCAAAAGCCGCCAGTAGTCTCAAGGAGAATTAAGTTCCTGCAAGTTTCATTAAGGAGGAAAAAAAAAAGGCATCCAGATGAGAAGACAGACTCCAATTAGAGGCCCCGCTTTGTGAAAGGCTGCGGTAGGACATGAGCAGTAATCCCTTCCATGACACCAGCCAGTCGCCAGACACACACTGACTCACAGGCACACAGGCATCTCAGACCCAGCCAACTGTTGCCTTGTATGAGAGATGCTGGACAGGAGGCAATGCCCATGAATTTCTTGAATAAAGCACCATCATGCTTGCGATCTTTCTGCAAAACAGGGTCCAGCTGACGTGTGCACCTGTCTCCAAAAGAGCTAGTTCTGTTTGAGGATCCTGCCTTCTCTTAAGCACAAAATGCACACTAAACTGCACAAGCCTGCAAGAGGAGAGAAAATGAAGATGATCCTAAAGTGCGGAGGAAACTTAAACTTCATCCATAAAGTACAAAGGGGTTTCAAGGTGCTGATGCCCACGGCAGGGGGGTTGGACTAGATGACCTTTAAAGGTCCCTTCCAACCCAAACCATTCTATGATCCTATAATTTCAGCGGGCTTTGAAGTACTAAGACATCTACCTTCCCGGTAACCCATGACTCTGGGTGTCTATATCCTTTTGCAGATCTGGACTGAAGCAGTTGCTAGGCTGCCAACAACTGCCAGGCAACAAATCGCAGCACATAGATTGAAGTCACGCTTACAATGCAACATATTGAGCATGTTTTATTGTTAAGAAATTGATAATCTGCGTTGCCATAACCAAATGTAAAATGTGATCATGTTTTTCCCGGGGGAAAAAAAATAAGACTAAAAAACCCCTGTAAATCATTCTTATTGGCCTTCCAAAGTAAAACTTATGCACCCATTCTTCAATCTGTTATAAAACCAAATTAATTTCAATATTAATGAACAAAGCCACTCACGTTCCACAACATGTAATTAAGATTCCTACTACTTCTTTCTGAGCTCCTTCTATTCATTGCCCCACCAAATTATTAAAACAAAGCAGTTACTATGGTAACTAATTCATTCTCCACATTATTATATTGTTTCTAAACATTAGCATCTAGTCATTCTAACTTACATGCCCTAAATTCCAGTTTGAAATTTTAAACTTTCGCCTTTTTTGTCAGAAAAGCCCTTTACAATCTACGCATTCATGAAGATAAGGATAGCTAGAGTGCAGCTGCTTTTGTTTATTGCAAGAAGTAGTGACTGTTACTAAATTATTTGAGTTTGATAAATTGATGGTGCCTGCACGCAAGCGCAGAGCAGCGCTTGGGGAACAAGCATGGGAGTTTGTGGAGCACTACACAAACAGGCAAACATGACCATCTGCAGGTTAGATAAACTAACAACAACAACAACAAGAAGAACTGACTGGCAGATGTTGTGGAGACTAAGTAACACCTGCCTAAGTGGTATTTGATACCCAGAAAAAACCCACATGGGTATGACTGATGCAATCTTCAAGAAAGAAAGGAACAGCAGGGAACAAGAAATAGTGATAAAATTGCCTGGGAAAAAGTTTAATTAGCATTTAATAAAACTATTTCTTCAAATGTACACTCCTTGACAAAAAGAGACATTTATCGTGTATTTAATTAACACGTATAATTATTCTTAATTACCTATTAACAGGAGTCATAGTCTATTTGTATTTGAGTGTCATCATATAGCACATGAGGAAACTTTCTGAAAAATACAGGTAGGATCAAAAGAATAAAGTCTTTCCTCTTCATCTTTTGCTGTCCTACTGTCACTGCCTGTAATTTTTATTCTGTTTCTGGTGTGTCTCCATTTAATTGGCAGAATGAGAGGTTTGAAAATTCACTGCATAGGATGCTACTTTGAAAAATAAGCATCAGGAAAAGGGAAACATGAGTAATTTTGAACAGCTAATTTCTGGCTTAAAAACAAAAACACATCTACTCAAAGTCACAAGCAATTTAAATTCAGTTCTCACAGGAAAGGAAGGAAGAAGGAACCTTCTTATTTCAGCATCTCAGCAGGGTCACGAACCACTGCAGAATTCTGGACAATGGGCACGCTTTTACCTGCTGCAAATGCCAGGTACTTTCTGTTAGCAAAGCCTCGTTTTTTAAAGGGATTCCAAGAGCATTACAACAGTCTGCTGTTATTTATATCGCAGTAACTCTGAAAGTCTCCACTGTTTTCTGTCAAAGAAAAAGAAAAGGCACAGAGGTGAAAAAACAACTTTTGTTTTCTAATCTGCTTTCTGACTTCGGAAGAAAAGATAAACCACAGGTTCTTAACTCCAAACGACCTGTCCCTCAGATCACAATGACTTTTCTAAGGAGGAGAGAGATCTCCGCAAGATATTCTTCCCCTGCCAACGCCTCCACGCAATTCCTCCTGTTTAAGGAGAGGCACCTTTCAAGTTCAGTACTGACCTCATGGAACAAGGACAGAACAGCAGATGCTTTCAGCACTAGAAGACTGTCTCCACTTTTATTTTCTTGTTTCCACTTGCATAACCACACTCCCATCCTGACTGCACTAAGGGAGGAAACAAAATAAAACCCTTTTTTGCATCTCAGACTGCACTTCCCTAAGGATGGGAACTGCCTCTATGAAGGCTGAACATGTCTGCTTTAATTAGATGACTATTTAAATTTTTCAGTATGTTTACCTAGACACTTAATCTTTGTACAGTTCAGTTTTCCAGAGCAGAGTGTAAAGCAATGTATAAATCTAGGGCTTGCAGAGCATCTTCCCTGACCCCAGGCAGAAGTAAGTATATGTTACCACCAAGTACTTAGACTTCTAAAGCAATCATCTGCACTGTACAAAAGCGAACTATCTTGTCCGAAAAGTGTTTTAAATTCTCTGAAGATTACTCAGGAATTAGATGACTAGGCATGGTTAAGTATTGGATTCTGATTCAAATATATATGATATTAAAAATACAATGATTACAACCCTGTAAACCCAGTGTCAAGCTATATTGTTTATTTAACACTGTCTGACACTAACATTAAATAAAACTATTTTTACTTTATTATAGCAGTAAGATGTAGTGCTCTGGATATATAGCTGGACATAGCTGCTGTCTGTCACAAGCAAGCAGTGTATTTCATTTCAATATACCAATGAAAATATAACTATAAAATATGTAATGCTGGACACCACAAACACACAGCTTTTCTTTAAAACATTCATAACTTAAGTCAGTGACCTGAATGGTTCAGCAAAATTTAAAAATCTCATTGAGATTCTTTTCTCTGTAGGTTCCCCCCCGTTTTCTTGCTAAAATAATGCGTTTCATTAGCAGCTACTGTTCAGCATCATTTAGGGCAAAATGGGCTTTTAAGCTAATTTTCTTTTCCTACAGCTTGCATTGTTACTAGCAATACCTCTGTAACAATGTAGTAGCTTAAATGCATGCAAATTCAAAAGCTGTTTAGGTAGCACATAATGAAGATTCAAATTACAAAAGCGGGTTACTGCAGCAATCCCAAAGAAAGCCAAAACCACTTTGCGCCGTAAATACTGAATGTTAAGGATAAAAACAAAACTCGGAGGTAAGCCTGTGCATAAGTATTTCAACTATAATTGTAACGAGATAAAGGATGTTTTTGCATTGGAGTACGCACACCCCGAATATACAGGTAACTTCCCTTAACGTGCGGTAAGTGGCAAGTGATCTTGTTATGTAACCACCCATGGCAGAACCATTTTCATTTTATTATTTCAAGGTCAACTGATCTTAGTCCTTAGAATAGCCTCCCCGTTCTTTGAAGACAACTCTTATATAACTGATTAAACATTTTACCTAATTCTCCATATTTCAAGCTCATAAAAATATTTTCAAAGTTCTTACAGGCAAAACACAGAAAAATAGTGCTGAATCGTTAAAACACCCTTGTATGCAACACAAGAACGTATGCATTTTTATTTTAAGACACTTGTATCAAAGTAACTTGGGTGACTTTTAGAATATTCTGCTTTGGTTATTCATAGACAACTCTGCTTGCTTAAACACTTTCATTTGTTACAGCTGAAAGATTTGATGGCTGTTCTTGCAGAAAGATTTTGGTAGCTTTTACTACCTGATCGCTAATTTAATTTATACTGGATTGCTAGGGAGAAAAGGAATTTTCTCCAGTTCAAAATCCTTGTTTAGTTGCTAAAGGCACTTAAGGTTAGAAAATCACATTTTTGTGAAGGTTAATTGGTACTTTATGAAGGAGCAACTTTCACTTAAGAAACAACAAATGATAAAATATTAGGAATCTTTTAGCTCCCTCTGCTGCCCTAATCCTTCACTAAGCCTTCTTCTGAAGTCTGTCAAAAAGACACCAAGCAACTAGGCAGCCCATTAATCTCTTTTTAAGAAACCCTTGGCATATTTAGTATGCCTAGTACTAAGATCAGTATGCATAAAGAAAACCCTACTATGTGATTTACAATTGTCTGCACATTTTGTTATTTCCTTTCTTTCTCTGATATCTGCAGCGAGACAACTACGAACATCTTCAAATTTGGATGTCAGTTAAGAAAATGGATAGCTCGTTTTCCAAAGAACTTGACATCTGCAATTCCCACTTACATAAGAAAGAGCTAAGTGTACTCATTGCCTAGAAACATTTATTCCTCCTTCCTTTTATTTACAGATCAACTTACACAGTACGTATCAACTTTAGTAAAAATCCTTTTTTAAACTCAGGGAAAACCCAAGGACTGCCAAAGTAGGCCATCTCCCTCATTAATATGCAGAAAACTTGTCTTAACTGCCCAATTTCACAAGTGCAATGGGTCAAATCACGGTTTACGCAAGCCAGATAGGCTCCATCAGTGGCCATGAAATAATACTTGGTATTTGTCAATCTGGTACTTTCCACTTGTTAAAAAGCCAAGCTCCCCATTACATGCACAAGAAAAAAACAATCAGGAAAGAGAACGTGGTTTTTAAACTAAGTCACTCTGTATTTCAAGATTTTTTTTATAAATTTGGAAAGAAAACCAAATTCAATTCATACCCGCTTTTTTCTCTGCATTCCTCCTGGCACCATCAATATACCACATCAACTATGAATTGAAGATTTACCTTATCAAATCTCATGCTACGTAGCACCACAAGCAGAAAAAAGAAGCTTTAAGAACACAGATGTTTTCTTATCGGGAGAGAAAGCCTAGACCACATCCTTGAAAAGAAACTATTCCTTTAGCATGCACTTTTACTGTCCTTCAAAGAGCGTAACACTTGGTTATTTGCCAGTAATCAGACATTCCCAAAGAAAGGCTGCCCTTCATAGGAGCAAAAGATGAGAGATTTTATCTGAAATCTCAGAAACTCATCCCATTAATATGCACTTTCTTTTCCGATTTACGATCCCAACCAAGTCATCCTCTTTTCTTAAGTACTAAAGCAGCACTGTTAAAATAGCTAAAATACATTTCAGGTTTTCTTCTGGGCACTTTTAAAAAGGAAGAGGCAACCTGTGTATAAAGAATAACCTCAAGATGTATACCAGTCCTGCATAAAAAGGAAAAAGATTTGTAATGATTGTCAAGAAGATCTGAGGTGTGTAAAGCTGCTTTTTTCTTCCTCAAAACCAGAACTAGAAAAACATAACATCTGTCTCGGGGCATATAGGGTCTTCACAGACTTGTACTTGCATACACGACAGTCTTTCCTATAAATATCGCATATGACGTGCTCTGGAAAGAAAGTTCTGGTTTCAAGCAATCATCAAACTGGAAAAGTCACTCTCAATTTTGCAGTTACATTTCCAGTATTGTGCTGTAGTTGTTTAATCCCTAATACCTGTGTAAACAAACAAGAATAAATGTAAGAGGAGGCACCCGTCTCCTCCTCCCAGTTCCACTGATGTCCCAAAGCTCTCCCCTTTAAAGAGTTTCCTAGAGCTTGGAAACCCACCAAAAGCAGTGGCGGACTGAGCACTATATATTATACAATGTAATGTATTCAGAGAAAATTCACTATGTTTGTCAAGCCTGTTCACAGACAATTCAGACGACGTAGAATTTTCTTCGCGCTGCAGCCACCTTCTGTTGCCTTCCTACTTCATCTATTAGCTCCCAGCAAATTCAACAGAGGTCAGACATCCCCAAGGTAACTTCCAAGCAACGGTCAGTAAAACATACACACATTTAATTAAAGATTTCTAGAATATAAGCAAATACACAGCATTGTTTACAGTTTTGTTACAATATAAAGTACAATAATACCTTAATTAGAGATAACAACTTTTCAAAATGCCAAAAACATTTAGAATTTTTCAAATTACCCACAAAATGAACACATTTTATTTTTGCACTGTGACACTTCCAACTGTTCTGCCAAATGTATACTACTATAATTATGCTTTGCAATCACCAGCATCACCGGAGAGGGGGACAAAGAACAATATAATCAGGAACTAATTAATCTTTCACATGCCTTGATACTATTTATCTTCAAGGGAAGAATCCTAAATGTTATTTTATAAATTGTGAAGTGAGTTTTATATTAGCATCTCAGAGTGCCTAGAATCACGTCTTTATGCCGAAGTATAATTCACACCTACCGGTGGGAGTTAGAAACCAGAATTTAGTACTTGGCTTTTTCAAGGGACGGTCTTCAATTTCCATCATCTAAGTAAACTCCAGTTTATAGAACTACAGAAACTGGGATGACAAAGCACACTTTATACCACCCTTTTGAGATGATATATGCAAGAACATGGCAGACCATTGAAATGTGCAAGAAAATATAATTGCAAACAGCTTCAGGATTAAAAGCAAATATTCAATTTCATATTTAAGAAATCACTGAAGGGAATCATAGGTACCTCAGAGACAAAATTACTTACTCAGCTACAATAAGAGAACTAATTGCTCCCAAAGTAATAGAATCAGGGTTTTTTTCAGCATTGAGTATCAACCGAAATTTAGTAGTACTACTACCACACTATCGTTAACTCACAAGGTAATAGTAAATCCAGTGATGCCTGTTCAATTTGTTGCTTAATTTGCATGATTAGTTACTATAAGCAAGTGTGCAAATTGCCTAAAGCCACAGGAAAGCAATTCAACTCAAATTTGCATGCAGTTACCTAACTTACAAGAGCATTTGTGGCAATCCATTAACTCCACAGAAAAAGCTGTGTCCAACCCTGTGCACGTGTTCCTAACGTGAGCATTTCATTTTGAGAATCAGGCCCACACCACTCATTTTTCAGAAACCGAATTTCAACTCGTTATCATCCCCTCCTCAAACAGGGATACAAACAGTAATGAAATGCTGTATGTCACCACCAGAATGACACTGGCATCTCTTTATGGATATAATAATGTATTAATGTCTGCCCATCACAAGTTTTTATGTTAAACAATTTATGAAAACATATATAGTTAGTAATAGTACTCATTAGGAAATCATTGTAGCCCTTTTTAAGCAGAACTTGCAATAAAAACAAAATGCATCTTAAAAATAATTCTCTTCTGAGGGAAAAGGTTAAGAAAAGAAAGCTATACACAAACTGATGACAAAAAAGCTGACAAAGAAGATAAACCACCTTTAATAGCTATACAGCTCATTAAGTTTCCCGAGCTTTGTGAAACATTATGCATATTTCTAAAATATAAAATATTTAGGTTGTGTTATGGAAGGCACATATATCAGAGAACAACTCTGCATATTTAATGTTTAAACCTGAACAAGACCATAGGTAGAAAAAAGCCTTTTTAAAACAAACCAACCCCCTAGTTTTTATCCCGGTTTACGCAGTTGCAGGGATAGTGATTTAAAAACATCAGGCAGAGACATGTTTAAAACCTCAAAGGACATTTGGAAATTTGAACACACAGACACTCAAAAGCAGAATACAGCTTGGACATTCTAAAGAGCCAAACTGGATTCCCCATAAAACTTCAAGCGTTTTTCCATATCCATTGTTTCACCCCCTCCCCTCTTGTTCATCTTCTGCCCGGTCTTCCCACTCTATTTTTCCAACACGGCTATTTGTCTAGCACACGGTAAATGGGATTAGGAAGCAGAGGTGGCTAAAAAACCTTTTTTCCTACATTATTTTTCAACTGGATCAATTCCCTACATGGCATGGCCGCACAGATTTTACCAGTAGGATGCAGTGAATCGTGCAGGGCTGGGAAAAACAAGCCAGACAAAAGGCACTGATTAAACAGCATCACTAGATGTGAACACGAAGCCTGGGGGAAGCCACTGCTATTTTAAACAGACACAGTGGCTACTGCTCTGTCACCTCTGTCCCTGACAACATTCCTTGCCACACCATCACACACTCTTATTTTCCTCTTAAGTTGTCCCGTTGATCAATGTAATAAGACTAAAAGGAGGCTGAAATTCCACGAAGCAGGTTGAGCTGATCTAACTGCTGGCTGCCATCAAAAGGGCCAGGTTTCCCTGTCCTCCTCACAGTTTGCCAATTCAGCTCACTAACACAGGCAAAAAAGAGAGTTAACATTTGGCATTTTTTATTGAGGGGTCAAATACAGAGACCCTAGGATGAGGACTTGAGACTGCGAACAGAGAAGAGGACCATACACTGCACCAGCACACCCCTAGGTCATTTCCAGCTGATCCAACTGCAGAGCTGCCCGGAAAGAGGGGCAGTCTTCCCAAATTTCCCATCCTCAGCAGCCAGTTCCCCATTTCTCTGAGCAGGGATTAGTCTCCAGTGAGCAGATTCAGCTGACTGCTTGGCCAACCACTCTAGGTGGGAGATGAGAACAGTTTGGACCCGGCAATCAGGGGCAGGCTTGGCCGGTTTTAGTAGAGACTAACAGGGAGATTAATCATCTAAACCGAATGTGGAACTGCACCCTTTGATACTTTGATGAAATGTCTCTTTCTCTGGCTACGTCAGGGTAAACAGTCCCAGCGCCCCTCGTTGATCCTTTCCAACTGCCCCCTTCAATGCAACCGCTTTGTCAGCTGAACAGTGACCTGGACTGAGGAATTTACCTAAATGGAAAATATACCAACAAAAAAGTTTATTTTTAGTATAAGTCATCTTCTCAATCTAGCTCATTATATGGTTACACTCATATTGGCACAAAGAAAGGGGAAAAAACAAGGACAGAAATCAGCTGCCAGCGACTGCTTACACCAACACAGCTGCTAGAAAAAAGTCTCAGGACCAATGTGTGGAGGAGCAAATGTTTCAACTGCAGTTCGCTGCTTCAGTATTAGACATGATGCAGAGACCATGTGCCCAGAAGTCTGTACACTTTCTCCCATTGTATCAAAATGGGTTAGTAAAGAAATTAACTATCCCCTTGCCTTTTAAGGAGATGCTAACATTTTAATATAATTTTAATATAAAAATTTATTTAGCCTCAATCATTCGTATATATTCTTAAAAATAGTACACCTTATCCCTCGACCTGCTTTCACACCAACCCTAAGAGCAAATGAGTAAAGAATACTAGGAATATACAACTCAGTCATTTGTGACTTAAGGTAAATGATTGACCCCCATGATGGCACTCCTTTCATGAGAATTCAGGGTATTTTTATTAATACTCCTTCAAGTTTAGGGGTCTTCTGGGATTTTTGTTTTGGTTTATTTTCTTTTTATTTTCTACTTCCTTCCTAGGATCAGATACAGGCTGTTAAATCAATCTATATGAAGCATGCCTGCAGAGAAAGACCCTAGAGAGCATTATGTGGCCATCTTACCCTTTTGCGATTGTTCCTTTATATAAAATAGCAAACTTTGACAACGTTTGGGTCGAATATTGTAAAATACTAAGTTAAAAGCAAACTTAACTGTAGAATAGTACGGAGTTCACACACTAGTTGCTTTTATTTGTCTAGATCCGTTTTCACCCAAAACCAGAATTTGTGCACAGTTAATATAACCCCAACAGGAGCTGCAACTCAACTAAAAATTACACTGAATGACCAAAAGAAAAGAGTTCCAGTCTCCAGAAATATTAGTCATCCATGAAATTAATTGACGCACTTAACATTAGAAATGGAAAAGTCTAACCTTCAAATATGCGATCCAGACGTTGCCGCTTCACTTTGTGTTTGTCCATTAGAGACATAAGAGTGGAAGCTCAAAGAACGTCTCCACACAGCTTGGTGATGGTCTTCTCAAGCCAGCCACAAGTTAGAAATGCTTACTGTCTTTTAGAAACTTAATTTCACCTGTTAACAGAAAGATAAACTTCTTAAACTTTAAAATACAGATTTTTTTTTTCCACCTCTTTCCAGAAAGATGACCTATATATAGTTTAAGCAATTAAGAAAAACCACAAAGTTCTTAAATCACATTAGGTAACCTGGTATTTCACAACAAACTGTCTTTTAAACACGTAAAGATGCAAGCACACAGCACAGCTCAAACAAGCCAGCGTAAGAAATGCTCCAAGACAGCTGCTGTTTTCTGCCTTTTCACTCTCAAATACTTTTTCCCCCTTTCACTGAACACGCAGCCAGCTAAGGAAGATATCTTGGGCAGGCACAGGTACATGCTTCCCATAAAATGACAGAAATGCGGCCACCTGGAATGAAACAGTAAAGCCATACATACACTTTGGCACCCTAATGCTTGCAGCCATCGAGAAAATTCTTTTCATTCTTAACTTTTAAGCTTTCGATGTTGAAGTAAACCAGAGATTGATACTTGGAAGTCGAAGGAAACAATTCAAGGGGCACAGACCCGAGGAAATGCATCACGGTGACAACACAGAAGGCCAACGTCTCTATCAACCAAATGGCATTTAAAGCAGGTTTATGCATGACTAGGCAAGCTCTTTGGCAGCAAATACAACTAAGCACTTTTCAGATACTGTGTAGCTGGGCAAGACAGCATAAGGGTATTGCAACAAGCAGCCTGCACTTTAAGCCAAACCACTGAGAAGCAGGAAGGGGGGATGGGGAGGGAGAGATGAAAAAGCCCTCAAGAAGAACCTAATCAACGCGGTAGATTATAAAATGCACACGAGCAAGTGGACGGGGTAAAGCTAAGTATACAGATCCTAAGCATAATCAGAGCACCACTTTTATCCTTCTTTAAATACCTCAATAGACTTTGAGAACCAAACTCAGAGAAAGCTGTATTACAAGCACAGCGCACGTTAAAACAAGCCAAATAATCCACTTCCCTGTTTCTTTCTATTCCTGCCTAACAGCTTTCAACATCAGTGGATACCATTAAATGGCCTTACAAGTGACTGAACCCAGAAATCTGCTTGTTTCTTTCTAGAGGCAAAACTTTTCTAAAACCGAACATAGGCACATTTCATCAGCATATTAGGAAGATTCACATACTCAGAGCGAAATGATAAAGAAAAATATTTTGAATATCAGGAACTGCACATTTGCATTAAAATAGGTATCTTTACCGGCACTACCCTGCTTGGTGCATTTGGACTTTCAACAAAGTTCCTTTGTTTGGGTTTATTTTCATTTAAAAATTGAGTTGATGTGCAATATTCATCATGCTTTTAACACTTTATTTAGCCTCATCCTCCTCTTCACTTTCCCTCCACACCTCTTTTTCTTTATCCTGAACTTCAAGATTCTTCTGCTGTTTTGCATAATGTCTGATTCCAGCTGAATGTAACATCCCATCATGAATGGGAGAAGAAAAATTGATGAAGAATGCAGAAGCCCAGTTTTTTCTCTTTAAAAAACAAGAAGAATGTTGCCATTTTCGGAATTTTCTATTACATTTCCCAACACTGATTATTCTTAAAAAAATACAACATTCTTCACTATTGAACATGGCTCTGTTATAAGACTGCACAGGCATTACATCAAATCTAACATGCATTCTAAAACCTTAAAAGCCAGCTATATAGCCACCTGCCTTTCCTTAAGCAAACACCCTAAACTCGTGTACAGGATCCGTCCTAAACTAATTTTTCATTTATTTGCTTATCACTTCTGTTTTATAATCTACTTCCTTCAATAGTCACGTAGAAAGATCTAGAGGATAACAGAAACCAGAATACAATGAACATTTTAAATGCTAGTCTTGGTTTAAATTTTTACAGCTTAATTTCCATCTTGTAGAAACATATATGCCTGCTGGCCTCCTTGTGCTGTTTTGTTTATTTGTTCAGCAAAAGATTTTTCCACTGTAGTCATTCTACTTACAAAGCTAGATGGCAGCTGTAAAAAACAGACCATCTGTAACTATTGACCTACCACTGAAAGTGTCACCAGATGTTTTCTATCTGTCTACAGTAGCTTCAAAGCGTACCATATAAATCAAGTAGTTTTTCCTTTTAAACATTGTTTTAAAATTATTTTTATCCATAGTAAGTTGTCATAAGTTTCAAAAAAACATTTTTGAGCAAACAATAAAATTAACTTGTTAACAGAGTTCTAAATTTAACCCTTATATAGTTTTATTATACTTCCTGTTCTAACACAAAGAAAAGATGATGATATGGGAAGCTTTTCCCAGAAAAACAAAAGCCTTATAATTATGGGAGCATTAGTTACTGCAATTACTAAACCACAACATGAATAATTGTATTTGAGAAATTCACTAAAAATACAAGCACACTGCCTAATGAATTAAAAATTAGAACACAAAATACCAAATAGCATTTAAGAGCAGGCTTCTGTAGTTCAGTATTTTAAGATAAAGTGAGAATCCAAGTGATTTCAGAATATATACTGCTTATCATATGTCAAGTATTAGCTACAAAGCCATCTGAGATACCATCAATGTACAGAACTCTTGAGCAATACAAATTTTAGATTAAAATATACACTGTTGAAAAAAATATTAGAGTTTTTTCTTTCAGTTAAGCAGATGGATTCCAGTGTTTGGAAATATTTTAAAAGACAATATGCCTCTGGCTATTGCAACCTGGAGCTTTTAGCTCTTTCTTGAGAAAGGAAGAACTTTACTCTTTCCGAGACTTCAAGATAAAAGGAAAAGGGAATCTCCAACACTTTTATAGGAGAGTGAGCAAATCCTACAGGCTAAAACAGGACTGCTAAGTCAGTCAACTTTGATTTCAGTTTTCAAAGCAGATAACACTGGTAATGGAGTAAGGGATAAATATAAGCTGCGAGTGAGAAGATTTGAAGCAAGGCCCATTCAAAACCCACGATCTTCTCTCCACAGAAAGAGGATGAAAAGGAAGCAAACCAAGAAGTTTAAATTTTTAAAAAAGGCAAACCAGTAGGCTAATTATACACCTACTTGTAGGTTGAGACAAACTCCAAATTACTAGGAAAGAACTCCCATCAAACCCGAAAGGTTGCAGCGTGCAGTGCAGAACCATTTCCTTTGCATCAGTCTAGTGGGAGAATTTTGTGTGGACCAGATGATGTTTCTATTAAATTTGAGCAGGTTGGGAAAGCCCACCAGAAAAATTGTAAAGCGTATCATGCATAACCTGATTAGTTAGCCCACTCGCAAAAAGATTCAGAGTGTAAACTCTTCTGAGCACAGACTTTTACCTATACAGCTAGGAATGGCAAAAGGCTGATTTCTACCTTTGCCTCACTGTCAGCTTCCGCATGAAAGGATTTGTAGGCTGTCCCAAATCAGACGATGAAGCATAAAAAAAAAATCCAAAACAGAAATGAAATTCACAGAACAGACTGATAGATCATTAACACATCGAGAATAAGGTCATGAAGTTTCACATTACCCTTAGGAATCTCAATCTGCATTTAATTTAACCATTCCAATGTATGCTCTTTCGTCTGAAACTACATTGGAGTTACTGAAATATTTTTTCTTTCTGCTATCAACCTTCAAAAGGTACAAAATAAGGCTATCGTAAGAAAAATTGTAAGTAAGTTTACATTCCATATTCCATTGCCATCAGTTTTTGATGACTTAAATTAAATAAAATTCTTTCCCTCCCACCAGCAGGGATCAGTAAGATCCCTATTTTCCATGACACCTCACAAGCCTTGAAATGTCCATTCTGCAGAGCCCTGGAAGCAATAAGATAATGAAAACTTTGTTCCTCTTGTTATAAATATTTTAATTATCCTAAATAATTATACATTTTGCAGTAACCATTTGTTTCAGACAGTAAACAGATCATCTAGTCCAACCCTCCTGCCATCAGCAGGGACATCTTCCACTAGATCAGGTTGCTCAAAGCCCCATCCAACCTGACCTCAAACACTTCCAGTGATGGAGCATCCACAACTTCTCTGGGCAACTGCTGCAGTGTCTCACCACCCTTATCATAAAAAGTTTCTTCCTTATATCCCAGTCAACTGCACCTAAGATTTCATGGCAAAACAATCACAGCCATCGGTGAGCTGGATGGTACACTCAGGGCAACCGGGGCTGCCCACTAAGCAGAAGGATGCCTTCTGCAATGACTATTGTTGCAACTGTATGACCACCAATGTGAACACCTTACCTCACATTTGTTCACCTGAATGGGTGAGAAACATCACAGTTTTGGGGTTTTTTTGTTTCTCTTCCCCACACCCATTGCTATTTGAATCTCTCTTCAGTGAAATGACCAGGACTCTCAGGATGCACACCAGCTTCATGGCTGGATGTCAGATATTCCTAGCATCTGAGATACTCTGTGCCACAACTGGTTCCCCAGCTTTTGCAGCTAAAAGCAGAGCACCGGAGTACAAATTTAAACCATACGCTCTGGAATTCTGAAATCCATTTTATGGACTTGACTCTTCCCAAAGCATCAAGTAGTAAGCTTTTCTGCAAACCTAACTCAATGCACAACCCACAAATAAGAATTACTCACTCTACAACAACTACGGATGTTCCTTAGAAATTAAGTTTCAAGTTTTCCCCTTTTTTGGGAAAAGGGACAGGCTATGACATATGCTGAAGACAACTTAGACTGTGAGAAAGCTATTACTGTGAAATGGAAATTTATCTGAATTTCAAAATATTTCTCTAGTACAAAACAACATATCTTGTTTTTGGCAAAAGAGAGGATAGTATCAAGTTGATAAACAGCAGAAAGTAAAATGACATGTAAAAATGCTAAGCCAGAGGAATTAGCTTAATGTTCAAATAAAAGCAAGATGCATTTACATAGTAAAGGAGTCAACTTTCTGAGGCTATGGCAAGAGATGGGCTCTAACTCTGAGAAAGGGAAAAATAAAGCTGATGATGTACGAGAGACATTCTACTTGAGAAAGCTCTATAATTCGTAGTTGAACATTTCTAGTGTCAGTAGCAGCAGTATTGGTTCTGTATAAAACAAAAATTTTGGATCAGAGGAATGGTGGTTCATAATGGAAGTTAGGTGATACTTCTGGCTCGCTGAAGTCACACAGTGTACTACACCTAAACATAGAATATAACTTTAAGATTAATATCCGAACTAATTTTTTTTCTTTCTGAAGTTCAAAAATATTATTCAACAGTACTTATCACTAGGAGTTTGAAAAATGCCCAGTTAAAAATATAGAGGAACCTCCAATAGGAGGATGAGAAAAAGACGACAAAGACTTTTGTTTGCAAGTTTCTTCAAAATGCAGCAATAGTAAGACAACAACACTGGAATATCCTGTTCCCAAGTTCTGCAGGACAGCATTTGTTCTTACATTTTATTTCATGCTGCTATCCTTTTCTGAAGACACTGTGACTTGTACTAAAAACTTCTGCAGTATAAAACCATCACACCACTTTCACTGTACTCAAAACTACTCTTGCAAAGATTTAAACTACATTTAGAGATGTGTGGCCCAAAGAGCAGAACAAAAAGAGATTAATTGCCAGAAGAAAAAGTATTAGGTCAGACTTTCTGTGCAAAAATTGAAGTTATTCCATCTTGTCTTACAAAAATTAATACTGAATTAAGAAGAAAATATAATTATATTTGCCTGTCAGACAATTTATCTTGCCATTAAGTGTGGTTAAGCCACTTTGCCTTACCATTAGATGTCAGTACAGTCTAAGAGAAACTGTACAGAGAGCTTCAAGATCAATAAATTAATCACAAAAGTGAAGGGATTACTGAATTAGACGCCAAAAAGAATGTTAGATACTATTCAGAACAGGACTAAACCCCCAAACGTTATAATGGCATTACCTAAATGTAAGATGCACCTATCTCAAAAAAGATGGAGAACTAGAAAAAGTGCCAGGACAGGCAGTAAGTACAGTCCAAGGCATGGAATAGCTTGCTGAAAAAGGAGAAAAAGAAATGCACTGGTACTCCCCAGCCTGAAGAAGACACGACTGTGGGGAATACAACAAATGCATATAAAATATGCACCGTGTCTCAATTCAACATCTAGGGAGCACACAGTGAAATAGTAAGCCAGCATATTAAAAACAACAGGAAGCTTTATCACCTAGTGTGTAATTAAATTGTAAAATCTGGTGTCACAGGTATCGTGGATGCCAAAACTTTAAGTGGTTCTTAAAAGGAATTAGACAAGTTTATGGAAAACCCATCAGTGGTCACTGATAATAATGGCCACAATGCAAACCCAGGTCAGAAATCCATAAGCAGGTAAACGTCAAAGGCAAGAAAAATGTCAGCGCATGCTTGCTTTGTTCTCATACGTAGCAATCGCTGCACTATGTTACGCTGACCAAATGTCCATTTAGCTCAGCAATCCAACAGTTGCCATGAAGGGAGATGCTTCATGAAGAGCAAGAACAGAACAAACATGATACTTTCCTTAAGCATTCGCTAGTGGCCACTCTTGGAGACAGGACAGATGAACCTGCAGTCCCTTCTGACATATGGGCACACCTTACATTCTTAGGAAATGCAGAGATATACTACGAAAATGGACTGATCCAGCCATGCAGAAAGTGAAGTCCACAGCTCACAGGGATGCACAAAAAGCATCCTAAGACAAAAGAAAACTGAAACGAGTTAGTACTATTATGCCTAAAAGATACTGTTGCAATCATCAAACTGACAGTCTCTCCAAAATATATCGTAAGAGACACCTAGACAATCATCATAATTGAAAAACTGCCAGTGCTGTAGACTCCACCATACTACACGCTAAGCTCTTCCAACAACAAGCATCCTTTATTACTGTCTGGTTTTGCTTAATTATCAGTTTAGCTTAAAATTCCAGTCATCAGAGTTTCTTACAGCTTTGCCAGGCAGATGGAAGAACTCCTTGATGTTCTTTGCACAGGTACCCCTTAGGTATCTCCAAGCCATCCCTTGATCTACTTGCAGAAGAGACCAAGCTCCTTGATACTCTCCTAGAAAGTCATGTTTCCGATCCCAAATTGTGTCAAACCTTTGCACCCTTAAATTCAACAGCGAGTCACTAAAGTACTGGTCTGCGAGTGCTAGAACAAGACAGAGCCTTGCAGGAGCAGTTACATCAATGTCCAATGCAGAAGAAACTTTACCGCTCTCCTTCACAGTCCTCGGATACCTTCTGGGACCACACCTAAGATGAAAAGACTTTGCACTTTGTTCAGCAGTTTATTCATCACCAGTGCAAAGCTACTTCTTTTTAGGATGAGGTTCTCTGCCCTGTGAGTACAGCCCACAGTCTCCCATTCTGTATTTATGACCTAAAATTTGAACACGATATGATAGAGTACAGCTTATCAAAGCAAACTTGATTGCTCTGCAGCACTTCCATCTCCTTTTTTTTTTTTTAATCGCATCAGCAGTTTCTATTATATTTATCAGTGAAGGCTGTTTTTCCTGTTGATAAAAATGTTCAAAATAAGGCCAAGAACGCCCCTTGTCAGCACGCCATTAAAAATAAAGCTTATAGGTTTTGACCTATTGTGCGCTATTTTTTAATACTGTGAATAACTTTTTTATACTATTCTATGGTTTTAGTCAAATTGCATCAGTACCAAATAAAATGTCTTCCAAAATATAATGTAATATTTTGATAATCATAAGCCCTTATTTTTATGGCACAAGATTATAAAATCGCCTTTTTGACTGGGAATATGGTGAAAATAGTGGAAGAGGTTGTGATAGTAATTCTGTCATTATAAGCTTTTTATGAGATACTTGTCTTCACCATAAGTTTTTTTTCCAAAGCTTTTTTTCCCCCTTAGTAGCATTCTCTCTCAATTATAGATCTGTCCACAAGCCAAAAATCACTCACTACTGAAAATGTATTACTGCAGATGTGTATGACTACAGACAGATGGGAAGCATCTCTGCTAACTCAGATTTCTAGGTCATGAATAAAACTTCATTCAGAAGCTCAAACTACGATTAGAAAATTAAAGGCTACTACCTGAGGCACCTACATTTTAAGTCAAATTAAAAAGAGATCCTTAGTGCCAGAAAACGCTCGCTCATTGAGCAATACGACAGCTACGCTTCTCATCAAACAGTATTTCTAAAAACTTCATCTCAGGTATTCAGCACAAGCTTCTTCAGAAAGACTGGCATTGCGACAAGCCTCAATCTTACTCACGAACAGATTTAAAGGAAATGAAAATGAAGAGACTGATGGGTCTTTCTAAGATTATGAATCCAATTCACTCATATGGTGAACTCCTGGCTTTGCCTCTTACTCTCAGACCTGAGACATACAACCTGGTGGGTGCATTCTTCATTTCATCCACCGCTGGTTTGGATTGTAAAGCAACACACACAGACATACCCCAGCGCGCCGGGATACTGCAATAGCTACTGTTTTACGAAGTACTTTAAAACTCCCAAATGAAAACCATTTAAAAATGTCAAATAAGGGGGTTGTTAGATCAGTGTTAAAAGTAATCACTTTATTTTTTGAAGTCTGAAATGAAAGAAAATTACATTGAAAGAAGATCAATCTCCACTCATTTTTTTCTGAACAGGCCGAAGAGCTGAAAGCCTCCCTCCCTTTTGGAGAGTTGGATGCAAGGGACAGTAACCGTGTAAAGGAATGAAACAAAATCTTAGGGGTTTTGAGGGACAACAGCAGTGAAACTGAACTGCCTCTACAGAAAATAATTCAAAAGACAAGATTTTCGTTATTTGAATCAGAAACTCAAAATTAATAATATGTATTTAATATTTTAATGCACCTGAGAAAGCATAACAGGATGCAAACAATTAGTCATCGCTCATGACAGTAAGGCAGCTAATGCCTCGGTTAATGAATTCTCTAGGAAAGGAAACAATTACTGGTGCATTTCATGAATCTCCATTGCTAGAAAGGATTCGAACCAGCAGGGAGAAAAGACCACTTTTAACCTTTTATTGATTTATTGCCCCTTAATTTTTTTTTCTCCAAGCAAGACACAAACCCACACCAAAATGCCAGGCACATGGACTGCATGCGTACTCCACACGTGAAACTGGTTCCTCTGTCACAGACCTCCCGCTATCAGAAGTACCCACGGATGTCCAAAAACCTGTGCTTTACAGATTAAAACGACTGATTAAAATAACATACGCTTGTTCAGTGGAAAAGAAAGAGTGGGGAAAAAAAAGAAGCTATCTTCTGAAAGTGAGTAAGAAATCATGCCTAAAGACATTTAGGTTAGGAAGTTAGTAAAGGCTAATTAAGTTTAGAAAGAGAACTGTGGGACTTGTGTTGGTTTTTTCTCTGCACCAAAAAGCGTAGTATGTCGTGTATGTGCACACATGCTGCTGTAAGAATGCACGTTAAGTACTGGGAAAACATTTTTTGAGATTGAGTACTTGACTTTCCACTTGAACAGTAAACTGTTTGTGTAATATTTAAATATTATGATTGCACCTCATTTCTTCAAAATTGCTTTTATACCTAATAAGTATTTTAGTGAACTAACTTTATTCATATAAGGCAAATACGATTCTTGGCCACATTTTTATTTTGCCCATATTACTGCCCTGTGGCAGCAACATACCACCAGCAGTATCAGCATCACAACAGTAGGCTTTTTTAATACTGTTTACAAACCTCAGAATATAAACTTTTTTCATACAAAAAGCTAACATCTCATATTTTCAAAATGTGCAGTACTACAGCACTAGATTGGATACACCTGACATCCTTCACTTAAGGCATCTTTAAAACAAGTAAGTATAAATTAATCTTTATATACTTTGTGTATATACACATACTATAATACTTTGTGTTAATTAGAATACACATTATAGACTTTAAGAATGGAAGTTTAACCATTTAACCAAGTAACTACTGCAGATATTATCATTTTTCCTCAATTACTAGAAGAAAAAAGAAAAAAGACACTTTGCATGATTAGACTTCCAGAGACTGTTTCCAGTTATGCTCTGGTTGAAAAAAGAAAATACCAAGGATAAAGCTCTGCTGCTATAGCTCCTACTCTTAAGACTACGGCAACTCATTCCAGTCAGAATAAAAGATACCTGGTCTGGGTATTCATCTGTTGCTTACTTAGGTGTCCTGGTAAAACTACATTTTTTAGTAGCACATAAATTACAAATGTATTTTTAAAAAATTGTACATAGCCGTATATGAATTACATCTGTGTGGTTTTTTTAAATGCAGCACAAATGCTGGACCATTGCCTTCTCCCAGTTTAACAAGACGACAATTTCCACCACCTAAAAATAGTAAAATGGTAAGTATCAAGTGCATTTACTCTGCATTTCCCAGAAATCAACATTAAAAAGATACTTAATTGTGCAATCTATACATGATCATTAATAACATTTAGCTGTAGCATTTCTACATTTCTTCGACATTTCTGATATCAGTAGAATTATGTGTCTGGTGCATAAATCCTTTGGAGGTTTGTGGGGTCAGAAAAGCTAAATTTCTTTAACGAGCAGGTTAAAGAAATACCTTAAGGAAAAAAAACCCAACTTTTTTCAAGTAACACTAGATGTTGGCAAAATGTTTTCCCTCCTTACTAAGCAAGAAGAATTTGGAGATAAGGCAATATAAGACAGGAGACCAAACAAGTGACAAGTTCCATTTACTTTAAAAGTATTACCCCTTATGTTTTAGTTTAAGCCATCTTTGTCAAGCTTTGCACCTTTACCTACAGTCCTATAAACCACAGAATGGTTTGGGTTGGAAGGGACCTTTAAAGATCACAGGCAAGGATATCTTCCACTACCATCAGGTTGCTCAAAGCCTCATCCAACCTGGCCTTCAACACTTCCAATGATGGGACATCCATGGATGCACAACCGCAACACAGTATTACATTTTACAGATCAAAACCAGTTTGCAAGTGCTGTAAATTGTAGCTATGAAAAACCCAACTATTAGAACACCTACTTGGCAAAACAGAAAATACTACTGAACTCTACAAAAATACCGAAAAGTAAAATTACCAGATTATTCCCGCGGTGGCTCCCTCACCCTTGGACTCCTGGAAACCGCTATCCTCGAAGGCATCACTTCCTGCAATCAACTTGCATACTCAAGTCGAGAAATGGTTTAATTGGTAATTCTTTTCCCCACATTTTGGTGTCAATCTACATCTCCTGACATGACATTTCATTAAGAAATTTCCAGCCAACTACACTCCCATCTCAATCACAGTAATACAGAGCATTTTCACACCTTGCTAAATTCTATAAGCAATCTCCATCGCAATTACAGGAATTGCTTATGTAGAAGATTAATGCTAGTGGCTAGGATATAGTATCCTTTCACGCAATTAAGTGTGGGGAAACAAAGAATTAAAGGTAAAATTAGGTAGTCTCATGCATCTGAGACTGACTGACAATCGTATATGATATAATACATGATAACCATCACTAGCTCACACTACTCATTTTCCAAACTGATTATGTTTTGTCTGTATTCAGCATTTAAGCTCATCTGCTCTTTCTTTTATTCAGTAGTGGGAAGGCAGAGGAGACAACTAGAGTTACTACAGGCTGCTTCACTATGGAGTTCTGCAAAATTTGCTTGTTAGAGAGATACAGGGGGTGTAGCTTTTAAATTCGATTTTCCCTCTTCTGTTCAAACACAGCGGTGAGATGCAGCCTCTCAAGAGAAAGGACCTTAAAAATTTGGGAATCATGTTCTTTACCTCTACATTCAAAAGTCACATTCAAGAGCTCTTGAATGTCACAGAGCAGCAGCTTGCTTGGTTTTTGAGATGCACTTCAATGCAAAACTACTCTATCTTTACCGTAAAACAATTTTGAAATTTACAGAAGGGGACAAACAGGCAATTATGTTTTCATGCACTGAGATCATTAGGTAAGCACTAGGAATCTTAGAAAGCTTCTTCATGCGCACGTCAGGATGCAAGATCCCTGCATTGTATATACCAAAAAGCTGGCATAGTAAGGCAGTCCAAATGCAACAAGCTATTTTGTTTTATTCCAAAAAGGTTTTATTGCAACTACATTCATCATAGTATCTCAGTATCTTTCTGCACTATAACTGATAGAACCACACATTTTCACAGTTTATTCTCTCTCATATCTGGGAAGAGAGTTGTATGCGCAGCCTGCTATTTTTAGTTTCCTTATTTGAACATATATGCTGTTTTGTATCTTGTTACAGAAGAAAGATCAAGCAAGAAGTGCACTTGGCAGCTGGTCTGGAAAGTGATAAGACTGTAATAGTCTTTAATGGAAATTCATTTCAGTCCTATGCCACACTAGGAAATAAAATTTCCAGCCCATATTAACTTGAAGGTTAGCTCTTCTTGATTAATTAGAATGATCCTGTTACTGAAGAGGGCAGTTCTTATCTAAAAGTTTTAAACTACTTCAAATTCATAACATTTTACATGTTGAAGATAAGGCCAAAACCCTGAATCTAATGTTCTCTCACAAACTAAGTAGAGACTTTTAGAAAAGATGTAAAATGACTGAAAGCTAGACAAAGTAGTTTACATTTCTCAAGAAATGTGTTCCCTAGTTCTGGATGAAAGCCGAGGATGTGAGACGAGACAATATCCAGCGCCCAAGCTGCTAGTTCACATCTTCAAACCTTTTAACCAGTTATCAGGCAAATGACTATAACTGAAGTAAGAATTATTCCTCATAGGACTCCTCATAGAAGAGATGTGGTGGTGGCATACTGTGTCACTATATACTGAATATGCTTCTTCAAGAAACTCTTGAACCGTATATCAGTGTATTGATCTCCTGTCAGAGAGAAGCATGACATTTCTTGCCTATGAGAATGCCACACTGTCACCAAGAACAAGAAGAGACATCCACTCACCACCCATCAGTAGGTCCCTCAGTAGTACCCTATGCTGCTTTCCAAGGCACATTCTGCTATAATGCTGACTTCTAAAAAGGTCTAGACAAAAATTTACATCAATTAGATGAACTTCCCATTTATTTCTGGTGTACTATGAGCTCCTCCAGTAATGTCAAATGAATGATAGTTGGCTGGAATCAGAGTACCTTGAGAAAAAAAAAACAACAGAGTTTTGCAGTATTGCATCCAGGAGGAAAACCACAGATTTTTTCCATGAAAGACTCACTGTGCTACGTTTGATTATCAGAAGCCCAAGTTGTTCATAACCCTTCTGCAGGCCAATGACTCCAAAAATACAACTCAAAGGGTGTTTGTCAGATGATCTGCAGGGATCACTGTGAAAAAAACTGCTCTTGGAATCTGCTTTCATAGCTGGGAACCCTAGTATTTAACATCTTCCTTATTTTCAGAGCTTCACAATAATTGCTGTCCTCTCTTCTCCTCACTACAACCTCCTCACCTCCTCCTCAAGATGACTCCTGAACTCTCCGCAGGCTATTGCTTACTCCTCCTTGCTCCTTCATGGTTTTTAGCTACATTACTGGGAAAACAAAGCTCCTAAGCCCAGCAGACTGCCCGGATTATCAACTCAGTCCTCTGTAAGGAAAAGCAAGAACTGAGTGAAACTCTGGTTCTCCTTTTAAATATGAGAGCCTGTATGGAAGTGATTCAGAACTGGGTATCGATTGCCTCTTCTCCCTTCACTTTCATAGCATTAGCATCTCCACTAAAATACTTAGAACTGTTTCAAAGCCTAATATTAGAACCTAAATAGCCAGATGATATTGTCCTGTCTTCAGAAAACAAAGGAGGCAAAAACCAAAAGCAGCTTTTCTAAATACCAAATTCAAAACAAACTTCAGGGGAGACAATCCCAATGCTCCTTCCAAAACAAACACTAGGAGATTCTAGTATTACACTTTTACTAAGAAACAAGATATTTTCCTCCCCAGGCTCTACAGTAAATAATTGTAATGCTTTACAGGAAGAAGGCAAAAATTACTTTCTAACTCTGAAAATGTGTTCTATATTGCATGAAGTAGTGACCCATTCTATGTGGGGGAGTTATCTGCCATCCCTTTACAGATATCTCTGAGTTGCCTAACCTCAACCTTCATGAACTGTCATCTGGGCCAAAATAATCTGAGCAACTCAAATACATAAGAGGTCAAGAGCCACCAGATCAAGCGTGAAAAGCATTGTAACAGGAATCCATGGCCAAAGAGAGGTTGCAGCAACTTCACTAAACCGTACCTGGAGTACAGTTAGAACCGCAGCAATGCCAAAAAAATCCTGTAAGAAATCTCCTGACTCAAAAAAAGAATTTTAAATAAAACATAAAAACATCAGAATAGAGGCTTAGTCCTGAAAGCCTTTCACTGAAATATTCTGCTTTTACCTGCTAGAAGCAAGAAGTGAAATAACTGTCAATAAATCCTACAGTGTCAAGAGTAGCAGTACCACCAAAATTTGAATTTTCTTTTCCTCTTCCAGAGACAACCAGCATATTTTTACAGGTGTTTAATAAAAGAACATTAGACAGATTGCCTCACTAACTTTCTCATCATCTTGTTTGCTGCAATTAAGAGGTTGGTAACAAAGTATGCTTAACTGTAAGCAAAAAACAAAAGGTTTACAAATATATGCAGCTACAACTTTATTTTCCAGTTAGTTGAGCTGCTGAAAACTGATACAATTCCACCTTTGCCTCCCCAAAAGTAAGGAATAAATGATATATTGTTCTACTATTTTCTAATTGATTTAGTTTGCAAAATTGTTGAGCGCTATTTTAGCACATCTATGCGATTTTATAAAACAATAATTTCATAAAATAAGACGTGTCTCACCATTGATATTGTTAAGCTTCTTGTTCCAAACCCATTTTCAGTATAACTGCTCACATGCCTCTGCCACGTTTCATTCACCTGATCACAACTTTATCTGTATTTTGATCAATTACTATTTTTCACTGAGTGAGACAACAAACAAAGCAAGTAGCCAAAAAAATAAGTCTTTGTTTTTAAAACCCTCTTAAAACAAATAGACTTAAACCAAAAGCAAACAGTGATCTACAATATGACCATAGGATCACGTCATCCATCAAGTTCCTGGAATGTGTAGAGGACTGCTTCCTCATACAAATGTTGGATGTGCCAACCAGGAATGAGGCACTGCTGGACTTGCTACTCACAAACCAAGAAAACCTGCTTTCTAGTATCTCGGTTAGCGATAGCCTTGGCTGCAGTGATCACAATGTTGTGGAGCACGGGATCCTGCTGAGCACACTGAAGGTTAGTACTAAGACAAAGGGTTTAGATTTTAGAAAAGCGAACTTCAGCTCACTCAGAGCTCAGTTGGGAGGGATTCCATGGGAAGCTTCCATGGAGGATAAAGGAGCTAGCGAGTGCTGGGAGTTTTTCAAGAACGCTCTCCTGGAAGCACAAAACCAGTTCATCCCCTTTAAAGGTAAGGGAAGTAGGCGGAGCAAGAGACCCCCTTGGCTTAACTGCGAGCTTCTGAGTCTGCTCAAAACCAAGAGAGAAGCGTACCAGAGATGCAAAAGCAAATACCCATTGAGAACTACAAGGGCATTGCCAGGACGTGCAGAGATGCAGTTAGAAAAGCAAAAGCTCAGCTCAAATTGAAATTGGCCAGAGATGTCAAAAACTACAAGAAAGGATTCTTCAGGTACATAAACAACAAGCAGAAACAGAAGGAAAATATCAGCCCACTATTAAACAGGAGAGGTGAATCAGTCACCAACAATGCTGAAAAGGCAGAGGTTCTCAACAATTTCTTCACCTCTGTCTTTACCAGCACTGTTGGGCCCCAGGCCTTGGGAACAAAAATCCAGGTTGATGCAAACACAGACCCACCATCAGTGAAGGAAGAGTTGGTATGTGAACTATTACAGGAGCATGACCCTTACAAATCGATGGGCCCTGACATTATCCACCCGAGGGTGTTAAGAGAGCTGGCTGACATCGTTGTGAGGCTGCACTCCATAATCTTTGAGAGGTCGTGGAGATCGGGGGACGTCCCAGAAGACTGGAAGAAGGCTAACGTCACCCCCATCTACAAGAAGGGCTTAAAGGAGGATCCAGGAAATTATAGGCCCATCAGTCTTACTTCAGTCCCTGGGAAAGTTATGGAACAAATCCTCCTGGGGGCTATCGCAAGTCAAATTAAGCACATGATTGGGAAAAGCCAGCACGGATTCACCAAGGGCAAATTGTGCTTGACAAACCTGATAGCCTTCTACAACAAAGTAACCTGCTCAGTTGATGTGGGGCGAGCAGTGGACATTGTCTACCCGGATTTTTCCAAGGCTTTCAATATGGTTTCCCACAGCCTCCTCCTAGAGAAACTGATATGTTACGGTCTAGACAAGTGGTCCGTGTGGTGGGTGGGGAACTGGCTGGCAGGCCGTACCCAGAGGGTGGTGGTAAATAGCTCCTTTTCAAACTGGCCACCTGTCACAAGTGGGGTCCCCCAGGGATCGATATTGGGCCCAACGGTGTTTAATATCTTCGTAAGTGATCTGGATGATGGGATCAAGTGTACCCTGACGTAGTTTGCCGATGATACCAAACTGAGTGAGGAACTGGACACTTCGGAAGGGAGAGCCACCCTGCAGGAAAACCTGGATAGTCTGGAAGAGAGGGCTAACAAGAACCTTATGAAGTTCAACAAGGACAAGTGTAAGGTCTTGCATCTGGGAAAACACAATCCAGGAGCGCAGCACAGGCTGGGAACTACCCAGCTGGGGAGCAGCTCTGTGGAAAGGAACCTGGAGATGCTGGCGGACAACAAGCTCAATATGAGTGAACAGTGTGCTGCTGCAGCAAAGAAGGCCAACAGGATGCTGGGTTGCATCAACGAGGGCATCACCAGCAGATATAAAGTCATTATCCCACTCTACTCAGTGTTTGTCAGGCCACACCTGGAATACTGTGTTCAGTTTTGGTCCCTGCTACGCAAAAAAAGATGTGGACAGGCTGGAGAGGGTCCAGAGAAAGGCCACAAAGATGATCAAAGGATGGGAAGCCTGCCATATGAGGAAAGGCTGAGAGAACTGGTTTGTTCAGCCTTGAGAAAAGGCGGCTTAGGAGAGACCTTATCACCATGCTCCAGTATTTAAAGGGTGGCTACAAAGAAGATGGAGACTCCCTTTTTACAGGGAGTCACATGGAAAAGACAAGGGGTAATGGGTACAGGTTACTCCTGGGGAGATACTGATTGGACACAAGAGGAAAATTTTTCCCAACGAGAACAATCAGCCATTGGAATAATCTCCCCAGGGAAGTGATGGATTCCCCAGCACTGGACACTTTTAGGATTCAGCTGGACAGGGTGCTGGGCTGTCTTGTCTAGACCATGCTTTTGCCAAGAAAGGTTGGACCAGATGATCTTTGAGGTCCCTTCCAACCTGGTATTCTCTGATTCTATGGTTTTCATATGTAAAGAACAAAGTATGCAGAGTATATCTTATGGTCTCATGATAAACACTATGATCTTTACGTTTTAATTTATTGTACATAAAGGAATTTTAAACCAGGTAAAACTGTAACTTAATAGTTACAAAATCTGCATATATAGAAAAACATGGGAACTGGGGCACTAATTTCTATAAAGGAGAGGTAAATGTTAACCTTACTTTGACTGCTGGCATTATTTCTCCAGAAGTAGTTCAAAGACTGCCCACAAAAGATAAAAACCCTGAAACCTTTTCCTGAATATTTTCAATATAATTGAAGAACAGCACTCCCTATAGATAATTAGATTTAAAAATGTAAATGTCTTTTGCTTGAATAAATAACATCAGGAGTTCAACACTCCAAGAGGAGAATATTTGCAATTATATTACCGTTCAAAAACAAATGAAAAACTGTCCTCTGAAAAATCAAGTCTTAAAATAGACCAAAAGTACAACATGTGCTTTTGTTTTATCTAACAGCGTTGCATATCTGGATTGAGACTGTTAGCTTCTTTGTGTCAAGATCTAGATGAAAATTATCTGTATAAAGGGAGTAAAATGTCAAATTCTGAATTATCTGACAATTCTACAACAGATGGCCTAAAATATTAGTGATTCAGTTGTTGTTGGCATTGGGTCAGTTCTTTACTTCTTAATTAAGGACCTTAATTTTGAACTATTATTTCTCTAAAATGCCCATCGGGGAAAAAAAATTTAGAAAATGCATGGCTAAAGATTTTATAAAGCTTGCTCTCCATTTGTGCAAGAATTTCCATTCTGGCTGATTAATAAAGTTCCAGGTTGAAAAAAAAACCTCCACTCCCAGTTGTTTTGATAAGATCCAGATCTTGCCTTCAGTAAATACTGGCAGTACGCAAGTGCAGAAATGCTCGACCCCACCCATTTCACCTCCCATGCAGATACATTTTACAGTTTAAGATCCTCAGATCTAGGTCTCTGGCCTCTTTCTTCCAGGGGGCAGACTCTGGGTTTGGGAAGCAAGTCAGAGGCGGGGTTACAAGAGGCAGCTAATTCTGCTTTGCAGAAGAGATATCCAGAGTCTGTCTTTCTCCACCACAGACTGTGTGGCTGTTTGTCTTCCTCCTGTCTCCCTGCAGGCCTGTGCTGGATCTCCATCTCCTCTTCCCTGCTGCAGCAGAAAACAGAACATCTGATCTCCAACTTCACCACGTCTACCACGAGTTGCCCCAAGCTGCTCAGAGCAGCTCTAGGCCACCCATAAAAACGTCTCTGTCACACTCTCCCATCAGCATAGTCTCACGTCCTGACTTGGGAACTGTCCCAACAGGGAGTTGAAGGGTTGCCATGCTGCAGACTTGTAACACTTGGGCTACACATGAACAGGTTATTGCACTGGAATGAACTAAGGAAAAGTGAAATGCCCACAAGAGGTAAAATTCAGTACTGCAAGAGTAAAATTGATTAAATCCAAGGTCATCCTAAGTTATATCCAAGTTTTCCTGTAACTGAGGAAAATTAAATGGCAAGTAGTAGCTATACAACAACAACAACAAAAAAATCTCTCTCTTACCCCACGTCCTCAGTATTTTCGTTCCACTGCCATGTCCTCTGGGTGCAAATGCATTCCCCCAAATCACTTCTCTAAACTAGTCTTCATTTGCAGTGGTGAGGAGAAAGCTTCACCATCAGTTACCACTGGGAACAATTCCTCAAACAACTTGAAGCTAAGGTTTGCTCCCTGAAGCATCAGTTTGTTATCTGATGCTTTGCAATCTATCTGCAAGTACGCATATGGGTCGGCAATTATATGATTGGGTATTTATAAACTCTTAAAATATTAACATATTTGAGAAAGGAAAAAAATTACAACTAAATAAACTTTCACCTCCCATTAGATGTACAGTCCATGAAAAAAATACAACTAGGCAGTAATCAACCTACGTAATATATCTTTAAATGAAAGATACAATTACTTTTTTTTTTTAATACAAACAAATTCAACTTTAAATGGGTACAAGAGTTTCAAGTGTTACTTTGCAACAATAGATTTAATAGTAGCCAGAAGATGCATTGGAAGGAAATGGAAATATTAAGCTGGGAAATCTACTAACTTTTGTAATTTGTTTACTTTACAACAACTAAAGACCCAAACACCACTCAAATATTGTGGAGCACTGCTTTACTTTTAAATATTAGGCATATCTTTGACTTCTGTATACGGCAAACAGCAACCTCAGACCTTTTAAACTAAGCCTGGAAAAGTATTTAACTTCATTTAGAAGTTAAACTTACTGGCAGTTTAAAAAAAAAAAATATTAATAAGTACAACAATCAACTTTTTAAAAATGTGTCCTTTTAAAATAAATCCTTCTTGATACATTTAATTTTGATTTCTATCAACGTAAAAGGAGTTATCTAATGTTATAACATAAGCTATCTATGCAATTTAGAAGTTATATTGGTCAGACTTGGTAATGGATAAAATCGCTGTTTCTTCACTTTTAGTTTTGACGTTAGACTGCCATTTGTAGCAGGCTCTTTTTGCCCCAGTGTGTTAAGCTGCAGAAGTGCACGGCAGAAACACAACAGGTTCGGAAAGCAGCAAAGCATCTGCCATTGTTCCAAAAGCGAATCACTCGTTCCATTCTAGTTCTTAACATTCTATTGCTTATTAAAAATATCAAATTTGACAATGCAGAAATAAACAACAGAAAATTAAGAATCAATAAAACATCCTGTAATCCTGAAAACAAATGGGTGCCTATAGATCCAGCGTGCAATTTTTGATCGCAGCAGTTAGGATACTTTTTACTGCATATCTTAAAGACTAAAATTGCCATGGCATAAATTAATAATAGTGAGTCTATAAAGGTTGAATTGATACTGACATCTTGGATATTATTACTGTAAATGACAGATTAATGGACAAAGACACGAGATCCCAAAAGTCATCCTAGATATTTAATTACTAGGAAGTAACCAATAATCATATTAATTAGCACAGTTAAAAATCCCATAGAGCAGTAAATGATTTCAAAGGAAATTTTGGCTGTAACAATGACAAGTTAAGTAATAACTTACACCGATGCCAGCACAGAATAAATGATTTAATGATCCCCCTAGAAAGTTTTATTTTACTGAGATCAATATCTGACCCCTATTATACACTAAAAGCCATGCCTAAAACCAATTATAAGAACTATTGTTGGGAGTCTCAATTACAAAGAAACTTCCTTCTTGATTGTCATTCCATCAAAATTAAATAGATAATATTAAACCAAATGCATCTTTTCAGCATCTCAAGAGCAATAGCAACTATCAATATTTTAACATTTTATTAAAAAAATTAAGTGTGAGTCTTTGGTACTCAACCTCCTGGATGATTAAAAAAACAAAGTATTTTGCAGCAGTATTTATTTCCATACGTGCAACATACTATTATCATAGCTAAGTGAACATCAATAGCAATAATGATTTAATATTGCATGTGAAAATTAAAGAAAATGCTGTGAACTTAAGATTTTAATTATTAACAGTGTATTTTCAAAAAACAATCCCTTTCAAACTTGACTTCCATCAAATGTAACAAATACTCTATGCAAAAACAAAGGGGTTTGTGATGAAGTAAAATTTTCTAAACTAACGCTAGATAGCTATTCTCTACCTTTATGTAACATTTTTAGAGGTAATACTCTTTGTACCTGAGTTTTGCAGAAACAGAAGTTATTATCTGAAGATAATGGAAGGATGGAATACATAATTAACTCTTAACTGTAAAAAATTATGCCCATATTCCAAAATTGATCATTTTTAAACAATAAATTACTTTTTGAAATTCTATTTGCCAATAAAACTGGATAAGATGCATATAATAAAGGTAATATATACAAAGTGAAAAAAGGTTAATATTTAATTGCATTATAAAATATTCCTATTCCAATTTTGCACACGGCCTGTCCTCAGATCGCATCCTGCCTGTGCACACATCCTGCTTGTGGATGATACCAGGCAGTAATAAGGGTAACTGTCACATGTCAATCAAACGCCACTTAAAAAAGCAGTTAAACTGACAAAGTATGTCCTGAATGATGGAATGTTCAGTTAAAAACTGAGAAGTAATGGAAATAAGATTCTCAACTAACTCGCCTTACCTTATGTTTGCCATGATCTAAAAGCAGGCTGAAGATACTTATTACTGATCAGCTGTTAATGTGTTAAAATACAAAATTAGGTTATTTCAGATTTATATATTTATATGTGCATAAAGCATCTATAAATATCTTCATTAGAAAATTCCTACTGGGTTTATGCAGTAGGCACTTTTAAAAAACTTACTGGTTATTTAAATCCAGAGGCATTCAAATTTTGACATTAGACCAGTTGATTCATATGTTCATTCAAACGTATTAGTGTTTCTAGATTTATACCTGCTACTCAAAGATGAGACAGAAGCTAAAGTATCTAAAAACAAAAGCAAAGAATTTATATGCCTGCTTTTCACGTCAATATTCAATTTGTACTACTTATAGTATCGTTTTCCTTCTGTGAGCAATTCCCTTAAAAGCTTAATTTTTCAACGAAGTTTGTTTTCAGGAACAGAAATATAGCTTCCAGAAATGATTTGAAGAACAATTATTAATCTCTTAACTACGGTGCCTAGTACTGATAAACTAGACCTGTAAATACACCTGGACAACCATTATGGAAATATATGAACATTTGAGGTACCGCATCCCTTAATAGAAAGACTTAAATAATGAATACAGATTTAATGGGGAAGTTCTTCAGTTCCATTGCAAAATTGAAATTTAAACCAAAGGCAAACTTATAATGAATTTCAGAAAAGGACTTTCCTATAGTAAGATCATTAATCGCTTTCAAGTTTTTTAAATGGACAAAAGATAAGAATAAAGCATCCATATAAAACATAACTATAACTGTAAAAATCCTATGTTATTAAAAGAAACGTGCAGCAATTAATCTAGGCAGTTCTCACTAATGCTACTTTATGATTATCGAGGTTAAAACATGGGATCATGAAACAGAGAAGTTAAAGATTAATTTCTCAGAAGTTTCTACAGCTGAAAGTGGACGACAATAGATTAACTACAAGGATGAGAAATCTAGACCCTATAAGGATGAGAAATTTAGACCATCTATATTATATCAGGTACTACTTTGTGCATTATGCTTGGCTTTCCATTAAACTCTGGCCCTTAAAAAACATTTTTTGTTTCAAGCTTTAAAGACTACAGCTGTTCTTGTTACTGGTTTTGGAAATCACTACTCAAAACCCTCTTTAAAATAGAACATACCTGAAAAGGCTCAGCCAAAATGATACTTCTAAAAAAACGCTTGTATCTAAAGTCAACTTTCAACATTCAGAAGACAAAAATAGCAAGAGCAAATAATCAGGATAAACACAACTGGTTTAGAAAAACTTCAGGAAGAAACTAATAAATATGGAAAAACGATTTAAAGAATTACAGGGCATACTGAATATTGGTTATTACTGCATAGTGGAATATAAAGCACAGAAGACTTTTCTCCTCTGAAAATATTCGCTTAAAAGAAGGATCTGTATATTGGATTTGAACTTATCATACCTGCTGCTTACTCTGAAAGTTAAATTAGAATGAACAATTCACAACTCCAAAATAACTTGGAACAACCAGTTACAAAATGACAATAAGAAAATGTTGGCATTCATTTAATTCACCTGCTCCAACCTTTTTACTAAAGTAGTAAAACAAAGTTCATACAAAGGTCCTTTGTTCTAAAAACAGCAATAAAGAAAATACCTGGTATAGATGCTAAATAAGTACATGTCAGAGAATAGAAAGGATTTCCTATAGCTACGAACTAGCAGCCTCCCCTCCTCCACACACAATATTTTTTGTTTTAATTCTCAAATATATAACAACAAATGTACAAGAAAGCATCTCTCATGGCTTTAAGACCTAAAATAAGTTTGGTAATCAATGTATCTGAAGCAGTCTTATTACAATCCTTACAATAAAAATTATACCTAACAGAATCAGAAGCAGAGTAGCTTTATTGCTCTAAGGTTGCACCTGAGATAACCAGGGAGGAGCTGTAAGAATTAATTAGCAGATAAGCATAAGGCAAAATGGCTCAAAACCCCTGCTCTGTAAGACACTGTCTTCTTTCCAACAAAAGAGAACCAAGTTTTTAGCTATTAAACAATTGCCCATTGAAGATCAGAGGGACAGCAAAGAAAGGGGATGTCATGGTGCTATTCTGCATATAGCAAATTTCCTGTGGTCATGCCGAAACATTCACCTTCAGTCCACTGAAACCAGCAACGCTTTGCCTCCCCAAGAACATGCTGCCATAATGCTGCTGAACAGCAGCCTCAAAGTCAAGGTGCAAATGTGAACAGGTCACTGGGCAAACTGCAGATTTTTCCAGAAACATGACAAAGACTTGCTTTGTTGGGATCCAAAATTGTAACTGATAAAGATCAAGTACTCCCACCTTTGGAAAAGAAAAAAAACCCAAACGAAACCGCAAACCTCAAATTACTTGCACTGCTTCTAGTTTTCAGTACTAAAATGTACATGAAATCTTACAAAGTAAAATCTCAGAGGAAAAACAACTTGACTCATTATGAAAAATCACCACTCTGAGAACAATGACCCTCCTTTTTCTACCAGCAATGAGGCAGACTTCCACTCTAGTATGTTCAGTATAGTGGATTTTCAGGTGATCTCACATTTATTACACAAACTTAAAAAGGAGCACCATACCTAACAAAATGAGATTGAACTGATTCTGCCTGTATGCCTCTGATTTAGAATAATTTACAGGCAAATTACTGTCCAACTGTTTTCAAGTTTTTAGTCCGAAGTAAAAATCAGAGGGGGGGGGGGGGGGAAAAAAAAAGAAGGGGAACGACGCCCCAGGGCCCTCAGGACTCATCTTTTACATCATCCAGTAAAAAGAGCTGAGGAACGTGACAGCCAGTCTTCCTCTAATCTCCGATATCTTGACGTCTCCTCCTAATGCATTTACTACAGTTTGACAGTAACAAGCTGAAGATGATACCTTTTTCCCAGCCCTTAATTGGGCTGGGAATTGGGCTCTTAATTAGACACTAAAGTCCCTAAAGAGACTAATACAAATGAAAATAAACTCAGTCCCCTTACAAAGGCCTAAGACATCAAATATATAAACATCATATTGGTGCCTATCTACTAGGGTTGATTTAAGCTCATCTGAACACAGCAAAGTCAAACATGAAGTTTTTAGTTCTTTAATTGTATTTACATAAGAGCAAAGACATTTTATTCAGATATAATTATCCCTAGAGATATTTCAATTTTTTTCTTTAAAGATGGTGAAACTTTGAACTTCAGATACCTATATGGTACATTAAAAAACCCTTAAAGAAACATTTATGTTCAAATAGTAGTCTGATAATACATTACCAACAAGGAAAACTGAATCTACAAGTCGTGAAAAAACTTGGAGGCCACCAGTTTAAAATCTGTTTGCCATTTCTGCAATTATTAGAACTTTGCTCTCTCACAGCATAAATTCTCTCAGTGTACAAAGAAAAAAGTGAATAAAGCAGTAAAAAAGGCCCTTACTGATTGATATTGATCCTCTTACAGTTGTTCCAAAGGACCGTGTTTCTTCTTGAAGATAAAATATATACTGTCTTCTCTTCTATCGACAGCCATACTAACTCAGCTGTCTTCTATTGACAAACATGTCATAGACTTGTGCCTGCTAGAGCAGTTTTTTTTCCAGGAAAAGACCTCAGAAATGTATTTGTAATCATTTCAGTGATTTTTTTCTCCCTTTCAGAAAAAAGTTAGCCACATTTTTACCTTTTGTTCTATCTTCCTTCCCATCCGTCCTGTTCCTCACAGCTACAAACAACTGAAAAGCACCATTTGTAACTGCAAAGCAGTGTAAAATGGTATTTTCTTCATTACTTCCCATTATAAACTACAGTGTAATAACGCTGAATATTGTTCACAACTGCATTGCACTCCAGAAATGCCTGTAGTACTTCCTTTTTGGCAAAGTAAACTTTATCTCTACATGGACAGATGTGTTTTTCTTATTCCAAAAAAATCCCAGCATTACAGTTACTGATTCAAGCATTTCTAGCACATATTTATTGTGTTCTCCTTGTCCAAATATAATTTATATTTGGTATGTGCTGCAAGAAAACAAAACATTGCAAGGCTAGTCTAAAACTAGCTAAGGCCTTTAAAAGCGATGTCTAACCTCTGTGACCCCATTCAATCAACTCCAATTAAATTACTCTGTAAGGATGGATTGTTCCTATGAGGAAATACTGCAGATATTAAGTCATTACACTTGTTTTGGGCAAGTGAGATATTCATGTATTCAGGAAATTTATAGAACAGTGCAATTAGGAGAGACCCAGAAAAAAATTATTATAGCTGTGCATCATTGATAAAAACCATAATGGATTAATAGCGTCTGTTTCAGACAAACACAGTTTTTGATGCATGAGCACAAAAACCTCAGTTCTGGAGACATGTAGTTGTATATACGCACCTAATAATCTACTACCAATTTGAAGATAAAACTAATTTAATCCACATGCTTCTGTTATAGGCATCAATTCTGTAAGTGTTTATTAGAATAATTCCAAATATTTTTCTCTCTCTCATAGTTACAACACACTGCATCGTTAAATTCAAAAGAAAAAAAATTACCAGAGACATTTCAGACACCCTTTGCATCCAGAAATTCCACCCAAGATGACTTTAGACGACTTCTTATTGTACAACCCGGAGACATGAAAGACCTGTTAAGTCATCTTAACAGAGAACTTGTCCCTAGGGTGTCTTCTGCAAGTGATTCATTTCATTGACTCTGATAGTAAAAGGGTCATAAGCAGAAGCAACAAATATGCAATATAGCACTGAATGTACATTCTGGATTTATTAGAGAAAATGGAAAGTATTGCAGCACCAAAACCTAATACAGCATTAAATACAGCATAAAACACAACAAATACCTCTATACCTTACTTTTATTATATATTTTACGAATATTTTAAATCACGGTGGATTAAGCTATTTTACTTTCAGCATAGGGTTCTGGAGGTGATACATAAGAGCTACACCTTATTTCTCCACTTCAGAATGTTATTTATATTTCATGTGCAGTTTATCACAACTTAATTTAAATAGCTGTTAAGTAACTGTTAATCCACACACTTTTTGTTCCTCAACCCATTATATGCTTTTACACTGCATTCAATAAGTACAGTACTTGGAACATCTAAGTTGTTTTTCTGTGTACATACCTAAAAAATATACAGGCTTTAAAAGACAGCAGTCAGTACACATCATTGCAACATATAATAGCAACGTGTAATACCACAGCATTTGTAGAAAGCATGAGATTCAGTTTTCAATGTGAAGAACAAAGACTGATGTTGAAATATGTTTCTTTTTTGTAAGTTGATAGGATAAACACACCCCTGGAACATTCCGTCCATGGCAGGAGATTTAAAAAAAATAATTGCCAAATTAGGAGTTCAATGCTGACAAAGTGAGTGGGACTTTGCCCAAAAAATCTCACATGCATTAGAAAAATTCAGTCAAAAAACAAACTTAGTACTACATATTCTTTGTGAAGAATGCATCTCAATCTTCTACAGATAAACTCTATTTGTCCAGAAAAAGCTCAGAAAATGGGGTGAAGCACTCTCAAACACAGCGATGGACAAATGAAGCCATCTTTAAATGCAACTGTGGAAACAAATGCAACTGTGGAAACATAGTATGAAAGGTCACCGAGAAGAGAATGTGCAAATCCTCCTAATACATGTTAGTCTGAAACCTCTTCAGAGTTTTCTGAGTAAAATGAACAAGAACTTTAAATATATATTCAAGCACTGGCTTTTCCCATATTCAATAGTTGACAAAAGGCTCAGGATTCACAAATTTCATCTCTAACAGCAAATAAACAGAATGAATACAAGCAAAATTTTATCACACAAGTTCAGATGACAAACTGAAAAAAACCAACCGGGACTTAAGCTGGTACTGGGTTGTTGTACCCTTTGGAGCTTTTTCTACCTTGTCTTCTCAGAGATATTAGATTGTGTCATGACAAAGTAGTGCAGCTTTAATTGAGTTTAAAATAGCAGGCAAAGATTAATGCAATACAACAGCTTTTATGAACTTACCAGTAGTGTAAAGGCTGGAACTGGAAACTCCAGAGACATACATACTCACAAAGACACCCATGCATCTAGTACAGTGTCCAGGTCTTCACATGTTGGTTGGTTGGTTTTATACTAGATATGCTTTTAGCTAAACTTCAGCATTTTGTATAGTTCAAAGACCTGGACTTACTCAATTAAGTTCATTTTGTTTTTACATACTGATTCTGAAGCACAGCCATAACCATATCTAGCCAGTGCTTCAGCACCGAATACATGAATTACAAAAAATTTTAGATCCTTGCTTGTGATTTAGCTTTTTGCTGATGGCATTTATACAAGATAGGCACAATAGACAAATCATGCAGCAAAAAAAAAGCAGAGGCTTTTGAAAAAAGATCAAAATCTGTAAATTTTAATTGACTTTGAATCAGTGATACCTCACCTTCTGTCCTCTAAGACAGAAAAAAAGGTCACCAAAATAAGATGTAATTTGCAAATGCCCCCAAAAGGTAGTAAGTGCCTGCCTGTGACACATCAAAAAAATAGAAACCTTCTTCCCCATAACTATGTGGGAAATACCTTCCTGATTACTTTTGTTAGCTATTGCTACATTTCACTCTTCAAAAGCATTCATAAACTATTCAAAAACCCTCAGCTGGGAAAATGTAGCCATTTACCAGAACACTAATGCTAGGTTCCTATGTATCTAAGTCCATTGATTTGATTCTTTACCAGCTATATAGATAAAAAATAAAAATAAACTATTTTATGAACATCCTGCAGTTCCTCTGAGAGCAGCTGTTACTGTAAAGATGTTTCGCTAGAGGCAAATTCTGTTCTTTCTCTTTTCATATAATTCCTGCTTTCCTCTAATTTTCAAGGCTGCTGTAGTAGGAATAAGACAATAGGCAGCCAAGCCAGATAGCACTGTATTTTACGTTTTACAAAAACGTTTTCCCACACAGTAATATATATTTTATACAGCCAAATCTTCTTCCAAATGCTGAGAATGCAAAGTTTGAGTCAATTCTTTGTTTTGTTGCGTTTTTTTTCAGGGACCACTTTTACAAACCATCACAAGCTACACTACTACAGTACTGAAGCTACTTTCTGCATGATATTTTGATTTACTATATGAATTCTGCTTCTTTCAGCTACAGTTTAGTTTGTATAAACATTTTGCTTTATTATAAAAACAAAGAAGAAATATGTTCTAGGTGATTTTTCTGAATTCCCCTACAAAACCCAAGCAAAAACCTGCTTCTTGGTACTGAAGGGGCACTGGTGCAGGAAGGGATTTAATATCGCAGAGATCATACATACGCTGATTGCTTTAGCATTTACTAATACGACAATCATCCCACATTAAAGTATAAAGACACAGAAGCACAAAAACACATGAAGAAGGTACTTATGTACAGTCAACATGGATTCACCAAGGACAGATCACTCTTGACCAACCCAAACACCCTCCCCTGTGACAAAAGACTGTGGTTTGGACAAAGCACCGCCTCTCACAGTGGTCTCGTTTGGAAGGTGAGGAAGCACGAGCTGCATAAAGGTGTTACACGGGTTGTAAACTGGCTGCACTACTAAGCCCAAAGAGATGAAATCAGTGGCTTGGCTGGTGGCATGTAATAAGCCAGGCAACCCCAGGAGTTATTACCGTTTGATATCTTTATCAGTAAACTGGAGGAAGAGACAGAATGCATCTACAGCAAATACAGTGACAATATCAAGCTTGGAAAGGGGGAGATTGATATGCCATGTGGTAGAGCTTCAATTCAAAGGAACCTTGATAAACTAGAGGACTGGGCCCAAAAAAGGGTACCCATAAGCAGTAGAAAATTGCACACCTGGGCCAGAATGACCCCACACATCAGTACAGACTGGGAACAGACTGCAGCCCTGCTGAAAAGGTCCTGGGGATTACTGCTGTGGATGCAAGATGAATGTGAGCCAGCTCGGGGAACAACTACTATCATGGAGCCAAACTCTTCTCAGCAGCAGAGAGAAGAACAGGGGTCAAAAGAAAAGTTGCAGCTTCGGAGGTTCAAAATAGCCTCAGACTTTTTCCCCAGGGGTAGGCTGTGCAGCAGTGGAATAGGTTGCCCAAAGAGATGGTAGAAGCTGTACCCTGGAGGTCTCCAAAATGAGGGAGACAAAGCCAGAGCTGGCATGACCTCGTGCTGTCCACAGCTCTGCTTTGATGGGGAGGTTGGATGAAATATGCTACAGATGTCCCTTACACACCATAGGTTTCTGATTCTAATCTGCAAGAACCATTTACAGGTATTCTTCCATATCTTAACAAGCCATTTTCCTTCAGCAAGGTTCTCTATATTAGCCAAGAGAAGCCTATTTCACATCAAATTTATTTACTGTAAGAAGACATTTTCTCATGCAAGTACAATCAACTTCTGCTATATTTGTTAACTGTTTCAAGTACTGTTACTGAGAAAAAGAAAAATACCTCCAGATTTCAGCTAAGTAACTGGTACAGTAACATCTCCCTAAATCTAAAGCAATATTGCTGTTGGGTGGAAGGAATGTCTGTGATAGTTGCTATGTCCAAGCAAAGAAAGAACTGCACATTTGCCTCCATAGCCTTATCCTCCCCCAAAGCTTCTGTCTGTGAGAAATGTTCAGCATTAACTGAAAGGTTGACCTTAGATTAATTGATTTATTGGCTTGTGGCACAGCAAAATATCTCAATCTCTTGAGGAAAAACCTTGGCTGCAGGGTTTTTTTCTTTTTTTTTTTTTCCTGAACATTAGTATGTATCTGTGTGGTAGGAAAGACAAAATTAAGTCTTGGTCACAGTAGACATCATCAGCATCACGTTTACGACTTAGGCTTGTAACATTGGAGCCAATTTTAGATTCAGGCCTCTCCAGGTGCTCACATTCAAGCTAGGTCTAAATACTGCTGATTCAAAGGTTTGTTATTCATATGTAACTAAAATTCCAGTCCAGACTGTTACTAACAGACACCTTCATTATTTCATTGTGTGGGTTTTTCTCTGACCTGAAAATACAGACCTTCCCTTCTTATAGCCTCCCTCCAGCATGCTACTAGAAAGTTCACTTGGCTTACCTTTTGAATATTTCATCCTTTTTCCTGCCTGTCACCACTTCTCTGTTACATTGAATAGAAACTATTAGACTGCACTCTGAAGACTTCTGTAGCATACCCCAATGACAACTACTGTCTCTCACTCAATAAAAAGGAATTAACTTATGTTTTCCCAAAGCCAGACTCCATCAACACACTTGTGGCATTTTCAAACAAGCACCTCTGAGCTTTCTGCTGTGAGATATCTCCCTCACACTTGGGAAAAGCTCCCATATAAACATTAACAATTTCACTTAGCTATAGTGGTTCATAACCCTGTACCAACCCAAACAAAATCTAGAGTACCTCAATGCCTGAGTGGCTAGTAGGCACCCTCAGAGATCGACTATAAAACCAGGTGCTCCGCAAGGAAAAAGGCAGGGAAAGATTTAACACCATTCCCATTTTATATACAGCATCCCAAAATGCTTTACTTCAGCTGAAGGATTAAAACTCACAGCTCTCACCTACCAAAAGTGTTCTCGGCAAAGCAAGCCTAGAATAGGGTATCTTCCACCCATCTGGTTACATCTGAGGCATGGCACAGGTAAGAATTCAAAGCTGAAAGGGGTGGGAGAGAACGTAGAAGAGACTATTCTGTAAGAAAAAGGACACCCAGCTGAGACAGAGACCGCAAGTTTGGTTATCTGCTTTTGAAATCATTTCAACGTTTTGTAGAAAGCACTCAGGATATTCAAAAATAAGCAAATTTGTCAGTTCAACTTCCAAAGCAGGTTATTCAAGATGATTATACTGTTAAAGGTAAGGAGGCAGTGTTCATTTTCCTACTTCACGGCATACAGACAATTATTGCAAAGCCAGCATTCCTAGTGCCTCATTCTCAGGCTACAGAAATATTTAGAAAAAGTATCCCACTAAACCAGTAAACAAATACATGTTGCCACCTGCTAGAAACGGGAAACAACTGTTCACAGCACACTGTAGAAAGAGTAGTGCAAATCTCTATTTGTGCCACGTATAGTAGCTGTAAACTACTTGTCTAACGTGGCAAAGGGAATATTAGAGAAACTTTACAAGTCTTTGCGCTTGTTTATGATGAGACATTAATTTATATCATTCCTGATTACATCCATGCAAATACTTCTGATCTATAAATAAGACTCCCCATTGAAGTTCTCGAAGCTACTTCAAAACAAGACATTCTTTTTCTGGAATGTGAGCAGCTGTGCAGAAAATAATTGGGATTGCTCGTCAAGGACTGCTATTTCAAAAGTATTCCCCATGTAAACATGGTTTTTGTTATGCTACTCTATTATTCTCTATTGTACTTCTATTTACAGTATGATATTGTAACTCCCCGATATCATTAGAGACGAGTTAAAGGTAGAGAACCTTGTTTCTCTCAGCAGGGGAGCCACACCAGTGTCCCATCCTCCCCCAAATGATCTGTCTGTTATCAAAGCAAGGATCAGAGCACAAAGCAATACAGTTTCATCCCACAGAACACACTTACAGAATAATCATCATACAACTATAAAGAGCTTGAAAAAGCAAACTCTTAAACGTGCCCAATAGTGACCCTTGAAGCACTTCTTACTATTTTCTCTCTCAGCAAATCTTCTGATGTACTTTATACGTACCTTATAATCTCACTTTAATTTTCATTCCATTCCTGAAACTCTGCCATCTGTTATGCCTGAATCGCTGGATCAGTCTCTCTGTTATGCTAGCCAAAAAAAAAGTTTCTGACTTTGTACAAGTCTCAGACATGAATTACAATTTCTCCAGTGAATAAAGTAAAAATTAAATTTAACCTCTCAGCACGATCAAACATACTCCCAGTGTCCAGATATCTGGGCTCTGAAAACATAGATTTGTCTTCAGAACATTTTTGAAAAATCAGCATTAAGAATCAGCATTTGTTTCCTCTGACTGTAATCCTCTCCTTATTACTATGTCTCTTGGTAGTCTCCAGTTACAGTAGTTACACACCACAGAAAGTCGAGAGCTCAAACGAATTCTTCTTTATACATAATGTTTGCAATAGGAAATGTGTTGAACCAATTCTAAGTAAGAAGTTACAGTTTTTAAACTATTGATAGACCTACAGTTGGTCAAAAATACTCTAGGCAGTTTGGCCAAAAAAAAAAAAAGGTGGTTTAGGGTTATTTTTCAAAGAAGCAGCTGGATTGGCAACTTCCTGAAAATTTCTTGTCCAGAGAACACACAGACAGAAGTTGGCAAAACGTCTGGTAAGCAGCAATAGTTATGAGTATCTCTGCCTTTCAAATTACTGGAAATCCAAGGCATGAAGCTTGCACACCAGGCTGGTCATGAGATGAACACATCCCAGGCAGTTGTTACAGCCATGAGCTTTGCTCAGTGTAAGTAATCCCAGAACACAAAAGAGGCAGAAGCGCTGTGTTTACGAGCATGAGAATCCAAAATCACAGCAAGGGAAGAGGAGACGGGGGCTAAAAGAACGAGACTGAGCACAGAAATTGAGTGTGGTTTTACTCTTTCTCTCCTATTTAGTTTCACAATTTTGTCATCAAGTACAAAAGCCTGCAACAACTTCTTAAACCGATTTTTGTAAGCAATCAAGAGATAGTTCCCTGGTAATGAAACTTCTATTTAAAATTACTTTACCACTGGTTATAGCATTATTTTTTAGTTATTTTAATTCTAGTTTTATATTATTTAGTTTTTTTGAAAACTCTCATATTTAGCACCTATGTATTAAGGAGATAAGTGATTAAGGTGATTAAAGAATCAATAATATTCAACCAAAGAACCAGTAGTATTTTGCATACCTTATATTAAAATGCACATAAACTTATTTACTAGTAAAAATAACATGGTTAGTACACGTATGCCAAATTCTGTTTTTAAGGCTTGTTCTTAGGGTGTCTTTTCAATTATGTTTTATTGCACAGAAAACTTACCTGACACAATTAAATCAGATTAAATGAACATGATTAAGGGCACAAAATCAGGCATGCCAAAGTTAGGAAACATTAACATTAGAAAGCAACATGCTCTGCAGTTTTCTAAATGCGAAGAAACATTATGAGAGAGATCCTGCTTTATTCAGCAAGAATTTGTTTATTGTACACTATTCAAATCCTGCTCTGAAGAAAGACATTCCTAATGTGCTTTTCTCTGGCACTTTCCACTGTAATACCTGAATACTCATACATTCATTAGCTGGGTAAAAAACTGGCTGGACGGCCGGGCCCAGAGAGTTGTGGTGAATGGAGGTAAATCCAGTTGGCGGCCGGTCATGAGCGGTGTTCCCCAGGGCTCAGTGTTGGGGCCAGTTCTGTTCAATATCTTTATCAATGATCTGGACGAGGGGATCGAGTGCACCCTCAGTAAGTTTGCAGACGACACCATGTTGGGAGGCAGTGTTGATCTGCTCGAGGGTAGGAAGGCTCTGCAGAGGGACCTGGACAGGCTGGAT